>NC_077223.1:62166412-62510808 GCF_024763615.1 Phlebotomus papatasi
GGAAATCAATTACAGAATCCTTTTCATTATACGGAATAATATGGTTCAATTTCTGCCATGTAGCCATAGTTAGCTTAAAGTCACCTACGGCAGATCAGTCATCAACGATTGAGTATTCCCATAAAGCTGTATACAGTAACGTTTAAAATCAGGGAAATTCTAAATGGAATAATTAGGAATTACGGAATACCGCATTGGATCGTTAAAAGAATCACAAATTGTATTGGTATCACAGAATAACGACACAAATTTCGATACTGGGTATTTCTGAAGCTTGCAACCGTAAATCAGAATTTCATTTATAGAAAACATAATGAAAATTACTACCTTTTAATAGCTTTACATAAATACGTGGACGATGACTATATATTTATTCTAAAGTTCAATGAATTACATTAATAAAAAAATAGACCATCCAATCTCGAAATTCATGAAAAAAAAATTGTCTACTTTCTCATAAACCCTGACGATAACCCTAGCCTTACATAACTTTTGCAAAATTAAAACAGTGCAATAAGAGATTACTTAATTAGTGTACAATGTGCGTCTTTTGGCGATAAGCGAGGGTTTAAAAATGAGAAATTTTGGGAATTTGCTTCAGTTTTCGGGGAAAAATCAAGCAGAAAAGTCGAAAGATGACATCTTTTCGTTCGTTTCTAGTAGTTTTTATTTTAAGTTTAAGTGTTGCTTACATAGTTAATGCTGAAAATGATTACGTAAAAATTCTTAAACCTAGAGGTGAACTTAATGGGACGACTTTTGATGTTGATGTGGACATCTCTAGTGGGATTCTCAATTCAGAATATGAAAGCCGTTCTGTGGGAAAATTTCGTTTGAAAGTTGTTCCTTGTAAGTTTTTTTTTTTGAGTACGTTTGGTGGCAGTGAACTTAGTGTTGATCATTTACAGATGGGGATGACAAAGTTTACGTATCGATGAAAATCATTGAAATACGTTCAACAAATGGCAAGGTTGTACCATCTCCGGAGGAATATGTCTTAGACGTATCAATGGTTAAACTTGGAGATTTCATACTTACTTCAGAAGGAAAAATAATTGCGAGAAAAAATGAGTCGTCTAAGAGAGTAAGAGTTTTCAAATCTGTGGCAAATTATCTGATTTTCGACCATTCAACTTTCTTCAAACATGCTAAAGAAGAAAAGAGTGTCTATTCTGTTAATGTACCGACAATCTACGGACCATGCAAAATTCAGAGTATAAGTGCTCTAACAGGAAACGACAGTTCTGTTGTGGAGCAATTCTTTGATCCAAGAACCTGCGAAGACTTCATCCCAACGGTTTTCAGTAATATTGAATCTGTTAAAAATGTTAAAGGATTATCGATAAATAACTACAGGAAATACTATCTTCACAAGAACGATGAGAGTTACTTTCTCGATGAACTTGAAACGAATCAGAAAATTCTTTATACACCTTCTTCAGGAAAGTCCCTTACTCACTTCCTTTACATAGCCTACAGGATGACTTTCATTGAGGAGGCAACGTTATCTCTCGATGACACTGACTTTGACTTTAGCGTGAGTAGAGACCATGTTATTCCTCTATAACCCATTTTCTTAATCTTGTTTTTTTTTTCACTTTTCAGAAAGAGAT
The DNA here is from genome assembly GCF_024763615.1 of Phlebotomus papatasi. Classification (NCBI taxonomy): domain Eukaryota; kingdom Metazoa; phylum Arthropoda; class Insecta; order Diptera; family Psychodidae; genus Phlebotomus; species Phlebotomus papatasi. The sequence continues at coordinate 62,168,026 of NC_077223.1, forward strand.
AACTTTGGAAATGAAAGCGTCTGCTAAAGATTACTTTAATGATGAAAAAAGTTTTATTAGTCTTGATTCAGCCGAGAATTTAAATTCAGAAACCCTTTTCGCTGAGATCAAAATTTTACTTGAACTAATAGATGAATATTGGGAGAAAAATTTGATAAGTGCAACAGGATGGATTGATCAAGCTATTGAATTAACCAAAATAACTGCCTTGCTTGAGTACTTTTCTTATGATCAATATGTACAACTTTGGGAGGAGCTCAAGTCCGATACTTCAGCCGATGGTGTTAAGATCTTAAATGTTTACTACAAAATTGCACCTCTTATCGGTTCAGAAGGATCCGTTCTATTTGTCCGGAAGCTTATAATGGAGAATATTGTAAGCACTAAGGATGGCGATGCTATGCTATCAAAACTGATTAGTACTATGAGACAACCAACCATGAAAGTTCTTAAAGCTCTGAAGGATGTTACAAGTACGAATACTGAACTTTCCCTCTACGCATATACATCTGCCCTAGGAACAGCATACAATACCAATCCTAATTCGAAAGTTGTACAGGAAATGGTATCTCAAACTAAGAAGGAGATCTCTGATAAAATTTCTGAGAATTTAAAAAACAGTACCGTGAGTATGAGTAGTTCAAATGAAAATAGTTCTGATGTCTCATTTCGGAAGCATCAAAGGAAAATGTTTTCAATATTCTAGAAACTGTATAGTTTTATTCTGGATGGAAAATACTTTTCACTGATGGTCTTGAAAGGGACATTTTTATCTTGACTTAATGTAAATCAATTTGAATCCACTGATTTTGCCGTTATTTTTTAGGCTACGCGCGTCTACATTCATGCTCTTGGTAACCTCAGATGTGTTTCTCTGACAGAAGAAAAAACTAGAGGTTTCCATTGGCTGTCTTCTATTTCCGATGATGAGATTCTCATGCGTCTGATTTTGGCGTTAGAACATTCATCAAATCCAACTGAAATTTTTGAATATATGCTCCAAATTTTGAGAGATGTGAACAAAAGCTCTGAACTTAAGGCTGTTGCTTTGATAACTGCCTTGAAGAAAGTCCCATCGGATGAACAGTTTGAAGTGTTAGCAAGAATTATGGATGCTGAAATTAACTATGAACTCTACAATCTTTTCGAATCATCAGTTCGAGCGTTTGTAAAAACCAAAGAGCTTCCAAAATCAGCCTTACTGTGGCTTCGTAACAGAGAATCGTTAAGTCGATCGACGGCATTCGCCTTTGAGAGTGCTGATGACTTCCCTATAGGATTTTCCACTGGAGGATATCTCTTGTACAATGACCAAACTAGATCACTTCAGCAAATTTATGCAGATATCTTCTTATCTTACAATGGCGAACCTCAGAAAATGTTCAAAGTTTTTGTGAGAGTGTTCGACAATGAGAAGACCATTTCATTGTCTGATGATGATAAATTGGACGAAGAAGAAGACAAACCTGACTATGAAATCACTCTCTATAAAGAAGATAAAGTTGTCCTGTCGCTGCTTGAAGAATTTGACTATGCAGCCATATTTGTACACGTCATGAGTCTTGTTACTCAATTCAGTTTGGCTCCGTTGAACATTCACATGGAAGATGTATTCAACGGATTGAGTTTAGACTATTTCTTACCAACAGACAATGGAAAGAATGCTCATATTTACTTCAAGATTCCCACAATGGCTTCAGCAACGGTGTCTTCTTCTGATGATGATAAATCAGTTTTTACAAACTTTATAGCAAGTTTGAACTTTACAGCTCAAAGTGTTACTGGAATGCACTTTTATCACCCACATATTCAAGCTTTCCAAGGATCAAGGGAACTTTCAAGTCTTCACTTTACCTCGCAAATTGCTTTGAAACTTCTCCAGGATACCGATCCAGTTAACGCAACCGGTTCCGTCATGTTGATGAACTTCAATTTTGAACTCTCCGATGTTCTAACTCCCCTCTTTGGTGTTAGAATAAAGAAGGACACAGTTGTTTTCTTAAACAGGCTCGGCAATAAGCCGTTCGTATCAAACAAAGGTATAAAGTCAAAGATTTAATTCTGTTTGAACTGTTCGTTTAACATTTTTCATAAATTTTCCAGGTCATACTATACCTGACCACGTAACAATTGATATGGGAAGTAACGCCAAGGATCTTCTTCTTTTACATACTGACATTGGTGCAAAGTATCACATAAGGATTACTGATTATTTTGCTCCACCGAATAATAAAGAATTCCCGGAAACTCATTTGGAATCATGGTTTAAGAAACCAATGTCTGAAATGTTCAAAATAGACAATGGAGACTTCTTAGTATCACTACTTAGCTACTGGAATTGGAATTTCCTTGCTCATTCAGCCTACTCCTACAACATTAAGGAAACCCTGGAACCTTGCCACGTTTATCCGGTGAGGAAGTATAATGTCCGATTATATGTTGGTAAAGTCGAAATAATATTCATGGATAAGGAGAGCAAGCCCTTGGTTAACTACATGTTCAGACGCAATGGAATATACACAGAATTTATTAGATCAGGCCCTGGACTAGAGTCTCTAGGAATATGCTTTGCTGAAGTGGAAGAAGAAAAAGATAGATCTCTCTATCACATCTACTACGGAACACATTCCGGAAAGCTTATAGAGTGCCCTAAAGATCAATTCAGCATGGTTATTAAGACCAAGTCAGAGTTCTCTGAAGAGCAAATTAAGAATCACAACAATAAGGGACTCACATATTTGGAATGTACTCATCAGTCTCCCTACCTTCAGTTCAAGGATCCTACCAATAACGAAATGTGCGCTAAAGCAGCCACAACACTTAAGGATCTTACAGTCAATGTGCACTACAAGAATGTTCCTAAAGAATTTAAGACAATTGCACATGGGTTCTGGATGTGGTTCCTTGCAACAAACAACGGCGTTATTTCTGAAAATGAACACTCTATGGTAAGCACTGATGAGTTTACTCTCAAGGGTAATTATCCATTGACTTCAACAGACATGAAACTGGATGTTTTATTCCCGGAAGAGACATACAGCTTCACACTTAATCCGGACATCTTAAGCCCTGATAACATTGCCATTTCCGAATGGTCTCATTTAACCGAGTATAGTGCACCTCCGCCACATTGTACTATTGTAGCCTCGAAAGACAAACTTGAGTCTTCAAGGCACTATTTTCATACAGAATCCGATGTCTGGACACAATATGCCAAAGTGAAAAAAGTGGTAGTGTCTGTTAAGAAAGTCTGGAAGAACCAATTGGCTCTTAAAATTGACTATTTTGACCAAGTCATTACAGCCTATCCGAATTCTAATGCCACGGCTCACGATAAGTATGAAATTACTGTTGGAGAGACTGTAGCCAACAATTTGCCTATTTGGACTACCCAAAGGGTCCGTATTACAAGGGTCCTAGATACGGTCTTCTTCAGTTCAGACGGAATGAAAAAAGATGAGAATTTTATTGTTGGCTACAATGGACAAAGTGTTATGATTGTAGGATCAAAGAGCGGAGCCTCAAGAGTTGGAATATGCTTCGGAAAGCAAGGTGATGATGCCAGTAAAGGAGGGGATGACGATTAGGCAGGAATAGAAACACGTTCTTACATTCAACATGTTCTCTCAATAAAAATTTCTTTCAACATTTTTTTTTGTTTTTTCCCCATATTTGTCCTTCAAACCTTAAACTCTCTTTCGGATGCAGCCGAAATCTCGAAATCTTTCAAAATCCTAAAAGAGATGAAATTATATAGAGGAAAATGTGTAGAATAATTTCCCAAGACACAGAAAATTTCCCTTTGCCTCCAGCTAGAGCGGCTGCAGTCGTGGGAATAGCTAAGACGCTTTTAAGAATTCGAGATTGTGGCTTTCGGGATTTTGACGTTCGGGGTTTTGTTTCAGTATTTTGGCTTTCGGGAATATGACCGGGATCCGTTTTTCTGTTTATTTCGAAAAGGGCTCCTATTTTAAATATGTTTTGGAGGCAATCAAGTTTAATTTTCATCCTTATACACCTATGTCCGAAAAATATTTCGATATTTAATTTTCGAAGCTCAAAGTTTAACCACTTTCGAAGGCATTTTTTCAGCCGATTGGCTTAAATTTGATTTCTTTTCTAGAAAGATCTTAAAATTTCAAACCCAGCCACATCGGATTTAATCGGTAATGATTCAGTAATATACCCGTAAATGATATACTATTCTCAGATTTGCATTTTCATTTGTCCGTTTGCTTGTTACTCATTCCAAAACTTTCTAAAATAGGTGTGATTATGTAAGAATTACACCTAATTTGCTTTTCTTAAGCAATTTTTTATTTGGGAATGTTTTTTTTTAATTTACGATACACTTTAATAGGTAGTAAATCTACACTGAGAGAAATACGAAAAAGTTAAAATAATATTTCGGAAATGTTAATTTGACCCTGCAGTATTGATCCGAAATCAGTGTAAATATTATGCTTTTTAGCTGTATTAGGGGTTTAAGTTACCCTTTTTCATGTTATAATTACCTTTAAAAAGGTGTAAAATTAACATTAAAAAATGTTTATATTTTTACACCTAAAAAAGTGTCAGTTATGAGGAAAAAAGTTAATTGCAACCCCGTTTTGTTCTTAGTGTATAAAGCACCCAAGAAGCATGTGAAAAGATAATAAACGGAGAGCTGTGTCTCGTGAGTTCGAGCACTCCGCAAAGCTGGGACGCTTTACCATCTCTTTTTTAAGACCATCTTAAAGTTCAATTGGAATTTTCACACCCAAACTGACCCATTATCCTCTACTGATAATTTGAACACCAAATTATTTGCTTCTTTGGGGAAATCCTTTCAAACAATTAAGCTCATATAACATTGTACTCAATTAAAGCATAATTACCCTCTGACCTTTAAGGGTCAAGGATCTTGGCCTATTTGTACCGAAAAGTAAACCTTTCTAGGAAGGACCATTGTTCTTCTTTCAGCGACAAATCAAACAATCATGAAAGGGCATTATTCAAGACTCTTGGACCAAGAGTATATCATAGTTTGTTAATTAAATTTCGTTTCTTTCAATTACCTGTTTATTTTTTGGAATCCCTTGGATGGCGATATCTTCGTTTCCCTCGTACTTTCATGTAGACTGCAGAAGGGACGGTTTTTTTTTTGGTAGAAGTACCGAAAAGAAATGAAGAAAAAACCATGATGTTAATTTACTTTCTTTTAGGGACAGGAAGGTTGATTTTTTTTTCTCTCTAGGAGTTTGGGTAAGACAGAAAAAATTTAGTAAAATTTGCAGTGTGAGAAGGAAAATTTTTTTCTTGCTGAATTTATGGAGATGAAACATGAAAGAATCTTTGCGTGTGGCCCCAAGAATTTGGGGTGGCCTATTAATTTCTATTTATGATTCCTCACTCAAACTCCAACCGTAAAGCAAAAGGAAAATTGGGAAAGTATGGGTATGCTGAAAGAATGTTTATTGATATTTTTCGGGGATTTCTTGGGGGTGCGAGAAAAAAAACCAAAGCAAAATTCAAATTTCCTTCAGGGTGATTTTACCAAATTGCTGTGGCGATATCGTATAATCTTCGTCAAATTCCATTTCGGCCTTAATGATGTTCTCCAAACTGAGAAGACACTCCTGCAAAGAGCAAAGGAAATTTCTTTGAATAAACACCAGACAAAATATTGAGCTGAGAAGCACGTGAAGAGAAGATTTCTCTGCAATTGATTGCGAAATTTATGTTTTGCAAGAAACATGATTTTTGCATCATCACTTTGTATTCTAATTAGAATAACTAAATGTGTATGGCAAAATCTTCAGAGAACTTTCAAAGGAATGTCAAAAGCAATATCAATATTCTTCTCTGATTGATCAATGAAAATGTTATCAAATGTAATAATGTAAAAAATGTTAATATTATGAAGCTATTACAATAAAGTATTTCAGAAATATTGGTGCGAAATTTAGTACATGGATGTACTAAACAAAACTCATCCTAAACACATGAAAGTTTCTTGTCATATTATATTATAAATTTAGTTTAAAATTTTTTAGAACAAAGAAAAATGAAGATGTTGTTACAGTAAATAATAAAATTTTAAATTATAATTCTGATATTTAGAATAAATACTTTTTCAAAAAATCTTTTAGTTTATTAAATTTGACACCTTGTGTACAGAATTTTCGGATAGTTTGTTACTGATAGCTTGTTATTAGGAAAAAGTAAGGTTATGAAACTTTTCTTGTCTAATAATAATTAAATTACCAAAGTGGATATTCGTTTGAAAGAATTCGAAGTAGAATTAAAAATACCTTTGCATAATATTTCTCGTTTCTGAAATTTAAAATATCTTATACTTAAATTTATTCTAAAAAAAATTGTTTTCTTATAAAAAAAACAAAATGATGAGATCTATAAAAATATTGAGTGATTTAATTTTAATCTACAGTAAGTCTGGATTTGATTTTTTTTAGATTTTAAAAGTTAAAAATTATATCTTTTTTGAAAATCAGTTTTTACAAAACAAATGAAGACTCTTCAGTACAGGGAACGATTTTGAAATTGACTAATAGAAAATATTTAGGCATGGAATTACGTTGAAGTTTGGATTTTAATTTAGTACATAAATGTACTAAAGTGAATTACGATATTTATTAAACTGAATATTGATATTCATTCATTTATTAAAATGCTGGAAAAACAGGTGAATAATTTAAAAATGTCTTTCACTGATAAATGTTTAAAGATATTCAATATACTTTAGTACAAGAATGTACTAAGTAATACAATATACAAAACTTACAAAACTTGCAATTTATCTTTAAGTAATGTATATAAACTAGGAACTTTCTAATTAGAAGTTTAAAATTTGGGTTAGAATATTTATTAAATTATTTTTAGTATAAAAAAAGTTGAAAGGGACAGATAATCCTAACCGGCTTATGTAGGTGAGATTCTTAACGTGAGCTAACTCGGAGTGCATGCAAATTCGATTTGATGCTGAAGTAGGGAGACGCCATTCAGTTATCTTGAATCAAATTCGTGAAATTATACAAATTTTGTATTTAAACCAAAATGTCAACGATTTGGATGAACTGGCACAAAAGTGATGTATGGGTGAAATGTAGACCAGAATGTTCTCTGTAATTTTCCCGTAGAACTTGAACTCATCGATTACTCAGAAGCCAAGATAAGCGGGGTTTTTTGTTTCTTAACTTGTTTTTTCATCCAGAGTGCCCCAAGTAGTCATTTATTGAACTTCAACTAAATCAAAGAATTGTTGTATTTTGCGGGACTTTCCATTTAAACCCCTATTAGGTGAGATTCTTAACAATCTCACCTACTATAATCCTAACAAAATTTCATGTCCTCCGATCGCGCTCAAACTTGGCCAAAATGTGTTTCGCCACTTCCTGATCACGAATATATGGGGGGCTAAGTTACGTTCCCGGCCGGCCGGCCGGCCGGCCGGCCGGCCAGCCGTCCGGCCGTCCGGCCGCTCTTTGGAGCTTAATAGCTCCTAAACTAAAAAAGATATCGACTTGCGGTTTTCGGCAAAGGTTATATATCGCATGAAAATTGCAACTTGGTGCATTGACCCCCCACCCCCCACCCCTCCTTCCGCCATTTTGAAGACCCCCCTTTTTTTGTTTTCTCAATAGCTCCGCCCCTATGGCATCGATCGGGCTTAAATTTTAGTATGTTATAGCTGGGCCTTAGAGCTTTCCATCAATACCAAACTTAAGGTCCCCCGACCCCCCTGACCCGAGCTATAAGGGTCCAAAAAAAATTTCTTAAAATGGCCATAACTCCGGTTCTAATTGTCAGAATTTAAAAAATGAGGGCTTTTTGGAAAGCTCTCGTGAAATGCCACTTCCTCTTCTAACATCGCAAGTTCATAAAACCACCGCTAGGGGCGCTATTATTAAAAAGAAAATTTTTAAATATTAAAAGTTAAATAACTCAAAAATTCCTTATGCAATCGGGCTGAAATTTTAGTATGTTGTAGCCGTTGATTATACCTATCAAACAAAAAAAAACCTTAAGTCGATCCATAACCCCTGACCCGAGCTATAAGGGGTCAAAGTTCGAACATTGACCGGCCTCTATCTCCGGTTCTAATTAACATATCGACATAAATTTTACCTTTTTGGTTTCGTCTCGATGAGCACTTTGAGATGGAAGTTCAAAAACTCACCACAGGTGGCGCTGTGATAGCGTCAAAATTCATCGAAATTCAAAGACATTTTTCTCAAAAACGGCATTGTGCAAGTTAATGAAATTTTAGTATGTTGTAGTCCAGTCTAGGACGTTTCCAAAATGGTGCGTATGCGCGCTGTGGTTTCAATAGAACCGGAGATATGAGGGGTCAAAGTTCACGAAATTCAAAAAATCATATCTCCGGTTCTATGTGACCGATTTTGATGAATGAGGGCTTAAACGAAAGATCTTACCAAATGCTACAACTTTCTAGAATATTTGAACTTCGTGGGACCAACACCAGGGGCGCCACAGTCGAAAAACCAATTTCAATATCACATAACCTCAATTATCTCGACTGTCGCTGAACCGATTTTGATGATTACTTCAACATAATTGTAGAGGACATTTGTCTCTACATTTCGTCCATACATCATTTTCCGCTCAGACTACGCTATCACTCCGATTTTGCCGTTTAAGTGTGAAAAAATTGATTTTTCCCATAATAACGCTTTGAAATCACTCAGATGCCAATTTGACTGCCTCTACTCCACCAAGACACCTAAAATAGGGTTTTAAATGGAAAGTCCCACAAAATACAACAATTCTTTGATATAGTTGAAGTTCAACAAATGACTACTTGGGGCACTCTGGATGAAAAAACGAGTTAAGAAACAAAAAACCTCGATTATCTTGGCTTCTGAGTAATCGATGAGATCATGTTCTATGGGAAAATTATAGAGAACATTCTGGTCTACATTTCACCCATATAAGACTTTTCTGTCAGTTCATCCAAATCCTTGATATTTTGGTTTAAATACAAAATTTGTATAATTTCACGAATTTGATTCAAGATAACTGAATGGCGTCTCCCAACATCAGCTCCAAATCGAATTTGCATGCACTCCGAGTTAGCTCACGTTAAGAATCTCACCTACATAAGCCGGTTAGGATTATCTGTCCCTTTCAATTTAAGACACATTTGTGATTTAAGTGAAAATTAATATAAAAAGAAGTATTATTTATTTTTAGTAATATTTTTAAGGGCATTAAATGGTTTAAATAATTTCGCAATGAAAATTTAAGAAACATTTTAAACAAGTGCTGATAATCAGATATTTAAAAGATAATGCATAAAAATTGTGGAAGAGCTGGAGACATATCTTTTTATCCATATGAGTAAGAAGAGATGTCTGACGTCAAGTTAAATTAAATGAAAAATATGTTCTTCTCTGTAATAGACCCATTACATGCTTTTCGCATAAACAGAAGTTCTTTTCATATGTAAATGATAATTAATCAGAAAAGAGTTATTTTCTGTTTGATCGATAAAAATTCATATTACCCAAAAATAACATTTTCACTCATGACAAGCTCTACTAAAATAAAAATAGTCTATTTGGTAATTAAAATAAAATTTTATCTCTTATTTTTTTTCTGAGTATAATGACATGAATTTTTAATAAAACTACATTGTATTTTGGAAATTCTTTTTTCTGCTTTTCACTCTCATTTGAGTGAAAATATTGATACTCAAAATCCATTTTTCTTGCATATTTCTCACGCTGAAAAATTCCAATCTGCATTCACATTCCGCGCGACGTCTTTTCCAATCACTCAGAGCAAATATTTTGATGGAAATGCTCTCACAATATCCTGGTTTATTTGAATATTTTTCACCGATACATTTTTACAACATTGGAATTTGGGAGCAGTGAAGTGTGAAAGTGGAAATGGATTAGGTCTCTGCTCTCACCTCCATATTCCTGAAATCCCATTTCGTGTGTAAATCTTTACACACTCGCGTCCTTCTCCAGCACCTGCACTTCCTGTTGATGATCTCACAGCCAGACTTCCGTATCGTCGTCTCTTTGCAGTCGAGAGAAGGTGTGGCAGGTGGAAGTTCTGGAGGAGAAAGAGTGAAGGGATTGCGTCAATATCATTTAGAATTTAGATACTAGCCCTATAAACAAGAGTTTACACAATTATTGAGGTATTTTCCTATAGGAACTAATAGGGAAATCTTGTGTAATTTAACAATAAAAACGTTTTCTTTCGCACATTTTGAAATGAAGATACAACAACGGTCCATGCAACGGATGACATATCGTTGAAACGTTTTTGACACATATCTTTTTGAAAAAATTGTTGTTTTTTTGAATAGGGGTATTTCGATTCGGAATCTTCCACTCGAATCCAAAATCTCACACTCATCTCTGTCCTTATTTATTTTACCTAATCTTTTAAAAAATTATATATCAAGAGGTTAAATTTTAATCAATCGGATACTATTAAATCGAAAAGATGCTAGAGCATCAATAGAAATAAAAAGAAAATCTGCAAGACTTTCTATCACAACCAAGACACACCCCAGGGGTATTTACTATAGGCAGCAATGAGTATTTTGTTTCAGACATGAACCATTAGGGAGATATTTCAGAACTCTCAATCCGTTCCCCTTAAACAAAATAACACAGTAATAAGGGAATTAAGGACTTTTCAGGCTTTAAACATAGTTTTCAAAGATTAGTTTAAAAAAAAATTACAATTTAATTTTTTGGATGATTAAAATATTACCATAAAAACTCTTAAACATGCTTAAACAGGTAGGGAAAGGCTTTCAGGTTTTGTACACACTCTGGCTTCGAACACTTTATATTTTTCCATATTCTTTTAGTAAATCTGACCTTTTTTCAGGAAGTGAGTCTAGACTACCTATTAAAATATATTACCATATTACCAGATGAGTCAGATAGTCAGATTCACTGAAGGAATATGAGAAAAAAGATAAAGTGTTCGAAGCCAAAGTGTGTGCGAAGCCTGGATGCTTTCCCCTACAGCGGTGGATTTCTTATTTGATTTTGTCATCTTTCTTAATACCCTTGGATTTTTAATACTGATTTCCAGTTCAAAAATAGAAAATTCCCATAGAATTTCTAAAAAATCGAACTATCTTGGACACCATGTCGACATTTTCAGGATTCAATCTGGAAATGCCTATGCTATGTTTAAATAAATGTCTAATGCTCTCGCTGATGCAGAAAATTTTTCTATAGGGGTGTCGACGAGATTTCCCGCAAAAGCCCTTTTCCTTTTGCCAGCTCTTGGAGGATATTTTAGGGATTTCAGAGGATGATTGTATGTGGGGAATCCCTCAAGTGTTGGCAAGAATGTTTGGCTAAGTCTCCAATAAACCACTTGAAATGTGTATAGCCTCTTGCTGGCGGATTAACCGAGATTGATTTTTCAGCAGTACAGAGTGTGATAAATCTCATTGATATTATTTAAATTGGCTTCAAAGGCTTCAAAGAGCCCACTGTGCGAGTGGGATTTTCTTCCCTTTTTGGGCTGAAAATCAATCAACCTGAGAGCAACATTTGGGCGTTTTGAAAAGGGCGTAAAGTCGAGAGAGTTGATGGATTGGATGAAAATGACCCGGCTGGATTTTTGGCCTCTGAAATTAAATCCACGTCAAAGATATAGCATACAATATACCCCATCAACCATCTGGCGAAAAAGGGGTTTTGTGCTTGTGAAAATTCTCCACCATGGAAAAAGTTGCCACAACAATCATTTTAATTAAAATTTATGTCCGAAACTTAATTTTAGTTCTCTCATTTTCCAACCAGAAGCGTTTATCTTCTTCTGGGTGTTCCTTCCTCTACCATGGCCAAGACTTTGGCGAAAAAGAAAAAGGCAAAAGAACACACAACAATATCCCCCCTGCCCACCGCCTTATCTTGTACACTTTCCAACCTTATTTTTGTGCTGAAGTATTACGTAAATTTTACTTGCTGCACGCAGAACAGGCCAGAATGAAAATGGGTACAGAAACCCATGAGAAACTATGGGACTCACATTGAGAGCAAATAAATTAAAAATTAATTAAGCAACTTATGTTTTATGCGAGATGTATAAGCGAAGGTACTTGAACTTTTGCACCCCTTAGAAGAGTTTCCAATGTAAATTTAAAATGTCTGTGAGAGGAGTAGAACGGAAAAAAAAACTTAATTTCCCATGCGAGAATAGAAGGAAAAAAAAGAGATCCGAAGTTTTTCTTTAATCACAACAATTTAATTTCATCCAGGGAATCTTGAAATAATGACCAGGATAACTCGGAAGCAATTAATTTCAACTCAGACTAAATGAACTCGCCCCAAAATTGCTCAAGTATTCAATTGGGTAAAGGAGGAGTCAGTAGTTAAAGAAGAAAATTTATTTCTCAGTTGATGACTGAAAGATTAAAAAGATTTTATGAATTCTAGAAAGATTTATGGAGTTGCGGCATTACTTATGGCCTATCCATATACTCTAGACCTCCTCGGAATAATCTTCAATTTTGCTTACAAAATAATTTCGTAGAACCACAAAACTAAGAATATTTAATATGCTATGATAGAATATTAAATATTCTGTTCTTTCGTGATATATTAAGTGGTCATCAAAATTATTCTTTAACAAAGATTGAAGATTTCTTTATGATGTCCATTCCATAGGCACGAAGATGGACTGCACATGGACATGCTAATGAGTAATAGCTAACGAAATTTTTCATAATTTGTAAAAAAAAATTGTATCAGGCTGATAAAGGGACGGAGCTCTTTATTTGGAATAAATAATGATTTCTTTAATTGTAAGGCAAGCTATACACTTTCTAACGGCGTTATCACACTTGCACATTAAAATTTTAATGTGATTCACATTAATTGTCGCTTGTGAGCGTCCAAATATGTTATTTGTGTCTTTGAGTCACTTAATATTTGGGGTTTTTCTATTTATTGATAAAAAAGTGAACTTGGCCTGCAAAAATAGGTTTAAATTTACCTAAAGCATAAATATTTTTCACATTAAAAAATTAAAGAGAAAATCGCATTAATTTTTCGTATTAATGCTATAAATCAATTTATATCAAATTTTGCGGGCCAAGTCTATCTTTTTATCAACAATTAGATCAAATTTCATTTCTAAATTGAAGGGGTTTATGTTCGGACACATTGAAAATGTCTTAGAATTTCTGATAAACTGAACTAATAGTTGAACGATTCTCAACCGAAAATGAACCTATAGGGGAAAGGCTCATAATTTTGACCAGTTTCTTATTTTGGACACTCTGAGGATAAAATTGGACACTAAAAATAAATTGATGAAAATTATGGATTTTTGTTCCAAAATTTGATGAATAATGAATTCTATATAAATATTTGTTCTTTTTGGAAGATTTTAACACTAAATACATTAAATTTTGAATATGATTTGAGTTAAAATTGCTTTGATGAAAATTCAGTGTGAGCAATTGCTTACGAGAAATATGACAGAACTTCGTGTTTACTTGAGTCTTATTTTGCTGTGATGAAGTACTAACAATGTTTCTTCGCTTTTTTTGAGTGATATTATTGAATATTCATTGAACATTGTGTTGCTTTACGTTAATGATGATATGTACATTTGACCTGAAGTGAGATTTGCCTTGTGAATTCGATTTTTCGTGTGAAAAATGGGAAATTTTCTAAGAGATTCACCAGCGAGGTGATAATCCTTATTTTGGACAGGTGTTTTTCTCACGAAATTTCGTGAAGTTTTAGCTTTTGTGATGACTAGGTTGGACAAATGCCTAGAGAAACAAAGGAGCATCATCTCTACGAAAGAGATGTAGTGAGAAAAGCCTTGAAAGGCTCCCGGAAAGGCCAGGGAATGCGCGAATCCGCACGTACTTGGAGTACCGACGTCAACTCACTTTAATGAATGATATGGAAAGTTTCCGAGCTTCTTGCGACATTCTACGTTTCTCTTGCATGAACAGGAAGAGGACTTAGTAAGATTGGTTCATGAAATGAAGAACAATGGGCATCCTGTTGAGGCGGATTATCTGTCCAAATTTACAACCAAATTGTCCAAATTAATAACCAAGTTGTCCAAAATAAGAGTCAAATTCACCTCTACATATCAATTCATTTTTAAATGTATTAAGATTAATTTTAGTAAAAATAAGGCGATAAATAGCTTGTCAAGTTTCTAAACAACCCTTCTGAAAAGAGAATAACAAAAAAAGTTAATTTGTGATGAAAATATCGCACTTCAAAGTTCGAACATCGATGCTTATAAGCAGACTGGTCAAAATTATGAGCCCTTACCCTATATCGCTTGAAAATATTTAAGAATCATTATTTAATTTAATCGGACTTTTGGATGTCTAAGAATTATAAATTCGGTCATTTCATTATTTTCAATTAACTGTGAAAATATTTTTCAAAAAAGATTCATTAGCTCGTCGTATTCTCTGATTAAAGGCTTTAAATGCTTTCAAGCTCTACCCAATCAGATACTACCATATGACGAAAATATTTTATGGGATTATATAGGCTAAATTTCATTTGAATATTTTCGGTCACTGCTATATTTCAATTTATATATTTAAAAGGTGAGCTTTTATTAAAACTTTTCTTTTGGAAATAAAAAAAAGATCCATATGGCATGTTGGAATTTTGTCTTGTGATATTAGATATTCTATTAAAAAGTAGCACTTGCCAGATGTGAAACTCCGTATTAAAATTCACAAATTTCAACGTTAATACTTTTCGACCGGTATAACTTCATAATCATTGAAAGCACTATCTTTTTCCCTGATAGTATCACTTTCAATGAAATTTTAATGGCACTTTTAGGGAAGAAAATTTCAATATTCCTTTTTCCTCGGATTACTTCAAGTGGTATGAGTAATTGAGACTTTTGAAGAAAGTTACTTAATTCAATGTTAAGTAGTTAAAAGCATTGTTTTAAATCTCTTCAGATTTGTTTATTATTTTCCAGATTAAGTGCAAATCTAGCAATTTCCTCCATTTACTCAGAAAGTTAAGTGTGACTTTTTTTTTAATTTATAGCTATAACTTAAAGGGGAACAATGCTCGAGGAAATAAAAGGAAAGCTACTAAGGAATTTCTAAAGTATAAAACCACTTCATTGGACGATAAGTGGGATAATCGAATAAATCACGGCTCAATAATCACATAGACTCTGGAAGTTGATTGAGGATTTCTTTCAGTGGATACCTCAGCTACGATTGAGCTTGAGTGATAAATATCCAGTCCGGATTTTTCACACTCTCACCCCATAGCAATTCATCTCATTGAGAACTTGGGAAATGAAGGAGGAAGAAAAGGGACAGAAAAGTACGTGGAAATGGAAAGAGCTTTTTAGAAAGCTTGAGTATAGTGCCCTTTAGAAAGTGACCTATTCTGGCATTCATTCTCTCTTGCTTGAGTATATTTTATTGGGATATTCTTTTTCCCGGCTATGGTCAAATTTCATCCCTTATGTTGTCTCTTATAGTGTTCAAAGCGGTGTCATTTATATTTTCTCAGTGTTACAGTATATGACAGGAGCTTTGATCCAAGTCTTTGAAAACCAAAACGACCACTTTAGAATGCGTTATACGGAAAGGTGAAAATTTTTGAGAAAATGTTTATCACTCTCAGTGGATTTTTTATACAGTGTGACTTCAATAGTGTCAACATGTTCAATGCTTAAGTTCCGGATTTTTTTTTTGTGTGCCACATTGGGCCAAGCTTTATAGTGAGGGTTATTTCGCAATAGAGGTTTGGAAACCAAACCCCTTGTTTATATTTAGAGTACAAAACCAACTAACTCTTGGAGCTTCTTCCCTGAAAAGAAAGTTTCTGAAAGTACATAAAATTGTGCAATACACCAAATAATGCATTATATTGTCTCATTAGAAGATCACTTCCAGTAGTTCACTTTTCAGAGATAAAATCCTATTATTTTCTTTTATAATCCTCCCAAGTTTGTTTCGACTAAAATTCTAATTTAAACAGATTTTTTAAAATTTTATTTAGAAAAATTGAAAAGTTGTGGGAAGAAATGTAGGGTGAAAGGAACACCTATTGACACTCTAAGGACTCGTGTCACGACCTATTGACACCTTCCTCTGTACCATTTGGAATACAAAATTTAAACATTTAGCTTCATCGAAAAACGTAGATGAATGAGAAAACATCATATTACTTATATTTTATTAGATACATTAAATAAATTTCAACATTTTGGCAAAAGTACCAATACGGGATCCCTGTCGAAGAGGTGTTCCTTTGACCCTACTTACCTTAGATTCAAGTGAAGGAGATAAAGCGTGTCCACAATAATTTTTTTCCAAGAATAATGCTTCAAAAATGAAATCTACATAATATTAAAAAAAAGAGAAATATTTTTTGAAACTCTAATTCATGCTGCTGAGTCAATTATAAGCGTCAAAAAATAGATAAATTTTCAAGCGCTTTAAAAGCTTATAGATTTTGCAAGGGATTTTGATTGAAAATATCCTGGGTTGAACCAGCATTTATTCAAAAGTTCTATTTCTTTAATCACAAACATATTTCCTAGTTTCTTTTCTATTCTTTTTTTAAGTTTTGTTAAATTTTTGAAGTACACAGCAATCACATCAGAGTATGATAGTAATTTACCGTGTAAAAAAATTTCTTCTGGTGATGCTTCAATAGTTCTTACGGCAAGTGTATCTTCCTTCACCACCTCAGAAGACCATCCACGCGCAACAAAAGGAAAAGCATATGAGAGTGGAAGAAGGAATAAACGAGTAAATGAACTCTGCTGTAGACAACTCTGAAGAGTCTTTCGAAGAAGGGTGAAAGACAACCCCATTGAGTTCTTTCCACTAGATATTCTTCGAGTTTTCCACTAAGGAATTCCCATGTGGTTGATGTTTCACTCCTTTTCAAATTCCCACCCCAATGGATCCATAAAGGGGAAACACGATAGGAGGGCGAGAAAGTCGTCTTGTTTAGCGCTCCCGATATACGGAAAAATTCTTGTTGTTCCTGTTTCCTTTCAAATGTGAGCTTTATGCTCTTCTCTTTCCTTTTCCGTTACCTTATTTTTTGTGCCGAAGTGCGCGAGTTCACGGTAAAATTCCCTTGCGATAGAGGAAAATGTGAGATATCGAAATGATATAAAACATCTATTGGTTTCTGCATCATTTGTGTTTGGAGAAGGTGTTGAAAATACTAAAAGCTCGAATTCCTAATGATATGAACTTGAAGAATTGGGATATTTTCCTTCTATCGCATGGAAATACATTCCAAAATTCCCAATACGTAACTTCACATTAACAAATCAAATGAAATATTTAAATCCCTACCTTATTGGTAATTCGTTAAATTGCAAATTTTCCTTCGTGACATAAGGATCAAAATCTTCAGAGGAAGGTATCTTTTATTCAGTTTTTGACAGAATGAAAATCTTGCCTTAATTCTCGTTATATTTCACGTGAAATTAAATTTGATGGAAATAGAAGCTTTAAAGTTTCCATTGACTTTTTACACAATTTACTGCGTAAAAGACAATTTACCGTTTCTCAGAGGAGATTCATTTAATTTCCGTCGTCGTTATTTATTCACCACGAAATCTCTTTCGAATTTTGCCATGGGTTATACCTAGAATTTCCATGATAAGGATATTCAACATTCAGAATTTTCCTTACCTTTGAAATGAAACACCATCAGGAGAGACACTGCATAAAATGAAGTTTGATTTCTCTTCATGTACTATGTCAAGGAACCTTAATTAAAATACCGATATCGTGAAATGTGTCACTGTGTCTCATATTGAAGGAACATATCTTCAATGTTTGGCTAATAAATTGAAATTGGAAACAAGACACTTTGTGTTTTGGGACATAAGAATCAAATATTCAGGGTGAGCTTTCTATTTACCATTTGAGTTGCAGACAGAGAACATCCAAATTGAAATATTCTTTTGGGAAATTGCACAGGAAGATGACTTTCCGTTTCTCTACATACATTATGGATGAAGATCCGAAAGCAAATATTATGTGCTTACAGGTGTATATTTGCAAATTTTCAAGATAAAAATAGAAATAGTCGGAATTGAGCAAAGCACGGAAATTTTTCAGGGAATTATCATATAACTTTTTTTTTCAATATCGACCACAGAAACTACAACATTTCTTTGGTCAATATTGAAAAGTAGTTGAAACAACTGGAATAGTAGAATTTCCAATTTTATGTATTTTTTCTGAGTAAGGGATGGCTTTCAGATTTCGCACACATTCTAGCTTCGAACACTTTATGTTTTTCTTATATTCATTTAATGAATCTGACCTAGTGGCAATATATTTTATTAGCCTGAACAAATAAGTCAGATTTATTAAAGAATATGGGTAAATTATGAAAAGTCCGAACCCAGAGTATGTGCGAAACCTGAAGGATTCCCTCATCTAAAAAAAAGGATGCAAAAGCTCTGAAATACTGGAACTCCTCATTTAAATGCTAGAGATGGGATAGTAGAAACAGGAATAATTGTTATAGAATGTGACCATCGATATTAGGTCACGATGAAATTTTCCAAACTGTCCATAGCGAGAGGTTTAATCCTGGGTAGAGGCGAGAATTTTCCTCTATCTACTCCAGTGCGAATTGGAAATCGTAAAATCTCATTTGATCGAAAGCTCTAAGGTATAATGTACAGCAATAATAATATTAAATTTAAACCAGATCAACGCTACTGACATTACACAAAGTTGCAATTTTCACCCAATGCATGACCTTTGCCGAAAACCGCAAATCGATATTTCATCTCTTACAACTCTGACAGATGTTAGTAATCAACAAAATGTAGGACAATATTATTGATACATATTGTGCCAATGTCACTTATAAAATAAATTCTGCAGTTATGGTACAGATTAAAGTTATTTGATTTCTCTATTAAGGATATAACTAAGTAATTTTGAATAGAATATAATGTTGATTTTTCCCCATTGTTTCAGATTAACAATCGAAAAAGACCTTGAAGAAGAGCTCTCTTTCTCTTTGTCCATCTGAAATAATGAGGAATTTCAAAATTCAAAATTAGACTCTGTTCAAAATAACTCTAAGGGAAGGTCATTTAATATTTAAATAATGTAATTTTTGAATAGACAATACCTAAGAGAAAATTGACATATACATTTATTGATAAGGGAATGTAGGCATGGTTCGCACAGAGTGAACCTACAAACGATGCTAATTTTCTCTTTGTTTGCAAAGAACTGACCTACCATTTCTCATCTCGTTTCATTAGCTTAATAATGATCTACCTTATGGCTAAGAAATGACGAACTAGCTCTTTCCAAACAAAGAGAAATTTTGCATTGTTTGAAGGTTCACTCTGTGCGAACCATGCCAACATTCCCCTAGTTTATTTATAGTAAATGTTAGATTGTTAATGTAGTCTACGTAAAGCTGCCAGTACTATTTTTTTGTCAAATACGATATACGAAGAGACAAGTGATATTTTATGACAATGTCGATATGCAATCGTTTTATATTCAGAAAATTATTTTAAGGTGTGATTTTTTTTAATAATCACACATATTGCAATCCTCTGATTTGTTTAGTTATTTCTGATTTGTCTAATATTCACAGAGTGGATGCTTTCTGTATTCGTGTATCCGAAGATGGTTCAACCATGGCAAAACTGAAGATAAAAACAATGAACAGTTACAAATAATTCTGGTTAGTAAGATCGGTCCATATTTGGTTAAGTTTTATATTACTTGCTATGTGATTCAAGTTTTCTGACCTCGAATTACAATTCCTTTTAGGTCTCCAGACCGTTTCTTGCATTAAGGGGGCAGCCTGAATTAGATGGCCAAAACTTAGAAGTTTTTGAGTTTTTTTTTAAGGAGAAGGAAAAGACAAATCTTAATGAAATCTTTGGCAAATAATTTATACATATTCCAAGTGTTTAAATAAAGTTTTTCGGAAAAAGATATTACAAAAGAGCGGACTATTGAGCACTTTACTGCAGTGCCTAGTCGCTGCGCTCCCTAATTGGCGGGAAATCTACAGATCGTAAAGCTTGTCTAAGAAAAAAAGGATTTTCATTTTTCCTTTTATTAGAAAGGTAAATTTCTAAGAATTTTATAAGAAAATTATGAAATGATCTTTTTTACGGTTTTTTGTGCACATTTTGAATCGAAAGACTTTACCATTTTGTAAAAGATATTAAAAAATATTCTTTCAAATACCATTTAGGTTCAACTAGAAGAGAATTTAATACCGAAGAGAATAAAACTTTTCATTCTTTCAGTCCACAAGTTATTTATTAACCGATAATGAACCGGTTTTTCATATGAAATTCAATTTATATTACTCCTAAGGTATTTTGGGTAATAGAGTAATATATAATCGGTTCAAATCGGTTGTGAACCGGTAAACGGTAAATGATGATGCGAAAATATTTTTGAGGTATAACATCTAAGTCATGTGTTTGAGCACGTTGCAATGCCTGGGACACTTTTTTAACCCTTTTTTGTGATTAAATTACTAAATCGAAATTTTTGAGATGCTTAAACCCTCGGTCGCACTTCTCATGCTATGGACTGAACCATTGTAGACTGATGTATCTCTCTATCTATAAGAAGAGTGCAAAGGAGTAAGATAGACATTTGCAGAACGTTTGATATGAAAGAGATGTTAATTTCTAATGAAATTTTCATCATTTAAAAATTGTACCGGAGCTATTAGATTATCCCGAAAATTGATTAAGAAAAAAAGTTAAATCTTTTGATATAAGTTATTGAAATCGTTGAGTGGATTTGAATAATGGTAAATCCTCAAGTCGCTAAGGATATATTGCACTTTTGTAAAATTGAATTTCAAAGGAATTTTTTTTTAAATTTTGGCCATAAGGAAAATCTCGGTTACTTTCTGGAAATTTTCAGAAACTGTCGGAAACGTTTCAGGAACGCGCACAAATTCTCTAGGATTCTCATGTATTTTCACTGCAAAATAAATTGGATCTATGCTATTCTTTACTTCCAAGATTCGGCTGTTAATGGAATTTCTTGGCATTCAGAATTGCAAGTACTCTGACCGTGGTGTCACATATAAGATTAATATTAATATTAAGAAAAGCCGGAGAGAGTGGTATATAGTATTCAAAATTTCATATGGAATATCACGTCTGTTAGAAAGAGTACACTCTAGTGGAGTAGTACAATGACTAATGCCCTACCCTAGACACACTTACGACTTAAGCCGATAGATGACTTAGTGGAAAATGATGGAAATGTAGTTTAACCATTATTTCTAATATAATTACACTAAACCGTTTTTCGGCTAATCCTCAGGTCTGTCAAGGCCCTAAGATATTGCTTTTCATATTACAGTAGAGCCCTGCTATAGGCCATATTTGGTTCCAGATTTAACACTTGGGTCGCACTATAGTCCATATCATTTTTTAAAATTATCAACGACTTTTAGTATTGAAATTGCTCGACGACTTTCACTTTCTTAGCGATTGTGGTACTTGTCCTCGCTCTCTTCATTATGGATCACAATTATCACAACTACTCAATAAAGTTTGCTAAAAATATTAAAATAATTATGACAACATTGCATGTAGCGTACTAAAACCATAACCTACATTAAAATCAGTGTTTTGAAATCAACGGTCGATAAATTGAGGACTATAGAGCGATGGCCTATAGCGGGGCTCTACTGATATTAGAGTGATGTTTGATAAATTTTCCCCACCTTGTTCGAAAATTTAGTATGAAAATTCGAAATTCAATTTGAATTCTTCGAACATCAATCGAAACACACAAAACGATTTTTTGTGAAAATAGAGTTCCATTTACCTTTCATCCAAAACACTTTTGGAGAATCAAAATCTTTTTGTGTTTGGGCTCATATCCATGAGAACGGAATCCTAAAAAGGAGTTTTCGTGAAAAGATTCGGTCTCGCCTTATTCAAGCAAACATTATGAAGCTCCAGAGTCGGTGTCATCTGGGAAAGGGTTGTAGGGGCTCAAAAAAATTATACACAAATTGCACTTCTAATTAAAACATTTTATATAAAATTGTACTGAATAGTACAAGAGCCAAGCTGGAACTGACTCAGTGGTGGAGGAAATGCTTAGCTTAGCGGCGTTCATATATTTAAAAAGTTTATATAATATTTTTTCGAGTTTAGGGCAAAATTACATTGACAGTAAAATGCTCACCGTATTTCATTAATTTACGCATTTTCATTGCAATACTTACGCAAATTCTCGATTACCGTAATACCTTATCTCATACTCGGTGGCACTATGTGAAAATAATATAAGAAAATTGAAGAAATAAAACGAAAATTCGATAAACGGTGAGCAAAAAAACTGTAAAAGAGAAATGAATCGTAGTTTTTTTTAACTCACTGTTTATCGAATTTTCGTTTTATTTCTTCAATTTTCTTATATTATTTTCACCTAGTGCCACCGAGTATGAGATATGGTAATACGGTAATGGAAAATTTGTGTAGAATTGCAATGAAAATACGTAAATTAACGAAATACCGTGAGGCTACGGCGAACATTTTATTGTCAATGTGATTCTGCCCTTACCCAAAATTTGAATTTTCAGTGATAAAATCATACCATACCATAAGCTGATTTAGGTTTATCATTAGTTTTAATCTGAAAAGCTTAACATTATTTTTTTTATCCAAAAATGCAACCTATTGTACAATTGAAAGTGACCTAAATACGTATGGTACAAGTGTGACATCCTCCGATTTGGCTCATCTGAGTCTCAATGGAAAAAGTTAGGGTTTGAGTGAAACATTGCTGTTGTGCAATATTCTTCACGTGGCTACCTCATTGTGCTCCCCAAAATTCCACGGAATAAACGTACAAGAGCTTGCGGAACATCCCTGTGGAATCCCAATGAATTCATGTAGCACCTGGATTCTGTCTCCTCATGCATTGTTACCCGGTCACTCTGGCATGGAAGGAAGGACGGGTATTACCATCAGACGCAGTGTGCTTCTCATTGTTTAGCGAGTTGAATGACGAATGAAATTCATCCCTTGTTGGTCCTCCTGACAATTATTAATTAATGCAGAGAGGTTGTTTGTGGGTGAACTTTCGGTTTATGAACAAACAATTTTCCACCAATTTGAACATTTTTACTGCCTGAATTTAAAGAGAGACTAAACTAAATAAGAGAATTGCAAATGCACTAACAAAAGCTCAGATAAGCATAATTTTAACTGGCTTTTTTTATAAGAAAACTCGAAGTTTATAGTAAAGTTTTGCATGAAAGTTTGTAAAGATAGCCCAATTAGGATAAAAATAAAAATCGATAAAGACCTTTCAAAATAAATTCATTTTTCTTAACGCGTATTCCTCAACGCTTTCCGGAACTTATTAACTTCTGACTTAGATAAATATATTTTGGGAATTAAGCAAGGTAATTTTCCCATATGGACAAATCACCGGTTTTAGTGAATTGTAAATGTATAATTTTTTCTAACAGAAGCATTAAATCGGTTAAGTTGTATTAGTCCTATGATAATTTAGTACAAAAATTTATAAGAAAGCTTTGCCTAGATAGTGGGGGCAAAAATAAATTGAAGTAGGATTATCGCATATAATTTGTCGTAAGTATAAAAAAAAAGAAGTAAAAACAAATAAGCAGTAAAAAGACTAAATTTAGTTATATAAAAAAATCGAAGCGGTCACTAATCACTATGCGACAGACCCTTTTATTTGGAAAATTTCATGAAATAAAAATTCACAACTTTTTCTTTCATAAAAGAATCTAAATTCAATTTGGTTCACTCCAATTTTTAGCAGTATAGACGTATACATATGCCAAACGGTTGAAAAAGTAAGTTATGTGAATTTTGATTTCATTAAATTTTCCAATTCTAAGAGGTGTAAAGGTGTGTCGGAAGCACATAGAATATCAATTTCGTAAGTTTTGTTCAGTGAAAAACTTAAGCCCAAGATTTAAGTCGTTACAAAAATGTATCAAATATAAGTATAAGTATAAGTCCCGAAAGTCAAAATCCTGAAGTTAAAAATTCCGAAAACTAAAATTCCTAGTGAGTTGAAATCCCGAATCCTCTCGTTCAGTAATAACCTTCCCGATTTGAGAACTCTCTCCGGTTGAGATTTTTCCTTTACCTATTCGAAGGTATATCAGAGAGAACTTACCTAAAAAACCGTTGGAAATTCGAACGTTTAAACTGACGAGTTACACAAAAGTGCGCAAGTTCATGAAAAGGACATTTATTTAAATGAAATTTCAATTCAAATGTTCTGCGATCCTGAAATTCCACAAAACTACACAAAAATTCACTTTTTGCAGCAAATATTTGCACACTGTTGTTGACATTGTTGACGGTTGAAGTCTCAAGAATATCAAAATTCGAAATGGCAGAACAATCAGCGCTAAAGCGGTGAGCACATGTACTTGCACTTAAGGCTTCCGGTAGATTTTCGAATAGATTTGGCTTGGCTTTCTCTTCGAAAGGTTATTACTGAACGGCGCCAATGGGTCAAAATCACGTTAAAAGTGACACAGCTACTCCTACGATTCTAATCACCCCTAGAAACAAAGGGAGATTTTCTGTGCTTTATCCGCTTTATCATTAAACTATCAAATTATCCTACGTATAATTTCGTCCCTTTCAGCATTCTTATTCGTTCAGAATTTTGGTTTTTCGGGATTTTGATTGTCGATATTGTTGCTTTTCGCGATTTTAGCATTTCGGGATAATTGATTTTTCGGGGTTTTGGCTTTTTGAGATTTTGGTTCTTTCAGGATTTCAGCTTTCAGGATATTGGTTATTCAAAATTTTGTTTTTTTCGGGAGTTTGGTTATCGGGATTGTGGCTTTTCGAGATTTTAGCATTTATAGATTTTGGTTTTTATTCGGAATTTTGGCTTTTCGGGATTTTAGCATTTCGGAATTTTCGTTGTCGGGATTTTGGCTTTTTGGATTTTGTCTTTTCATGATCTGGGCTTTTTTCGAATTTGGCTATTCAAGATTTTAGCTTGCAGGAGTTTGGCCTTCCGGAAATTTGGTTTAATGGAATTTTTGCTTTTCGGAATTTCAGCTTTCGAGATCTAAATTCAGTAGGGATTTCGTCTCTTCGGGATTTTAGTTTTTCAGGATTTTTTCGGAGCCCATATATTATTATCTTACAAGTGGTTGCAGAGAAAATGAAATATACTGCATTTTCCTTTGACTAAATTTGCATGAAAATTTTACTGCTTTTAAAGTTCTAAATTTAGTGTTGATCTATTTTGAGTTTTACTTATCAAATTTTTAGTTTTCTGCTGATTTGTACAGTGATAAAAATGGCATGAGAACCATGTTTCTTAAAAAGGGTTTAAATTGTTGAAGAATGTAATTTTTTTAACGAACCTGTTACATTTGATATATGAATTAACGTTAAATTTTTAAAATTAAATGGTCGTACTTTAAAAGCTATATGTGAGATTCTTAATAAAATCATGTAATCCTTCGTAAAACCGATTTAAGATTAATGTCACGTTGTATTTATTGGAAGTAAATGAAAATTCTGTGAGGAACTTTCTTTGAAAGAAGTGCACAATCTTAAATTAGGCAAACTGTCAAGAAACTCTTTCAATGCAATATACTACGGAGCAGTGGGAATTTTCTGGTAAAACTTTTGCTAAAGCTCTTGAGAAAGAGATAGCAAAAACTTGAAATTTAACTACACTGGTGGTAGAGACTCTTGTCAAATCAGAAAAAGAGCACATTCGCCATTTCAAAAGAAACAAGTGCTATCGAGTTGAAGAATTTTTGTGAGACATGAAAACTTTCGCGAAACTTACAGCAATAAATATTCAGAAAATAGATTTTAGTGGTTGTAGAAAACTCACCGAGGCATAGGCCAGTTCCTATCACTGGTGGTTTTGTGATGCACTGAAGAGGTGGCTCGCAGGTGCCAGAGAAACCACCTGGTCCACCGCAGGCTTCGCCCAGAGTCTTTGCACAGACTTTGCAGCAACTAAAAGAATAAATAACATTAAAACACATTTAAGTCGTAATTATGAAATAATGGGACTTTTATTTAATTTGCATATTCTGCTCTTTTTCAATTGGAAAATTGTATCATGAAAGTTAAACATTTCAATCTCTTTCGACGAGTTACGAAAGTGAAAAAAGTCCTATTGAAAATTTTAAGCTCTTCAGACTGACCTTGTAATAAAAATCTAGAACGTTATTGATCCTGCAAAAACTAGCAATAAAACAAAAAAAAAATAAAATAAAATTGACATCACAAAATTCAAACGTGGAAGCGCTTTGACGTTTTTTTTTATGTTAGTTCAGAAAAGTGTAATGAAATGTTATTGACTAACTTGTTGGATGAAATATATTTTGACCCGGATTAGCCATCGTTTCACTCTCCCGTCAAATTTATTTCAATTTTCTCACAACAACCCCTGGATATTCGTTTTCATTACCCGGATAAAATTTTTCACATCACTTTTCATCAATAGTAGATAGTGGAGAAAAAAAATCAACTATTTACTCTCTGGCAAAAAAGAAAGTCTCCATGAACTCCAACTTGGTTCATGTCCTCAAATTGAGCTTGAGGTAAAACTATTGGTAAAATTCAATCATTAAAATTTTCCATCAAAAAACTTTTTGCCAAATCACAATTTTTCCACTACAATGTTTCGACACAAATTCAATTGGTAATATTTCAACGTTAACTTTTAATTGGACTTGCTATAAATCAATGGTTGTTCTCCAATTGAACTTACGTGAGCTTTCAAACTGAGCTTTTGCCACAAATTCCCATTACTAAGTCAGTGAACCGATTAGTAATTAAATTTTCCTACCCAAGAGAAGTTGTCTATGGCCATTGACAAGAGCTTTTAGGGTATTTTGGTGCTGATGTGAAATGTTCTTTGAATTTTTGAACTCAATGGTGTTTTACGAAATAGGAACTCTTCTATGTAATATTAAACGCAATAACCTGTTACCAATAATTCCTAAGTGAAAAGCAATACTTTTCTGCTGATGAAAAAAAAGTTAAACCAGTACAAATTCAAAGTGCAGAAAAATACACTCATTAGTCTAAATACGAAAAGGAAAAAGCGAAATGTGAAAAATTGTGAAGTCTTTCTCTATTCAGTACAGTGCTCCGTTTGAAGTCAAGTATTATATTAATATATATATATATATATATATATATTATATCGTTCATAGAAGCACAAAATACACCGAATCAGACTCTGTTGGACTTTCCTAGGTTTGATGTAAAACTTATCATTGATTATATTTCTCAGTTTAATTTTTATTGTTGATTTTCAGTCCGTAAAAAGTGTCTCGTCGTTAAAGGGTTAACCGCTTCTGATATCGATTTCGAATATACTAATTTAAACACTTCTTATAGGTGGTCCTTTAAAGGTCTTTAATATTTTTCTGCACATAGGAGTTAAATAGTTCCAACAGAACTAGATGCAAGATCATTTAATTACAATAAATACCACAAAAGGTTTTGTCTAGATTGGACGGCAAACCTCACTGAAATGAAAATTAAAAGTATTTTCGATAATCACTCGATCCAAGCTATACAAAGCAGATGGCAAAGCGTTCCAGCTTTGCAGAGTGCTCGAACTCACGAGAAAGAGGTCTCAGTGTATTATCTTTTAACATAGTTTTTGGGTGCATATCAGTTAATTACCGTTCAATCAAATTGATTCAGAAAACTGAAAAAAAAATATTCCGAAATAAAAGAAAAATTACTTAAAAAGCACATTTTGGAATATTTTAGCATGAGTAAACAATCATTCGCATAATTAAACAAGTAAATCAAAAAAGGATATTTCATTTGCGTGTGCATTACCGCTTCATTACCGATTAAGTCCAATGCAGTCGGGTGGGAAATTTCAAGATCTTTCAAAAATATACAAATTTAAATTTTCGAGAATTCGATATCAAAATGTTTTTCGTACATAAGTGTTTCGTACATAAGAGGAGGGTCGGGGAACAAGGAGAAAACACTATCCTAGATAATGTTTACTTTTAGGGGGGATCAATAAAGACCGAGAGACCGGAAGTCAATATCTATTACCGTTTGGCCTTTCGCCGTATGACAAGTTGAACAAAGTGGATTATAACTCTCTTTAGGTTCGAGCAGTAAAATAGCATATGACCTCAAACACAAAAAATGTTCAAAATTGTTGCATGTCCGTACCCGTTATAAGTTTCTATACAATATAAAAGCTTTAAACATCTGAGTTTAACATTAAACCTAGCAAAACTGGTCAAATTAACCTGTTTAAAAACTTTTTAAAGTTAACACTAGGCGATTGAATATCGCTATCAAACTTTATGAATTTCTGAAAATATGCATGTAACCTATTTTTCAGTGTTAAAATTTTAATTTTTTCCTCTCTTCCAAGAAAAAATTGTTGAATATCTTTCCTACCGTAATCTGTCATTTGACCGATCGCGCTAGGAAAAACCACCAAAAACGGTCGGTAGGTTAATCTTAATAAAAATGAAAACTCATAATTTTAGAATTTTTAGAAAAAGATAATTTAAATAAACAGAAAGATACGATAGGAATACGTAAAATTTTTCAAAAATTGGACAATTTTACAAAAAAGAAGTTTTGAGTGGAAAAAAAATATTTTTGGCATATACGCAACTTTAATTATACGTACTATTATATATATTTAAAAACTTGTAAAATCTCCAAGCTCAAAAGTATATACTTCAGTTAAGCTTTTATTTTAAATATTTTAGTATTTTTGTCTAAAAATAATGTAGACATAAGTTTTTCGTAAATATTAAGCAGTTATTATACCATTTTGATAATTTTAATTAGGGTCGGAGGAACGTCTGTTCGACAGGGAACCCCTATTGATACTTTTGTCAAAATGTTAAAAAGTATTTAATGTATCTAGCAAAATATAAGTTATATGACGTTTTTTCTGTAATATACCTTTTACTATTATATAAACAGAGATGTTCAAATTTCATATCCCGAATGGTACAGAATAAGGTGTCAATAGGTGCTGACACGAATTCTTAAAGTGTCAATAGACGTTCCTTTCACCCTACCAATATGTATAGATATAGACTTTTAAAATTCTGAAATTGTATAATTTCAAATCATTATTCAAATTGATTTTGAACTTATTTTATCAATGTTCTAATAATAATATTGTATTTTCTTATTCCTGTCTGTTTTATTTCTGTCTGTTTTTGACAAGAAGAAGTACAGTTTAGAAATTGAAAACTTGAAATCATACGTGAAACTTCTTTTTGAAGCAGTTTGTTAAAATTCATTCCACAGAGCTCGAATAAGAAGTTTCTGAAAAAAAAATAATAGGTGAGATTATGAAGGAATCACACATAAAAGTATTGAACAAATCTATCCCTCAAGAAGAGCATAAAATACAAAAATTAAAACTGCCTCACTTTCCCTTGTATAAAAATGATACCAATCCTACACCAATATTTAAAGATTCTCTGTTCCGTTGAATGAGTTGAAAGATTCTTATAATAAGTACCTAATGTCTTATGTATGATCTCTGAATTCTGCTTTATAAATTTTGATAAATTTCCATGGAAAAGCAGGTCAAATTTATAAATTGTTTGCAAATTAAAACCTTGACCATAGCCACAGGGCTACATCAAAGAGCATAATAATTTTCTTGTTCAGCTTAACCTTCGTTCCAGAAAATTTTGCTCTGCATACAATTTTGAATATAGGATCAGACAAATTGAGCTAAATCAATACTTCTATCCTCCAGTTATGGCCGTGTTGGGGGGAAAACATCCACTTTCCAGATGTTTTCTCAAATATACTTGAAAGCTTGATTAATTTCAAAGGCACCGTAGTAAAGAGAACCTTCTGTTGCTGTTTGAAGAAGTACTTCAAACAAAAACAGAAAACTTTCTGCACAGGAATAATGTACAATATTTTACTCCTCCAATTTCCCTTGTAAGTGTTGTTCGGATGAGTGGAAAATAATTTTGTGAGAAAAGCTCACCCGAGAGAATTTGCATTTCATCAGGCAGTGTCTGACATCCATTTTCCGCAGAGGTGCTTTATTGAAAAACTTTTTCTCCTAAGCATCACTGGCCAAAGGGTTCAAAGTATGCAAATTTGCCCGCGTGACTTTCAATTTTCCATCCCCTAAATCGCCATCATACAACTCCCAACTCCAAATTTTCCCCGAAAAGTCCACAGCGAAAGAGTAAAAAGTTGAGCTTTTTGTCTATCAAAATTCTTCTATGTATACGCTAAGTCCACAAAATTCTTTATTCACACAATGTCAAAGTGCAAATAAATTTTGTGGCCAAATGATTGCAGAGCTTTTGACAAAATAAAAGTCATTTAACTTTTGATAATTGGGTTCTTTTCATTTTAATATTGTCTTGGAGAGAGAGAATTCCTCTGAGGATAATTCTGTGCACCAAGACTTTTGAAAACTCAGGGATTATTTTAAAACATAAAATTAACTAAATTGCCTTTCAGGCAGGAAGTTAGTGTACAAAATGGTAATTGAAA
This sequence comes from Phlebotomus papatasi, assembly GCF_024763615.1. Lineage (NCBI taxonomy): Eukaryota > Metazoa > Arthropoda > Insecta > Diptera > Psychodidae > Phlebotomus > Phlebotomus papatasi. Next base: position 62,198,572 of record NC_077223.1, read on the forward strand.
TATATGCTAAACAGATAAATAATTTTGTAAGTTTCTTTAACCTGTATGCATTTCCAGGGAAGAACTTCCTAAAACTAATAGAAGTCAAGGCAGAAATGTGTACATATGTAGGGGAGACCGGGCCAGAATTACAATATCGGATGTTATACACACAACGAAATTTAATTAAGAAACTAATTTAATGTGAGTGGTAAGAGAATACAGCTCGATAGAGAAATAGAGCTTCCAAAGTTAAACTTTGATCTTCGAAAATTCGATGTCGAAATTTTTCGGTCATAGGTGTATATTGTAAACATGTAAACCCTGATAGGGCTCACCTGTGTGACATTAAGAAACTAAACGGATAGAGGGAAAATGGGGAACTAAAGGTGCCACCCATTTTTCAACTTCCTGTAGTACTATGGTGGTAATTTCATAGGAATACGTGTCATAGGAATAAAGGATTAAGATTGGTGGGTTTGGCCGTCGACTGGGTTAACAACTGTCGAATGGGTCGTACTTTCTAAAATACGGACCAAATATTTGCATGGACTACCTCCAAGCCAAATTAAAAAAATAACAGAAACATAAAAGAAACCGAGAGAAACACAAAAAACTTGGTTTTAAAACTTTGGTTATTTTAATCTAAAAATATTACTGGTTTATCCATTGTAGTTAAAGTGAACATTCATAGAAATCTATCAATAAATCACCTTTTATATACCGTCGTTGCGGGTGACTTTGCACTCGGGGGGTGACTTTGCACTCTGCTGTTCGTGAGAGTTTGAACAATTCTAGCACTTATTGATAGTCTTCGCCGATCCGGTCTACCATGTCAAAGTATATAGGGATATGTTAAGTACCAAGTAAGGTACAATGATCCTCAAAAGGATTCTTGTAGTTTCAGTAATAGTCAATGAAATCCTAGTATAGGTATTTTGTCAAAAAACGACTCCGCGAAAAAGTTATCTGAAGATGCAATTCCAAAATCGATTTCAGAGAAGTAAATTGCCCAAATCTATTCTAAATTTATCTGGCTAGAATAATCCATTTCGATTTTGTTCATTATTTTTAGTAAATTCCTTTTTTTCACTATAATCTTCCTAAGAACGCATGATTTATATTATAAAATTGCATATAATGGACTTTATTAAGCTTTATTATAGAAGTATTTGGCCAAAAATTATCCAATTTTTTTATAACTTAAGATAAAATGACCGAGATCTACAAGATGGTGTGGTCGCCATCTTGATTTGACAATTCTGTCCGCCATTTTGAATAATTGTCAAAACAAAAAACTTATCCGATTGAGCTGAAATTTTAGTATGTTCTGGCTGATGTCAAGACCTTTTCAGAACATATATAAAATCCGACCTAGGTCAAGCGATTGTCTGGATACTGGGGCTCTAAGTTCAAAATTTTGACATTTTCATTAATACAGAACTACGGAGAGCTTCTTTTATCGAAACTATCACAAAAAAGGCAGTATTATCGTTAGGCGATGAGATCTAAATAACAAACAAAAAGAAAAGTAATGTTTTTCTTTATAACAGCATAATATTTGAAGATATGAAAAACTTTTGCAAAGATGAAAAAATTAGAAAATAAATAAATGCGCTTTTTATTTATTTTTTTTTTAATTATGTAAGAGTAAATAAATATATAAAATAAAAGCCTCAACCATTTCTAATGGTTACTGAGGCATTTCGTTTAGGTTTTAAAATTCACGATTAGAAAATAAAGATCGCCAAAATATGAATATTTCAAATTTTTAAACTGTGAGCCTCTGTATCAAGGTAAATACTTGACGTAGACCGGAACATAGATACGTTCTGAAAAGGTCTTGATATCAGCTACAACATACTAAAATTTCAACCCAATCGAACCTGTTTTAGATTTTGACAGTTATTCAAAATGGCGGACAGAAACGTCAAATCAAGATGGCGATCATGTCATCTTGTAGATCTCGTGCATCTTACCCTTAGATGTGAAGATCTTCATTGTCGTTTATTATCAGAAATTGTTGATTTTTTAGTATTTATTAAAAAGTGCAAAGTCACCCGCACCTTATCCCCAGTGCAAACCTTTTTTCTTGATTTTTTTAAACATAGTAAAATTTTATAAAATTAATGCTAGTGGCACAAAATCCATTCATTAACAACTGAATACAAATAATTTTACTCAAAAACCCCCCTCCCTTCACTTTAACTATCCACTTTTAGAGGGCAAATTTGAAAAACAGCGAAAAAACGTGCAAAGTCACCCGCAACGACGGTATAAAAAATAATTTTGTGAAATTTTGTGAAATGTAGAAACTTTCACGAACTTTTTAATGGGCTGTTCTTGAGAACGAAAAATTTACTGTTTGCAGGAACAGTAAGTGTTAACTGTTCTCAGAAACAGTAAAATTTAACTATTCGCGGGTAAAGAAAAATTGTACTGTCCTCGGAAACAGGTTACTTACTGTTCGTAGAAGCAGAAAAATTCACTTTTCTTAGGTGCAGTAAAATTCTACAGTTCGATGAATCAATAATCAGTTTCACTGTTTGCAGGAATAGTAAAAAATAAATTCGCAAGAATAATGAAAAATTTTGCAGTTATCAAGAACAGTAAAAACAACATTCACAGGAACAATAGAAGCTTTCCTGTTAACTGGAACAGTAAAAAGTTTTACTATCCCAGAAACAAATGAAAAATTTCTGATGATGAAAAGGGATTGGTAAATATGTTCACAACCCTTTAAAGACGATTGGGCCACCGTTGATTCATAGAGATTTTTTTTCTAACTATCTAAAGTTATTTTTTTCTTTAAATTTGTACGTAATACCAAAGTAGAAGGTTGGAGGAATCTATGATATTTTTTTTACAAATCTCTAACTATCTCTGCTACCTTCGGATGACTCAGACTTCGGACAACTCAATTGTTTTTAAAATATTTCACCCATGATTCTTTTGAAAAAATTTTAGGTATTGGACTAGCTATTAAGAAATATATTCAAATGGGTCAGATTAAAAAGATTTATTGAAAATATGAATTGTTCGAAGCTTGAGTCGTCGAAGGTAGCATACTTTCTCTTACAACAAATTTTTAAGCACACCCCTCTTAGGAACAGAAACTGCAATAGTCATACATCATATTTCTTTTAGAATGAAAATTATCATTTATTGGTATTTTTAGAAAAAAAAATGTTTAAATTTTTGGACTATTTTTGTCTCTATCGTGCATAGATATAAAAAATACACTGAATTAGATTCTGTTAGATATTCCAAGGTTCGATGAAAGGCGTTTAATTATTTTTATTTATCGATTGCATTTTTATTGTTGAATTTCGATCTGTGCAAACTGTCTCAAAGGGTTAAAACTATTTTAAAAAGCATCGAATTGTTCAAATTTTATAAACTGCATTTTCGAAAACATTGAAAGACACAAAATATTTCTTGCGTATTTTGTAAGAAAAAAAAATGCATTTGTGAAGAACTTTTATTATAATGTTGCCATTCTATTATGTATATTGATATGTTTGTGCAAAATTTATGGAAGATATATAAAAGACAAAGTTTACGCAGATGAAATTGCAAGGAATTCCTGTGTGAATTCATAGAGTGAAAATTATTAAACAATTATCCTGTCGCGTCGGACTGGGAGTCTCTTAATGTGTGTCATAAGGCATTTCAGAAACCCAGGTTTTATGATCCAGGCCATGAAAATAAAGAGGTTTCCCAAATTATACTCGAAAGTATAGGCTGCCTAGGAGATTTAGAAAAAATTAGGATCTCGCCATAGAAATACAGGAAAAAAGACCATCTAATAAAAAAATGTTTACTAGAAATTAAAAAAAAATTATAATGTCGCTCCCCTTTGAAGTTTGAAGTACAGCATCCCACAATAGAATCGTAAAGCTTGGATATTTTGCTTTAAAAGTGTGAGGATAATTATCTTTTAGAGCTCTGGTAATGGAACATAATAAAGCTTATAGAAGCCATACATGCATACTAAGAGAATCTTTAATATGCGTCTGGAGCAAATGGATAGTATACTGGCAAATAACTCCGGGAAAACCCGGCATTAGGAGCCGTCCAGGCATCATCCATAAAATGATTTCCAGGTAAATTGGAGAAGAGTCTTAGAAAATATTTAAAAGTAAAATACATTATGTATAAAAAGATGAAGGATATCTATTCCTAACAAGTGAGATGCAAGAAAAAGAAAAGAGACAGACTTGAGTTAAAATAAGTGGAAAGTAATTCAGTTGATGGAGATTCTCCGAACGTGAAGGTAATAAAGCAAGTATTAAAGCTTGATTACTAAACTGACTGAGTTTTGTGTGGAGAGTAGAGTGAATTGTAAATAAGTTTAATGGAATAAAAGATTCCGCGATCAAATACTTTAAGGAACATGGCAGAGGATGATATACGTGTATCCAGTGAAGAAAGAGAGCCTTGCGGTAATGTTAGGATCATAATTGAAGCTACGGATGTCTTGGCTATGATTCCAATCTTCGATCCTGATACACTTACTTCCCTTAATGCGGAAACATGGATTAGAACCGCGGAAGAGACGTGTAGACAATGCAATTTGAGTCCTGGACAAACGCTCCTAATGGCAAGCTTGAGACTTGAAGGGCCAGCACGATTGTGGTACAACGCCATGCAACCTGACTACCCCACTTGGGAGACATTCAAAAGAGGCATAGTTAAATATTTCCCTAATAAGATAGGTGATGTGACTATATTGTCTCAAATCACTGACACTGTGAAACAGTATGATGAATCAGTGGAAACATATGTCTACAAAAAGATGAATTTAGCTCGAAAGATAGGAATGGAAGAAGACACTTTGCTAAAGAATATTATAAAGGGAATTCCAGGAGAAGAAAACAGAAAGATACTAATGATGGGAAATCATACTACAATTCCGGCTATTGTGAAAGCCATAAGACAACTAATCCCAACAACAAGTACGGCTTGGAGATCTACCGAATCCCCAGGTGAAGATTCCTCATACAAGAAGGACAGGTGGCGCAAGAGAAAACAACAGGAATTACAGTTAGATAATAAGAATATCAACTATGAAATCAAAAGAGAAAGAGATGATGGGGCAGATGGGGGGCAGAATAAGGAGAGTGATAGAAGGTCAATTGCGAATGGAAACAATATTAGATTTAAAACACGAAGGAACCGCCGCCGACGGTGTTTTGTGTGCAATGCGAGAGATCATCTGGCTTTTTGCTGCCCTTCTAAGAGCACAACAAGAAAATAAGCAACGGCACACCTCCATCGTGAGGATTGCTGAAGAACAACATTAGTGAAGGATAGATTAAACAACATTAGTGAAGGATTAGGAAACTTCTCAACATAAATTTCACCGCCAAATTTTAAGCAAAAAATATTCTTAAGTTTGAGTCTATTTCAATGTTATCATGCAATGCAATATCCAAAATACATGATATAGGGGAGACTGGGGCAAAATTTGTCAAAACGAAAATTTCAATATTCACTATTTTCTAAAATAAAAGAGACTGAGGCTGGAAATTTTTATTATAGATAGCCTTCATGAACCTTCTTAATCTTACAAAGTTTCAAGGGATTCGAGGAAGGATTATGTATAATAAAAAATAATGAAATTTTAAGCCCTATTTTTGGAATAATTGTCATACAGAAAATATCAATACTGATTAGTTCAATTTAAGCACATTTCTCGTTAAGATAGAGAAAAATTATCTTCGACAAAGTTGTAGAGGAATAAATTTCCTATAAAAATATGTCTATTTGATATTTTTAACGTTTGCGAGAGTCAAACGTCACAAATTATCCGAAGACTGACAAAATTTGCCCCAGCAATTTTGAGAATCTCCACAAAATCGACTTTTAGAAAATGTTTCGAAAATCACATTTCTTTCGAGATAGAGGAAAATAGTCTTCTGCAGTGTTGTAGAGCAGTAAATTTCCTATAAGAATATGCTCATTATAAAACGTTTAAGTTTTCTCAGAGCTCGTAAAAGAATTAAATATGCGTTTTGACAAGTTTTGCCCCAGTCTCCCCTACCTAGTCGTGAGTAATCTCTCAAGCAGCCTGCAGGCTTATTGAAACAGAATCAGCTTACACTTATGAATCATGATTTTCCATTGTGCTATTTCCCAGAACCGCTAAAAGTTAATACTTAGAATACTAATATTAAAAATTTATTTTTAAACAACCTGTAATTTTTGTAAGTTTACTCACCCAAGAAACAATGTTTTCTTAATATAGTATTGTAGAATTCCTTAAGTGAAGCACTATGGAACCAAATATCTCTTTTTTTGCTTATAACGCTCTTAGTCCCATCATTGAGATTACTATAAGTAAAGTGGCGCACTCTTAAGGATCTTAAGAGCTCCTATAGGAATTTCTACAGAAAATTCTCACTTTAAGTTTTTAAAAAGTGCACTAAAAGACTTGTTTAATACTTGGTTCTATAAGGCAGCTATTTTGCTTCTTGGGCAATCTTCCAAGTTTTCAGATTTCGACTAAAAGGATAAGTGTGCCAAATTCCGGCCAGCTTCCAATTTCGGCCACCTTTTTTGTTCCTCGAATTTCCATGAACTTTTAGATTTTACGTACTCTAGAGATTATACAATGCAAAAGAATAACAAAAAATGCAACTTCGACAAACGAGATGACGTGAAAAAGGCATTGGAAGAATTCCTGAAGGTCAAGGAACTATGAGAATGAAGGTGGCCGAAATAGGGCACCAAAGCTATGTCTATATTTTTATTTATTTTAAAATGTATTAAGAATGATTATATAGTAAATAAAGACGGTAAACTCTTTACAAGGTTCCAAGCAACACTTTTTAAGAAGAAAGAATTAAAAAAATCAATTTGAATTTAAAATATTACATTTCAAACTTGAGACTTTGACGCTTGCATGCAACTGTGCCGAAATTTGGCACACTTACCCTAAGTCCTTCAGATTTTGAAAACGCAAACTCTTAGGTAGAAATTAGATACCCTTTGAGAACGAAAGTAAATATTTACTCAGAATCACGTGTAGGGTAAATAATGTACCTAATTTCGACATAGTTGCATGTAATGCCCTAGATACACATATAACTTAAGCCAAGAGTCGACCTAACGTCTCTCAAAATAATTAAAATAATGATTTGACTAAATTTCCATCAGTTTTTCTCTAACTAAGCCGTTTCTTTCTTAAAGCTGAGAGACGGATTAGTCAGAAACTGATGAAAATATAATATGATCATTTGATTATAATTACATTAAGCCATATCTTGGCTTAAGTCATAATCGTAACTGTGTCTAGGGCATAAGCATTAAAGTCTTAAGTTCCAAACGTAATATTTTCAATATAAATTAAAATTTTTTGTTACTTCTTTTTCAGGGGAGTTTTTAGTAACCTTGCATATGGTTTATTGTCTCTATTTTTCTTTTAAATTATAAAAACTCCATAAACCAATTGTGAAACTAATTTTAACAAGTATAAGGTTTAGTTCCATTTTAAAATATGTGAAGAAAGCCATTTTTTAAAGGTGTCCCACTTCTCTTGTAACGATTTGCTTTATTAAGTTAAAACAGTCAAACTCGACAAAGCCGTCAGTTAAATCTAAAAAAACGCGATATCAATATCGGTTTTCCGATTGTGTTGTTGAAGTTTCCTAAGTTCTTCTAGTTTTTTCGAAGTTTTTGGCAATAAATGTTGTTGAAAAGTTTGAATTTTACTTTACAATTATACAATTTTCTTAATAGTACTTAAAATTCTTAAGCGTTAATATAATATCAAAGTTGGACTGCATTGCATTTCCATACTATACAGTACAACAGTTGTATAGTCAATTTGAAGCGTTATTCTGTCTATATGGATTATAAAATATTTTTTTCTAAATTATTGTTTACTAAATTTGTTGTTACTGATCAATTTAACTGGAAATATTGACTTATATGTTGCGTAAGATTTTTTTTATGATATTGAAAAAGGTCAGTTTAGACCATAATAGACTTATCTCTGTGTTAGTACCAAATATGTCCGAAATTAATTTCAGCATCACAGAGAATGTTCAATTTAAATGCAAAGTTCGTTAAATCCGCAAAGGTATGTATTGGAATAACATTTGAAAAAGGTCAGATTACAGACAGATACAGAGTCAGTGGAAAATCAATAGGCCCTTCCCTTGTCGACATCTAAGAAAATCTGAGAAAACGCCTCTGCATTTTTCACAAATATCTACATTCAATAATTGGGTTGTTTTCTTGGAATTTGAGAGTATGTTGCTGTCAGTTGTTGTCGTAATACGATGCTTATCTACGCTTAATTTATCTTTGAGAGAAAATAGAACTTACTGGCATGGATCCCACACTGTGACACCCTTTCCTGGGCAATCCTGTGGTTTGATATTATCACATTCTTCGAGATTGCACACACACTTAATGGCCATACAATTTGTACAGAGAAGGAGGAAAAATGGGACGAAAAGCAGGATTTTGTGTGGTGAAAGTGCATTCCACCCAAAAGTCCTTCTTCGAAGAGTTTCCGTGTCACTTTCACTATGAGACATTTTCCTTTAGACTTGTCTTCACTTGGTCAATTTGTGCCGGTGTCTCCTTGTCACGGATCCTGTCACAGAGCTTGTCTCTCACTTTTGTTCAAATAACATGTAGGACATTGAATCTAATGAAATTATGCAAGAAGGGTGAAGATTAAATGGAATTCAAATGAGAACAAAAAAACCATATCTCTCTCTTGTACAAAGTTTTTCCTTTTGCGTGAAGGAAGATGGAAAATTCGTGAAGCGTTCTACTTTAAATATTCTTTGAAATGCAAATTAACAGAGAACAACTTTCATAAAATAGAGCACAATATAATTGAATATTTTTGCTGATTTTGAGCAATATTTGTCACTTGATTGCCTAGATTTTAAATTCGCTTTTTAAATTTATTTAAAATATTGAAAATTTATTTATTTGACAATAACAGATTTCCTAAACTGTTCTCAAAATTTTAAAGAAACATTTCGTTAAGAGTAATGCGCTCGATAGATGTACATTTTAAACCGAGAGATGGCTTAACGTAATTATAATCTAAATAATGATTGGACTAAATTCCCATCAGTTTCCCACTAAACTGTTTTGCGGCTTACGCCATAAGGCTGTCTAGGGCATAACTGAGAAGTCGTATTTAGAAAACATCCATCATCAATTCCATCATTCATATGTCAATCTTTTGTTAAAATCAATAGAGCTGGATATGAACATGAAAAAGCTTCCACTTTTTATGGAGCTGTCCCATTTTAAAAGATAACACATGTCACACCAATATAACAATTTATAGATATGTTGTTAATTGGATAATTTGATGATTCGTTGTATTTTTAAAATAGAATTATCAAAAATAGTTCAGCAAACAGTTCATGCGACACACAATTTATACATAGCCGCAAGAATTTTTTTTAATTTTTGGTTTTTATAATGCTTTAAAACTTATTAGCATCGGGAAGTGTTTCGTCAGAACAAAAATCTTCGTTAAGTTAAAATACAATGCAGTTGCAGTAGTGTCTACGCGTACATGTACATGTATTTATCGCGCTTGTTTTTGCAGTTACCTAAGTCTGTAGTTATTGTAATCATTACTCAGTTACTTATTAAAAATTGCTTGATTAATATTATTTCCTTGAAATTTTATATTGTTTTGTGTTGGATTTTAGATATTATTTATACACTATTAGTAGTCACACTGTACAAGTACATTAATAAGTATGAAAAAGGTAATAGTCTACATATTATTTTTGCTGAATGTTGTTGATTTAGAAAATAAGAATTTTGTATCTATTATTGTCTCATTAATTACAAAATTCGATGTTTCGTTAAGTTTGATTTGTGGTCCTAGGTGAAATCCGACCTTGCCAAACCGAATCCAAATTTTAGATTTACACTTTTTTCTAAAAAGATTAAAGTATTTTAAAGAAAAAGGAAATAGTTTATAAATATTATGTTAAAAAATAAAATGAAGCTCCTTACTTTCGTCAAGTTTGTTGTTTTTTATGCGCGATTGTTTAAATAAGTTCACATGGCATTTGATATTAAACCACTAACCACAAGAGACATTTAATTTGTTGTGCAAAACCAAACAAAATTATCATTTTCATTAAGTTTTTTTTTAAGGATTTAAACCATAAGTTTTTTTCTGATTTACTTCTTTGATTGTACGTAGAATAAATTGGAATTAAACGTCTGTGAGTATTAGAGTTTATGTTAACGTTGCAACTGAAAAATATCTTCGTTAGGTTCTGTTACTCTTTTTAAAAGTCTTCCTTCACATGATTAGCATGACTACTGAAGCTCTTTCTCTCATGCAATATTTATGTTTAGATTAACTTTCAATACACAAAATTTGAAACCTTTAAATTGAAGGGACAGTATATTAATTTTTTTTCGATTGAGAGAGAAGGATGGAACCCCAATAAACAAAATATATTATTTATAGCAATATTTTCTTCAAATCATCAGAATCATTCGTCTTCAATAACAACATTAAATTTTAATGAATTTCCATAGCGTTCGAAGAAATATTTCCACTCGTGGTAATCACCATTAATCTCTCCACTTTCCCGGGAATTATCGGAGATTAAGTCTGAGGTAAACAGTTTGGGGGAATGTTCCTGAAAATTTCCTCTTGACAGAGGCTTCACATAAATTCACATTTATTTATCCTTCAACAGCACAAAACATTGGATTAATTATTTTCAGTTTTAACTAAAATGTTATGCAAAATTCAGAGATACGACATTTCACATTTTTCGAACGCGTTCTCAGAACTTTTCAAATCCACAGTTCAATTTGGGACGTGCTTAAAAATTCACGTGCTCTGCTCGGGAGAAAAAAAAAAGAAACGTCGGCTTAGCTCAAAATTTCCGGCGATTTTTTGGCTTTCTCTGGAAAATCCATCCACTCGAAGGCGCGGAAAATGGGAGACTGACGGTCACTCGGAGGTTTTACCCAGAGATTCTGTCCAGAATCATCTGGCTGAAGTACCCCTTTTTGGAGATTGGAATAATTTCCCCGCAAATCATTGCGCAGAATCTGTAATGCTTACCCCTCAAAATTATTCTCAGATCATTTTCACCAGGTTCTGAAAACTTTCGGGCATGGTCTGCACTCACAAATCTCACAATAGGACGATGCTCTACATCTGGTGGATAGTAAATTCAAAGTTTAAATTGATTCGAAGAACTTTTTATTTCTAGAAAAAAAAGGCTTCAATATGGTCAAAAGGGTTAAAGAATTTTATCATTCGTGTGCATAAATTTCACATTTTTCCACCCAAACTCCCCAAAATGACGAACAGGGTGGAAAAATATGCAAATTCCTCAATCGATTGAACAAAACGAAACTGTCGGAAAAAGGTGGTGAAAAATCGATGGATAATGATGGTGGAAGGGTCAAGGATACCCAAGGTATCCAAGGGTTTGGCATCTCGTGAAATGAAAAAAAAAACACGTAAATTTTCAGCACAACTTTCCCTCTCGTTTTGCCAATATAATTTTTTTATGAGATTCTGTCTTCTAACTCAACCACTTCTCGCGAATGCTCGAGATGGTGGAAAATTACCTTTTTCGCACTTTACTCACCTGATTTAGCACTGAGATAAATTACTGAGATTTTATTGCACTTGCAAGGCAATCACTTTTGCCCTATACAAGATGGTGGAGAAAAGTGCTCATTTGGTGTTGAAAATGATTTGTAGATGTGCTGAAATTGTATGGAATTTTTATGAAGAAATTGAGGTGCAGAATTCCGAGAAATTTGTTGTTTAGAAAATACACTCAGAATAATTGGTGTGTATAGAGTCAACACAAAATAGGAGTTACAGACTACACATTCTTAATGTGTTACCATTATTGTTTTATTTTACGATAATTTAACAATTGATGCACTTTTTTTTAGACTATGTTTGTTCGAGTATTTCATGGGAACGAAATGTCTCTCTAATAGCACTGTGCGACACGTTGTGGGTGTCTTTGACGAGAGTGCCAAAACTTGTTAGAGGGTCATTTAAGGACCTCAAATCTGCAATCCGTTTGTCCGGGTCACCTCTAGATTTTTTTGAAAAAGCATATTTAGTTTTTTGATGTTTTATAAAATTCAAAAAATCATATCTCCGGTTCTAATTATCCGGTGGTAGTCACATAAAGCTAAACTGACGCGTAATTTCATCCTCTATAACTCTTGTGAACATATCAAGCATCTACGATGAAAATGAAGTATATTTTTTAAAGATTTTTTGAAAAAGGGCACCCAAAATGTTGCATTTTTCTGTGTTTTTTCCATCTTCTAGTAATTTTCCCACTTTAATAGAGCATTTTATATGTCAAATAACTATGCCTAAAAGTTAGAGAATTTAATATTCTATCATATCATTTTGGTTTAAATTTTCTATCCTAATTCGTTTAATCACAATAATTTATTGAAAATAAAATGCATTATTATAAAAATAAAATCTCTTATTATATATAATTATTTGGTATCTTTGTCTAACCTACTGAAGAGCATTCTCTTTTGCACTCTCACTTACACATTTCATATAAAAAGAGGCGAAATGAAAAAAAGAGACGTATATAGAAATAAAGAGAGAAGAATAGTTTTTTGTCACTCATAACAGCTATTCTTCTCTCTCTATTTCTAAATACGTCTCTTTCTTTCATTTCGCCTCTTTTTATATGAAATGTGTAAGTGAGAGTGCAAAAGAGAATGCTCTTCAGTAGGTTAGACAAAGATACCAAATAATTATATATAATAAGAGATTTTATTTTTATAATAATGCATTTTATTTTCAATAAATTATTGTGAATAAACGAATTAGGATAGAAAATTTAAACCAAAAAGATATGATAGAATATTAAATTCTCTAACTTTTAGGCATAGTTATTTGACATATAAAATGCTCTATTAAAGTGGGAAGATTACTAGAAGATGGAAAAAACACAGAAAAATGCACCATTTTAGGTGCCCTTTTTCAAAAAATCTTTAAAAAATATACTTCATTTTCATCGTAGATGCTTGATATGTTCACAAGAGTTATAGAGGATGAAATTACGCGTCAGTTTAGCTTTATGTGACTGCCACCGGATAATTAGAACCGGAGATATGAATTTTTGAATTTTATAAAACATCAAAAAACTAAATATGCTTTTTCAAAAAAATCTAGAGGTGACCCGGACAAACGGATTGCAGATTTGAGGTCCTTAAATGACCCTCTAACAAGTTTTGGCACTCTCGTCAAAGACACCCACAAAAAGGTAAATTTTGTCGCACCGTGTAGTAGTTAAATTCTGGCGTGAACCATTAGGTGTGATTCCTTCCAATCACACACCTATTGTAATCCTCGGATTTTCTCAAAGTTCTCAGATCGAGCTGAAATTCACAGGGTATATGTTTTGAACATCCCTGATGCCGAAAATCATAAGCCGCCATTTTTGGGTCCGGCCGGCCGTCCGGCCGTCCGTAGTACGCAATATATCCGGTTTGGAAAGTGATATCTTCATAAATTTTTTTTAATATATCTACTCGCGCGTACGACGATTTCTGTGCTATCAGTTTTTGAAAAACCGGTTTTAAACCGGTTAAAAATCACGTTTTTATAAGACTTGAAGAGTCTTATAGGAGGAAAAACACTCATGGGGCCAAGATTTTACGCTGGCCGAACTGTGTGGCCCACCTCTCAGCGCCATGTTCACACACTGACTTACATCAGGCGACCACTGACATATATGAATCGATTCAACATGAAGTGTTGAAAATTTGTAAAAAGTAATTTTTTCTATCTTTTTTCCCACCTAGTTTCTTCAACATACAAGACGTAACAAACTTATGACACCTACTGTATTATAGCCCCACCTTCGCTCTAGTTGAACATATTAAACAAGATGTTTAAGAGGTTTATAGGCCTCATAACTAAGGTTACTCGGTACATGGTCTAATTAGTCTAATTTCTTAAGAGCGCAAGTTTCTGGAAAATATCAATTAAGATTTGTTATATTAGTTACATTGTATCGTGAAGGCCCATAGGAGTAGGGTAGTGCTATAATTATGACACTTTCCCCACAACTTCTACAAAGGAGCCTTGGATCTCCTACAGCACTACGAATCCGTTTATTGAATAATTTCAAGATATATTGCACTGGTAAAAATGAAACGGTCACTGTTTTGGCACCTATTTAACTTCGGAATAAACGAATAAAAACAATGAAAAAGTCATCTTTGGTGTTCGCTCAGACGAGAGAAATATGAGATGAGAAGAGTAATAAATTTACGATAAAACATAATCTATCGTGATAAATGTGCATACAAAATTTCAAAAGATTCAAGTGAACCTTTCAAAGGATCAAATATGTAGCAGGAAATAGACGGAGACACTGAACCTTTCTTGATTTTCACAATTTTATTCTCTACGACGTTTCGAGGATGGATGTCCTCTTCATCAGGTATCGAATATGGCAGGGAAAATCACGTACAGGTGGGAGTTGTTACACTGCACTTGAACTTTGATCACAGATTGATCCGTGATGTTCACCATTCGACTGACCGACTGTGTCGACTGTCCGACTGTGTCGGTCAGTCGAATGGTGAACATCACGGATCAATCTGTGATCAAAGTTCAAGTGCAGTGTAACAACTCCCACCTGTACGTGATTTTCCCTGCCATATTCGATACCTGATGAAGAGGACATCCATCCTCGAAACGTCGTAGAGAATAAAATTGTGAAAATCAAGAAAGGTTCAGTGTCTCCGTCTATTTCCTGCTACATTCTGTCGAACCAAAATTCTTCTGGATCAAATATGATCCATTTTTGTTGAAAAGGGTCAATTTGACCCTTTTATTTTTACCAGCGTGGCTTGAGTGTAAAATTTTACACTTAAGCTTATATTTCGGACGGTCAACACTTATACATTTGGCTATACAGGGACTCCTTGCTTATGACGCTAAGAATGGGATGATTCTACCCCTCTACAATCCATGGTGAAACCCCTAAGTTTGCAATTATAGTCATGCTAACTCTTATCAGGCACGTGCATTCCCTTTGTTTCTGTAATATAGATTCTCTGCGTTTCCATGGTTCAGGTTTGAGTTTGCATGCTGTAAGAAGAGATTTGGGCTAGGACTTTCTTATAAATCTAAAACCAGAATTTTAGAATATGTCCTGCTTTTTGATGACTGAATGGGAAATTGGGATCAATTCTTAAACCCTGAGGATTCTGGAGACGCCCAAACATTACGTCTAAACACTTTGAGAGAGAATGTTCTGTCTACGTGGAAATGGAACCATCGGAATTCGGATGTTCATCCTTGATTGAGGTCATCTTTGTGACTTTAAATCACCCTGAAGCTACATCTACATTATCCCCTAACTACCCTGAAATGATTTCAGTTATTCAATTTTTGAGTTTTCTACCCAAATTATGATATGATTCAACAATAAAGTATTAAAATCAAGCTGCGATGAGTTTTTTTCCTTTCCTAAGGGATGATCCGCCAGGGACCTTTTGTTACAAAAATAAATTATCTACACAAAATCCATTCAAATTTTAATATATATTTTATTCAGAATTATTTTTATTGAAAATTTAGTATGAGAGAGATTATACTAAAATGTGAGACATATTTTAGTGTTTCATGTATTCTTTTGGCTGATATTAAGTACTTCTTTATAAAGCTTTATTATAGCTCGGGTCAGGGGTTATAGATCGACTCAAGTATTTTTTTGTTTGATAGGTATAATCAGCGGCTACAACATACTAAAATTTCAGCCCGATGCACAATGGAATTTTTGAGTTATTTAATTTAAAAAATTGAAAAATCAGCTTTTTAAAAATAGCGCCCCTAGCGGTAGTTTTATCAACTTGTGATGTTAGAAGGGGAAGTGGCATTTCACGAGAGCTTTCCAAAACGCCCTCACTTTTTAAATTTTGTTAATTAGAACCGGAGTTATGGCCATTTTAAGAAATTTTTTTTGGACCCTTATAGCTCGGGTCAGGGGAGTCGGGGGCCCTTAAGTTTGGTATTGATCAAAAGCCCTAAGACCCAGCTATAACATACTAAAATTTGAACCCGATCGATGTCATAGGGGAGGAGTCATTGAGAAAAGAAAAAAAGGGTATTCAAAATGGCGGAAGGGGTGGGGGGTGGGGGTCAATGCACCAAGTTGCAATTTTCATACGATATATAACCTTTGCCGAAAACCGCAAGTCGATATCTCTTTTAGTTTAGGAGCTATTAAGCTCCTAAACTAAAAGAGCTAATTAAGCTCCTAAACCGGCCGGTCGGCCGGTAACGTAACTTAGCCCCCCATATATTCGGGATCAGGAAGTGGCGAAACACATTTTGGCAAAGTTTGAGCTCGATCAGACGACATGAAATTTTGGTAGTAGTAGGTAAGATTGTTAAGAATCTCACCTAATAGGGCCACGAAATAGGAAAAAAGGCAGATTTAAGATTTGTATTTTTTTTTAAATTTGTAGGGTAAGTGTACCAAATTTCGGCATGTTGCATGCAAGCGTCAAAGTCTCAAGCTTGAAATGTAATATTTTAAATACAAATTGTTATTTTTTATTCTTTCTTCTGAAAGAGTGTTGCTGTGAACCTTGTAAAGAGTTTACCGTCTTTATATACTCTAAAATCATTCTTAATACATTTTAAAATGAATAAAAATATAGACATAGTTTTGGTGCTCTATTTCGGCCACCTTCATTCTCATAGTTCCTTGCCCTTTCGGGAACTCTTCCAATATCTTTTTCACGTCATTTCGTTTGTCGAAGCTACATTTTTTGTTATTCTTTTGCATTGTATAATCTCTAGAGTACGTAAAATCTAAATGTTCATGGAAATTCGAGAAACAAAAAAGGTGGCCGAGATTGCAATCTGGCCGGAATTTGGCACACTTACCCTAAATGGTTGCAAATTACCTCATTTTATCTTACCAATATAATAACTGAAGTTGTCAATTAAAAATAAGATCATTAAGGCACCACCTACAATTAAATTTGTGAAGTGTCGCAATATCATTTTATTGAAAAAAAAAAATTATCACGAAAAAAAATTTGTGTTTTCAGGTAAAATCAATAAAACGAAGATTTTTTTAAGGTAAAAGTGCTTATTGCTCTGTAAATGCCTCAAGGATGTACTTATTTAATATTTTTATCAAGAAAAAAAAATTCTTCAAAATTATTTCCAAACTATTTTGTTCAATATAGCAACAAAATGAACTTGATTGAAATGGATAATATTGTAAAGGAATAGAAGTTTCAAGAATTATGTTATCAACTTAAATGATTCCTTTATAACTTCAATTTGCCAGAAAAGAGAAATATTTCATCAAATCAATGAGAATGTTTGTTGTATAACAAGATGAGTTAAATTCTGAGGGGATGAATTTGGAATTTTGACAAATAATCTGACATGAACATGTGGAGTCGTCGGTTTTAGGAGCAGGAGGAACTAAAGAGGTTGCAAAAGCGACGATCCCAAGTATCCGAGGGGGTGAAGCCAATTGATATGCTGGAATATCAAATGAATCCTGTCTCTTGTTGTGGTGAAATAATTGAATAATTAATCAGGAATCCCAGCAAAGATAGTCTCTTGTCTGACGAAGTGTCGCACGTGGGGGCCAAAGGGAGCTCTCCCATCATCTCAATCATGCGGGTGGGAAGTCTTGAGAAAATTAATCATGTAATTAATTGTAGGGCATCCCACAAGTAGGATTATGCATCTTTGGCACTCTGTGGGTGAATCGTAAATCATACGGTAATTAATTATATCTTTTACCTCTCGTTTTGTGCCATCCCAGAGGACATTTGTTTGCTGTTTGTCATGACAAATGATTCGTAATCGCTAATTTTTTCGCTCCCAAGGGGTGCTTTCAGATACTATAAATATATTTCTAAATGATAACATGAGATCGATTTATCAATAAAATGTGCTTCGAAGCAAAAACAATATGTTTTGCTTTATTTTTTCGAAATAATTGGATAATTTTCTTAAAAGTTTGTCAGAAATATTTGATTTTAAACTGTGGAATAATTCTATTAAACGACATTTTCTATATGAACAATTTCATACAATCCAGTTATTTTCTAAAGTCACCAATTACAACAATTTTCCAAAGATATTGTAGAGTATGTCTTTTGTGTCTATTGAATGTCAGACAGAGTCAATCCCCATCCGGTTTCCCAAAACCCTTCGTCCTCCGTAGAAAAGTCGCTTTGTCCTGCCAAATACACTTCCTGTCTTACACAGAAGTTGAATCATCGAAGGCACTAAATGGGACAAAGAGCAACAATAGATAGGATTCTTCGGCAAGAACAAAGTTTCTGGGGAAGTGCATGTTATCCTGCTTCTGGCACTTTTATTTCAGCAAAAACTAAAGCTTGTTCGGGTCACTGAGAAGTCATCCAAGACCACTCAACAGATTTTCCTTCATTCCCTACGTTTCTCTTGGGAATGACATAAGGTTCTGGACAGATGGCAGGAGTGAAAAGTGCCATGTAGTTGAGGGTATTCCCTTAAGAGGTTGTTGGGGATCCATTTCACCTTTTGTGACTTGCCAATTTCCAATGATTTCAAAAGAAAGGCTAAGGTTTTGCATTCGAGGGGACTCTAATATTTTTTTTCTGATTGAATATTGTCCTTGTTAGAAAAAATGCGTAATTTAAATCAAATTTTGTTTGAGACCACAACCATTTTCGCAATGAGAATAAAAAAGAAACCTTTCTTTATTTTTTAGTACTCGAACGTCACAGAGAGAGCACTATACGTAATTCCTCGATTTTTCCACTCTCAAAAATTTCCAACTTTCACATCCCTCGGACCACTTTTCTCAACAAAGTTTTGCCATTCAGATAATTTTTGAGAAATAGTGTCTGTTTGTCCGTCCGTCCGTTTGTCTCCGTATGTCCGGCTATTACCACGGCTAGAGCCCAAACAGTTAGAGATAGAGACTTGAAACCTTCAGAGGATCCCCCAAGTGTCGACCTTGGGCCATTAACATGCTCCTAATTCCCCCTACTCTTTTTCTTTTCTTCCAAAACCAGGGGGGTAACATTAGCTCTGAAAAATGCGACCAGTTTTAGTGTAATTTTTTCCCTGTTTTCGTACACATTTCACGAGATATCTCCAAAACTACGTAGGTTACCAATTTGGGGTTTTCGGTTGCCCATTCCATATTAAATTGGCTTTTATTTTGTATTTGGATTTTTGGCTAATTCATTAAACAATGACAGAAAACACCGAATAAACTTCAAAGTTTTTTCGGCACGCTAGAAACTAATGGAAAACATAAGAACCGTCATGACCCTGTCCAAAACCATGCCTTTTAGTATTGCTCGAAAACGCGTCGTGCGATTTCTTTCTTTTTTGGATATGTTTAAGATATTATCCAAGTGGAAACTACGTTCTTATACGTAAATACTGTTGAATCACTTTTTAAAAACGGGTTTTCAAGGCCAAAGATTACAAATGCTCTAGACAGCGTTTTTCGCAACCGAATAGTAGGGGAAAGTGGTCTGCCTTTGAATGCGGCAGCCTTTGAATATTGTAATTTTTTCACTTTTCTTTAAAGCATAAATTCTTTTCTATTAACTATTAGATAGCTATTCATAATCCTCACAAGTCATCAAAAAATGCAGACCCTAGCTCTTATTTTCTAGGTGCTAGGGCAAAAAAACGAATCTGAGCTCTAAACTGTGATTTTGATGTTCCACAATTCATGTGTTTTTTCATAATTAAAATAATTTTTCGAACAAATATTCTGTTGTGAGTCATAGAAGGTTATTCTTGGATGGTATTTCTCCAAATACATTTTGATTCAGATCAGACAAATTTTGTGAGTGATAAAAGTTTGCAAATATTGCTCTGCGGCAGCCTTTGAATCTTAATGTTGTGTGCCTTTGAATCCTCTCTTTCCATGCATTGAAACATCTGACAGTTTCCTGTCCGGGAGCAGAATAGAACTCCTACTTTGGTCTGACGAATGTCATACAAATACTTATAAAATGCTATCTTGCTCCGGCCGAGATGTTTCAAACTGACAATTGTCAACTTCAATGGCGTTTTATTACAAATTTTCAAGTGAAAAACAGAGCTTCAGAAAAATGTAAAAAAATATTGTTGTATAATGACTTTTGACTACAGTGGTGGTTTTATTGAGTGCATTAGGGTTCATGCTAATCAATTATGGGCCCTTTAATGTTATAGCCCTAAAATTCTCAGTGAAAAATTAAGATTCAAAGGCTGCCCAAACACATTCAAAGGCAGACCATGCAGGCTGCCTTTGAATATATCGACATAACATTTTTAAGTTCTTCACCAGGAAAAACTGAGGACTTGCGAGTCCTGAATGGGGTACGCATAGAAGCTTAATGAACAAGAGAATATTTTGGTGTAGTGAAAAGTAAAACTCATGTTGTAGTTTACTCTGAAAAAAATCTCAAATTTTGAACATCATTTTTCGTTCAAAGGCAGACCACTTTTCCCTATCATATTTGGGCTTGTTGGAAAGGTTTTGGAATTTCTAAAAATTCTGAAATGTTTCCAATTATTTCTGAATCGGTAATAAACCGATTCATATCCTATAAGTAATTTTCACCAGAAAAACAATTCTAATGTTTTTAAAAGTATTTTGAGTGATCTTTTGAGTGATTTATGAATCGATTCAAATCGGTTGTGTGGACTAGTAAACGGTAAATGATGCGATAGTACTTTTGATGTAAAGCGTGTCCACGATAAGATTGTTCCCAAGAATAATTATTTAAAAATGAGGTCTACATAATATTAAAAAAAGGAAAATATTTTTTGAAACTTTAATTCATTGTAGATTTATTAGATGTATAAGTGTTTTATTCAAGTATTTGATTGGCGAAATCTCGAATCCTTTTCTTGAGTTCTCCCATAAAGATCTGTACAAGATCATCACCACGGTTCTTGGTTGTTTCATTCCATTTTTTCTTGATGTTCTCGATGTTCTCGATGCGTTTAGCCTTCTTCTTCAGATCGTATTTGATAATAGCCCAATATGTTTCAACTGGACGGAGATTCTGAGTTACAAAGAAACTTTTCTTCGGTGTAATATTGCTGTCCTGGTAAGTTTTTGAAGTCTCTTTTATGTATGTTTCATCATCCATCAAGATGCTCGTGTTTCAGCTGACTGACTATGCATCTGTGCGATGAGGGGCTGCTTGGGCCTTGAAAGTCTTCAGTTCATTCCTCCGTTTGATTTTGTGCAAAAGACTGGGGGAGAACATTTAAGATTTTTAGCCATATTGGTTTTACTGTCGAGAAATCGAAGAATCACCCTCCGGACGGTTTGGCGTGAGGTTTTTGTGAGTTTTCCTAGGTCCGCGTATTTGATTCCACGATTTTTTAGTTACGCGTACACGATCAGTTCCCTTCTCTTTTCCATTATTATTTCGTATCTCAGTGAAAAATGAGCAGAATTTGATGAGAGTTTCACCAAAAGAAAGGTAAAAACACATGTTACATTGTTTAGATACAACGAAAATGCGATGCGGAGCTAGTGACATCTGTCATAAAAATTTCAAATCATTTGGAACAATTTTGTCGTGGACACGCTTTAAGTCACGAGTTCGAGAACTTCACAAAGCATGGGACGCTTTACCATCCCTTTGCTTTACCATGGATCTCAGAAGGTAAATAAAACATATCCTATGCTTTAAACATAGATTATGCCGTATAAGGCCCCCGTTTTAGGTCTTGATAAATCTAAATCTCTAAATAAATTTGATAAATCTCTGATAAATTTTTATATGTTTATCTTTAGCAAAAAACGTATTCTAAAGTAGTATTTCGTCGTGAATATTTTATCTGTAGGCTTTCTATGAACAATTTCAAATATTTTGTAAATTTGAAAGATGTTTGATAGTTTCAAAAATTGACCAACTTTTAAATACAAATTATGACTAACTTTTATTACTTAATACTCGAAATAAGAAACTTTATAGTAATGAGCCAGCAAAAGCTTTGTATACAACAAGACTTCTCCTACAGGCTTTATAAAACTTTTCTCTTGAACATCAACTCATTTTATCATGTGATATACCTGAAATTTGTTATCCTGTGCACACTTCCTTCTCCAGCCACTAGCTTCATCTTCCATTTGTATATTTTTTTTTGTACAGCTTGAACTTTTTGGGGTGAAAGTTCGCACTAGACACGAGAATCATCTGCCTGGCGTTGAGTCCTGTGGGATCGTCCTCTGTCTCCTGTATATCCCCCGTATAAATATCCCCTAAACACTGAAGAGAGCATTTATCATTTTCACATCCGTTTGCGTTTGATACAAAACATCCTCCTGTTTGTGGCTCGTCTGAGGCCACCCCAAAATTCCAGGCTCCGAGCCAATGAATCACGATGATTTATGGGTCTACAGGAGAAGCAGATGAAAGTGAATTTTTTTTCGCCATCGCCAGCCTTCCATACTGACATTTTCTCACGCGAAACAAATTTAATTGTTAATTATGCGAAATACAAACGGCTGTTCGATAAAATGAATCGGTTGGATGGTGAGGGAGAAAGCCCTCGCGACGAAGATTTATTGATGTGGATGGAGGGATTAGGCGCATTGGGATGGATGTCTGTCTTGAGGCTTATCTCCTGAACACGGAGGGACAATTTTACTCAGACTTTCTTTGTCTTGGAATTTGTTAAAGGAGAGAAAAACCAAATTAATGACTGATCGTCATATAAATTGTAGAAGTTTATCTAAATACTTTTATGTACTAAATACCATTTATTTGTGTATGAATACACACAATGCACCATTCACATATATCCCTATTAACCAATTTTACTAAACATCCAATTTCGTTCACAATATGCACTTGTCAGATCATTTAAAGGAAAATATCCAGCAAATGCGATACTATACTCCTTATACTCCCCATTTAGGAAAATGGGAATGAACTACAAATATAAATATTTAATGATGGTGTTTGACATGGTTTAGAGAAGTTTCTCTCTGGAAAATACTTGCTTATAATCTTGTACAATGCAATTTAACAGCCAACCAACAGGAAACTGCTGCCCAAGAATATTTCCACGTTTGCTGAATATGTTTTTGCTCAAACTCAAAGAGACAGTATATGTTCCATTGAATCACCCAGAGTCGTATCAGCGTTTTATCAGATTTTTGGGTGAAGAAAACTTAAGTACCAGGAGCTATTTTCACCAATTTTACATTGAATAACAAACCTTTTAATCACAAATATCAATTGCACTAATAAATCTCTCAAGTTGTTGAAGAAAAATAGGGAAAATTCCATTTTTGACTATATAGAAAAAAATTTGCAAAATTGTTCGTAAATCTTTGTGAATTCGTACTCGAGATTTAAAAAATGCTCGTTAATCGTATAATCTACTTAAAAGTTCATAAAAGTTTGTACTTTTTCACAGACTTTGTTCGTAACAGCATCATTTAACGAGCAGTTTTTGTTCTTCTACAAACATTTGCTCGTATATTTTTGTTTATCTGACAAAACTTTACGAACAAATTACAAAATTTTACGAACATTTTTTGTGTATTTACGATTACGAACATTTACGAACATGTAAAAGAACATAAAATGTTTGTTAAGTGATCACCTTAGAAACAATTTTTGTATAAAAACTAGAAACTTTTACGATCTTTTTTGTGGGTTATACGATTTACGAGTATTTCGTAAGATCCCAGTAGGAATTCATATAAAAATTTACGATCAATTTTAAGAAATATTTCTTTCTGTGTAGGGGAATATTGTAATTTTTGTGACATTATTACACGTGACTTCGAAACCCAACAATGCCAATCGACCTTTTTCGCGTATCACATGAGTTCGAAAATGCAATTTATTGATTTTTTAATGAAACCTCTTTACATGATGTTATGCAAATAAAGTCGGTCTTGGTTGATTTGTATATTAAAATTCTGTGTGTTTTGAATTGCCAGAAATCTTAAACATATGACTTCTGACAAAGTCACATGGCAAAGTCATGGTTTCTGAAACACTTTTTCGATAAAAACTCTCCTGGTTCGGACACAATTTTTCAATTTTTTTTTAACTTCAGCATTGCTGAAGTATTTCATAATTCCCTTACTGATCCTACATTCATTTTATCATCGTGATTTGATTCTCCTAAAGTGTCTTGGCTAAAAGGTGAATACAGAAGGTCCCGGAAATTTACACTTCGAGATTATGCATCTGACGAGATTATGCGCACAATTATGCATGTTTTCCTTGGGAGATGATTTGTCAAATCATTTTTGAAACATCCCTGTATATATGCAAATATTTGTATGCACAAAAAAAAATTTGTAAAAATGTTCGTAAATGTTTGTGAATTCCTATGGGGTATTTACGAAATGCTCGTAAATTGTATAACCAACAAACAAGTTCGTAAAAGTTTGTACTTATTCGCAAATATTGTTCGTAACATGATCATTTGATGAGCATTTTTTCTACTTTCACAAGCATTTGTTCGTACATGTTCGTAAACACACAAAAAATGTTCGTAAAATTTTGTCATTTGTTCGTAATTTTTGTTTGCTTGACGAACATTTTACAAACAAATGACAAAAGTTTACAAACAT
The DNA here is from genome assembly GCF_024763615.1 of Phlebotomus papatasi. Classification (NCBI taxonomy): domain Eukaryota; kingdom Metazoa; phylum Arthropoda; class Insecta; order Diptera; family Psychodidae; genus Phlebotomus; species Phlebotomus papatasi. The sequence goes on from NC_077223.1 coordinate 62,223,174, forward strand.
TTTTTGTGTGTTTACGAACATTTACGAACAAATGTTTGTAAAAGAATAAAAAATACTCGTCAAGTGATTATGTTACGAACAATGTTTGTGAAAAAAGTACGAACTTTTACGAACTTGTTTGTGGGTTATATGATTTACGAGCATTTCGTAAGTTTCCCATAAGAATTCACAAACATTTACGAACACTTTTACAAAATATTTTTTTCTGTGTACGATAAATTTGAAATGCACTACTTGTGAACCGTAAAAAGAATTATTTGCATGGATCACGGCATTCCGGTAGTTTATGCGAGAGAATCTCATGCAAATTTTATGGGTAGATAATAGTATTTCGCGCGGTTTTCTACGTTCCCGAAAATGTGCATAAACCTAGAACGACCTGTAGTAGTTTTCCATTTGAACATATGTCGTTAGTATTCGAAAAAATTCAGACGAGATTTCAAATTTTCGTACTAAAATTTCGCGCAAAGCTTATAAATATTTACGAATTACCACAATGATGGATAAGTCGTGAAAAGAATTATTCAGAAATTATGAAAGCATTTAGCAGTAAGCATTTAACACTAACATGAACCTATTGCTTTGATTTCCCTATAACTATGAAGACAAACATACATGCAGATACTCGAGAAATTTCGAAAATCGAAAAGGTAATCCTGTATCCAACACACAGAAGAAACGGGAAGTAAAAATGTTATTTTATGGCATCCTAAAAACCAGTCATCGAATGACTTTCTCCTGATGAAACTACGGATGCGAACGCTCGGAATCGAATTCGTTGTATCGAGCAGTTTGCGAATCATTCTTCACCTTTGTTTTGTATTCATATTGCTCAACAAAAGAAAATCAGTGTTGTGTTGAGACGTTTTATAACTGCTGCAGTGAAAATTGCAAACATTATTCACATAATATTTTCCATTGTGAAAATTTGGATTTCCACAATTCTGTGTGTTTTTTTTTAATGCTTTGGTATGACTTTTATCACCAAATATTTGGGAGACAGAAAAGCTCATAAAGTTCTCTTTTAGGGGAAAATTCCAGAAGAAATTGTTGCAGTCAACACTGCAGAGCTTTTTCAGTGATCGTTTCCCGCCAAAAATAAACACTATAAAATGTGGAGTAAAAAAAAGCCAACAATCTGTTGACTTTTATTACAGGGAAAACGTTAAAATTTTCATATTCAACAGAAAGTAGATTTAGCTTGAGCAAACTTTTTATATCCTATCTTCCCTCAAATGAGTTTGGCATTACTTTCTCTCTAAGCTCAATAAAATCTAACATCTTTTCACTTTTCAAATTTAACGTCCATTTCATTTGGACTTTTTAATGACCTATCAAAAGTTTACCGGCTGGAGGAGTTTCCAACACAATGTTCCCATCTAATTCGGATCAAATAAATCTCCTCGTATAACAATTGGCGGTGTTTGTTGAAAAGTTTAGGAGGGAGCTGTTTAAATTGAAATCCAGTAAATTATCCGACCGGAACCTCCTGCTGGAAGATCATAAAAAGCCAATGCAATGTATCAAAATGAAGATAAGACTCTAGAGACAAGTTTATTATATTGTGAGAATAGCAATAAATCTAGATGGGAAGTTGCGGCAAGAGGTCTTCATTTGCGAGAATGTCGTGAAACTTTAAGAGCTTATGGGGTAGTGCTATCAAAGAGCTGTTTGCACACTGGATTTGAGGACTCCATAATACCCCAACATGTGTGAAGTCTTTCTATTTGCTGGAGATGTTGCAGATGCTCACGAAAGATTCAACGTCACAATTGATTAAGAGCATCTTGGGGTGAAGCAGAATCCGTCTGGATTTTCCTTAAGTCGCGGTAAGTTATCGTTTGGTTGGCAAGCTCCAGGGGAATTTTTCATAAATCCATTTATAGAGCTTAAGGAGTTTGCTCTAAATTTTTCTTTAAGTTTGCAAAATTACTCTGAATTTGAAGTTCCTGCAGTGAAAAGTGGAGTAGACCGACCATCATATAATGCTACTTTTATCTAATTGGTATTTTTTCTTAATTTATTTCGATATTTTAGAAGTGCATTTTCAACTTTGACGTAGTGCCAAGTTGAAGGAATTCCCTCTTAGTCTCAGCTATTACCATTTCACTAACTTTGATATCAATTAATTAAGCTAATTAAGTTTAAGGATTTCCAATTGATATTATAACTAAACAAAAAATTGTAAAAATACCAAAATCGCATTGATAGAGAAAATGAGAGAATGGGAAAGCGTAGTAAAAACCTGGGACAAAACGGATGTTTTATTGTTACATGACTTTCATGAAAATTTTGAAGAATCAAAACACTATTAGGGGAAATGCTTCTAATTTTGTCCAGTTTCTTATTTTGGACACTTTGAGGATAACATTGGACACTAAAAATAAATTGATTAAAATGATGGATTTTTATTCCAATATTTGATGAATAATGAATTCTATCTAAATATTTGTTCTTTTTGGAAGATTTTGACACTAAAAACGTTAAAATTTGAATATGATTTGAGTTGAAATTGCTTTGTTGAAAATTCAGTGTGAGCAATTGCTTACGAGAAATATGACAGAACTTCGTGGCTTACTTCAGTCTTATTTAGTTTTGGTGAAGTACTAACAAAGTTTGTTCGCTGTTTTTGAGTGATATTATTGAATATTCATTGAATATTGTGTTGATTCACGTTACTGATGATTTGTACATTTGACCTGAAGTGAGATTTGCCTTGTGAATTATATTTTTCGTGTGAAAAATGGGAAATTTTTTAAGACATTCACCAGTGAGGCGATGATTCTTATTTTGGACAGGTGTTTTTCTCACGAAATTTCGTGAAGTTTTAGCTTTTGTGATGACTAGGTTGGACAAATGCCTGGAGAAATGAAGGAGCATCATCTCTACGAAAGAGATGCAGTGAGAAATGCCTTGAAAGGCTCCCGGAAAGGGCAGGGAATGAGCGAATCCGCACGTACTTGGAGTACCGAAGTCAACTCACTTTAATGAATGATATGGAAAGTTTCTGTGCTTCTTGTGACATTCCACGTTTCCCTTACATGACCAGGAAGAGGACTTGGTAAGATTGGTTCATAAAATGAAGAACAATGGGCATCCTGTTGAGGCGGATTATCTGTCCAAATTTACAGACAAGTTGTAAAAATTAATAACCAAGTTGTCCAAAATAAGAGTCAAATTCACCTCTACATATCAATTCATTTTTAAACGTATTAAAACTAATTTTAGTAAAAATGAGATGATAAATAGCTTGCCAAGTTTCTAAACAATCCTTCTGAAAAGAGAGTAACAAGAAAAGTCAATTAGTATTGAAAATATGGCACTTCAAACTTAGGATATCGATGCTTATTTGCAGACTGTCCAAAATTATAAGCACTTCCCCTAATGGTGCTATTCCAATGAAAAAAATGAAAAGGGGTAATCTTTCACCTGAACATTTTTCTTAGTACATGGCTATTGTCATGTGCTTCTGCATAATCAACTTTTTATCCCATTGGTTCCTATCACGACTGCTTGGTGGTTTTGGAACACAATGAAGACTGCGAAAAACAGTTGAGATATGAACCAACACAAAGGCAAGATGATAACACAGAAGCTTTGAGATAGTCATGTGCTAAAAAAATATTAAAGCGAAAGAATTCCCCTTCTTATTATGGCCCAATTCCAATGAAAATGAACATGTTTTTTAGCACTTTACCGTCCTCAAGTGATTCTGTATTGTCGACTTTTCTTCGTGTTGGTTCCTGTCTCGGTTATTGTCCCTAGTTTTCGCCGTATTCTAGAACTACCAAATTGTTGTGATAGGAACCAAAATAAGAAAAGTGCATTATTTAGAAACACTTGAGAGCAGTGAAGTGCCAAAAAGCATATTCATTTTTCATTGGAATGACACCATAACCCATTAGTGACTATAATATCACAAGCACGCATATTTGACGATTTGGGATTATTATTTCCACGTAATCTTGCACACAATCGCTATCCGAGTTCCATCGAAGATAGAATTTTTGCTTACCTTAGTCCTTCAATTCTATGAGAAAAATAGTCAAACTAAAATGCAAATACAGTAGAGTTCCTCAAATTTGAACATTTGGGGGGTGTAGATGACATTTCTCACTCTTCAAATTTGAAAAATATTTTCAAAAACGTAACGGAATTCATGTGAAATGTACTTTCCCTAAATTAAGATAAATAACTTTAGAAAATATATCAATGTGATTCGTTGTGAAATATATGGAATTTGTTACGGAAGTTAATCTAATACGATAATAATGAGGAAATACCATAGAAAAATACTTCTAATTCAGACCCCACGCAAAAATTTCATCACGTAGGGTAAGGGCTCATAATTTTGACCTGTCTGCTTATAAGCATCGATGTTCGAACTTTGAAGTGCGATATTTTCATCACTAATTACCTTTTTTTGTTATTCTCTTTTCAGAAGGGTTGTTTAGAAACTTGGCAAGCTATTTATCGTCTTATTTTTACTTAAATTAGTTTTAATACGTTTAAAAATGAATTGATATGTAGAGGTGAATTTGACTCTTATTTTGTACAACTTGGTTATTAATTTGGACAACATGGCTGTAAATTTGGACAGCTAATCCGCCTCAACAGGATGCCCATTGTTCTTCATTTCATGAATCAATTTTACCAAGTCCTCTTCCTGTTCATGTAAGGGAAACGTAGAATGTCACAAGAAGCCCGGAAACTTTCCATATCATTCATTAAAGTGAGTTGACTTCGGTACTCCAAGTACGTGCGGATTCGCTCATTCCCTGGCCTTTCCGGGAGCATTTCAAGGCATTTCTCGCTACATCTCTTTCGTAGAGATGATGCTCCTTTGTTCCTCTAGGCATTTGTCCAACCTAGTCATCACAAAAGCTAAAACTTCACGAAATTTCGTGAGAAAAACACCTGTCCAAAATAAGGACTATCACCTCACTGGTAAATGTCTTAAAAAATTTCCCATTTTTCACACGAAAAATCTAATTCAAGGCAAATCTCACTTCAGGTCAAATGTACAAATCACCACTAACGTGAATCAACACAATATTCAATGAACATTCAATAATATTACTCAAAAAAAGCGAAGAAACATTATTAGTACTTCACCACAGCTAAATAAGACTGAAGTAAACACGAAGTTCTGTCATATTTCTCGTAAGCAATTGCTCACACTGAATTTTCATCAAAGCAATTTCAACTCAAATCATATTCAAAATTTAACGTATTTAGTGTTAAAATCTTCCAAACGGAACAAATATTTAGATAGAATTCATTATTCATCTAATATTGGAATAAAAATCCATAATTTTAATCAATTTATATTTAGTGTCCAATTTTATCCTCAAAGTGTCCAAAATAAGAAACTGGACAAAATTATGAGCCTTTCCCTTAATTTCAAATTTTACATTTTGAACTCAACCGACGCGACGTTCAAATTTGAGGAACTTGACTGTATATTTCATTACACAAGAAGCAATGTTTTCTGTAATAATGTCTAAAACTAAATTCCTATTTAATTTTACTCCCAACTTAAAAATGCGAGCGAGGACTAAAACCCAATAATAAGCCCTGGATAAGCTTATGGTAGCTGAAATTCTTTACAGGCGACCTTGAAATGCATGAAACTCGCGGTCCTTGCAACTCGGAATGCGTGCAAGTTTGATTCTGAATTGAATTCTGGGTATAATTAATCACGTCAATCAAAATGTTCTCGAAGTCCGAAATACGTTAAATTTCAACTCATAATCATATTTGGATTAGACATTTTCAGGGTTGCAAGCATCACGAGTTACATGCATTCCCAGGTGGTCCGTAAATAATTTCAACTACCATAAGCTTATCTTGGATTATCACTGCTTTTAAGTCGTTGTCCAAAAGTTGTTTTTGGTGCGAAAAGAATAGAAAAGTCAAAAAAGGCGACCTGGAAAGAAGGTGGGTTGAGTTAATGGTTTTTAGTGCGATTTTTTGTCACGTTTAGTGGTAAATATGACATGATTTAAGTATTTGATGTGCAATGTTTTTGGTTTATTTTAACTACAATATTTCCCTGTTCAAATTTTTTAACTCTTGAAAATTCCAATCTTGATACATGAGATTTCCATTCGATTTTCTGCATCTCATAGACCTTTTCTTATTTTCACAAAGCTCCAGGATCAAAAATCTGAAACATGTCGATGACATAATCGAAATTCGACACACATACTCACTATGAACGAAAAATATCCCTCGCAGGCGTATTTATCTTGGGGGAAAAGGGCTGATTTGACTCCATAAACCCCAAGTCCATAAAACAGCATCAAAATATGCGTCGAATGTTGGGAGCTTTTGTGCAGAAAAAGCTCGGAAGCGCGAATTCTCGTCTATTTTAACGAGAACGCCTAGTTTGTTCCCAGGGAAGGGGGTTTCCTGGCATTTTGTGCGGTATCATAATTTCCATCGCGAGTGCAGATAAGACTGAGACTCCCTCGAGTATGAAATTGTAGAGAGTTCAGCTGGGGTTATCGCTGCCCCACAATTTTCCACGATAGGCAAAAGGGGAGGAATATTGGCGCAATAAGGGAATAATGCTTGCGGTTAGAGAGCTAGCTTCTTTGTTGCTTCAATTCCACAATTTCACTATGAATCGCTGGTGTTTGAATGTTTCAGAAAATCTCAAGCAATGTTTCAGAAAGTTCATATAAAATTTAAGTGAAAAGAATATTGTGAAATAAAAAATCGTACAACATTAGGGTAAGTGTGCCAAATTCCGGTCAGCTTGTAATTTCGGCCACATTTTTTGTTCCTCGAATTTCATTGAATTTTTAGTTTTTGCATACTCTTCTAGAAATAATAAAATGAAAAAATAACAAAAAATGTCGCTTCAACAAACAAGATGATCTAAAAAAGACATTAGAAGAATTCCAGAAGGGCAAGGAACTGTGAAAATGAAGGTGGCCGAAATAGGCCACAAATGTAATGTCTACATTTTTATGCATTTTAGAATGTATTAAGAGTGAATTTAGAGAAAATAAAGACGATAGACTGCCAAAAAGGTTCCAAGGAACACTCCTTATAAAAAAGTAACAAATAAGTTCAATTTATATTAAAAATATTACATTTCAAACATAGGACTTTGGCGCTTGCATGCAACTATGCCGAAATTTGGTACACTTACCCTATTATGTTGAAATTATCAGTTTTTTAATTTCCAACTTATTTTTTGCTTATCAATAGATCTATGATCTATTTAGAGGCCAAATTTCGTTTCCATTGAAAAACTATCCTTGAAATTTTTCCGACTGTGAAATTTTCAGTCCTAAAGCCTGGTGATTTGCTTCGGGCCATGTGCTTTGGTAAAATCTGGAGGAACATTAGCCATTTAATCAGTGAGCAAGATAATTATGACACTTCTTCAATGACTTCCATCAAACTCTTTCCTCCTGCTTCCCCTTTTCATCTCAACAGAAAATCCATTGAACCTCTTTCTTTTCTTCTTTTTTTCCTCTCTTCGGGGCCAATTAATTTGATTGAGCATATTTCTTCAGCATCTGCTCCCTAAAGTGATTAACCCTCTCCTTAGTGTTCCAAGGAGCTTTTGCTTCGCGATGTTACAAGTGGAGTAGTTAGGAAGCGGGAATAAATCACTTGAAAGGACATTGTCTTGGCAGGATGCCTCATTTGGAATATTTCAACAGTTATTCCTACCCACGGATCGTCGTAAATAATGCAATTTGGACGCATTCCAGGGGGATAAACGACAAAACAAAAACACCAATAATTCATCATTATGAATTCCGATTTAGATTTTGGAGCACAATGGATACTCTCGTTCGAACAAAAAATAATGTCCCAATTTGTCGGATAAAATTCTAGAACTGGGATAGATCCTACCATTCAATTGATTTATATCGAAAGATAAATCCCGAATATGGTTGCCAAAAATGTCTCTTATATGCAAATTGGAAAAATAAAATTAATGACACGGCATAAGGATATAATCATTTTCTCTTAATATTTGGCAGACAAAATCTTTTGGATATTTTCCAAAAGAAACTTTTGCAAACATGCAAAAGGTATTAAACTTGTTGAAAATAACAAAGATATTTTTAAGTCTTAAATGGTCTTAAATCATTTCATTTTGAAACTTTAGTATGTTGCTTAAAAGAATTATGCTTTTTTGGTAATTTATTTGGGATTGTGGCAATAAAACAAACGGTTAGTTGTAAATCATTTTATTTTCAGGAAAAAAAAACAGTTTGGAAAATATCACGTGCATTTACTCAAAACCAAATAAGTTCAATTCAATTAAATCTATTTTTCCTTAATCAATTATCTCGCCAGCAAAATATCACAAAATAGGGTTAGTGTGCCAAATTTCGGCACAGTTGCATGCAAGCGTCAAAGTCTCAAGTTTGAAATGTAATATTTTTTAATACAAATTGATTTTTTTTAATACTTCTTAAGGAGTGTAGCTTGGAACACAGTTTATCGTCTTTATTTTCGCTAAAGTCATTCGTAATGGATTTTAAAATGAAGAAAAATGTAGAGATAGTTTTGGTGGCCTATTTCGGCCACTTTCATTCTCATAGTTTCTTGCTCTTCTGGAATTCTTCCAACGTCTTTTTCACATCATCTTGTTTGTCGAGACGAGATTTTTTGTTATCTCTTTTGTCGAATAATTTTTAGAGTATGCAAAAACTAAAAATTCATGGGAATTTGAGGAACAAAAAATGGCCGGAATTGCAAGCTGGCCGAAATTTTTGTACATTTACCCTAATGTCACTAAAAATTTAAAAATCCAAGGGGTTAGCAACAGATAAAAGTTTGCAATTACGTTTCAAATTCAGATGTGCAATAAAATACAATTTTCTTTATTTTACGGCTTTAATTCCACAGAGAGAGCGGTATATAAAATCCCTCGATTTTTACACCCCCTCCGCTACAGGGTCACTTCACATAACCTTTCTTTGCGTTTTAAATGATTTCAGAGAAATTATATCACGCTGTTAGTCCGTTTGTCTATCTATCCGTCCGATCGTTATCACGCTTAGAGGCTAAATGGTTAGAGATGGGACTTGGGACCATCGATGACCCCCCTCCCTTAAATTGACCCAAGCTCTATGAACATTTCCCTTATTTTTCCCCAGCCCTCAACTGCTCCTGCAAAACCAGGGGTGATATGATACTTTATTTTCGATACTATCGACTGTCAATTCTGAAAAATTCATACGATGGCTACACTTCCTGTACATAATATAGATGTTTATCAACAGTCACATTCTTTTAACCCTTTAAGGACGATTGGAACACCGGTGTCCCGTAAAGAAAATAATTTTTCCAGACTACCTAAAGTTATTTAGATTATATAGTTTAGTTATTTATAGTTTAGTTATTTACAAGACCCGATTTGTCCTTTTGATTTTCATACCTGAGGAATGGGAAAAATCGTCCCCGAAACGTCGTATGTAAATACAATTGAATAAATCTGAACCAGGTCAAAAATCCGTGCATTTGTATTATATATAGCTTAATCGATACTATCGATTCGATAGTGTCGTAAAGTTATCATTCCACCCCAGTTTTTTTTTTTTAATAAATACTCAAAAATGCGTCGTGCGATTTTTTTTAACTTTTCAATTCTGGATATGGTTTAGACTAGGTAGATATTTCATCCATATTCAGAAATATTGCTGAGTATTAACTTTATAACATTTTTTTAAGATCAAAGAATAAGACGAGTCTAGAGAGCGTGTTTCTCAAACCAAAAGGCCATGTTTAGTTTTATTGAAAAGTTTTCATTCTGTTGAACTGGTGTTGAACCGGTTATGAATCAATAAAAAATTTTATTTGAAATTCGATTGTATCTCTTCTATAAGCTTTTTATGGCGAAAGTATTTTCGAGTTATTCGCATTTATTTTTATCTGAATTAGTCTTGATGAAAATTTTAGGTGCCTGTATGCTTCTCATCCACCCCTATATCATGTATTAATTTTAGCTTTCTTAGAAAAAATTAGAGATTACAATAAAATTTTCAGTTCAATTTATTAAGTTTCGAAAAACATGACATTTTTTTAAATTCATTTGTGGAGTTTATTTAAAAACAAAACGTGAAAGGTCAAACAGTAGAGGCTATTTATAAGTAAATTCTACTATGGACTTTCGCCCATCCCCTATACTTTCATTAGGTATTTGTGCTTATTCTTTGTGTTTCTCCGAATCTCTATACGATTTATTTACTATAATAAAATCTTAGAATTTTATCAATATTTATTTTGTTTTGTTTTACTGGTTATAAGATCTGTCCTGAACCGGTTGCAAAAATAATTAACCGTGGGTAAAAAGATAAGGAAAAATTTTCTAAAATATATTTTTATGATTTTATTTTTTTGTAATAATAAATTAATACAAAAAACATTAGGTTATTCGCCCAGTAGTTTTAAGACCTTCTATGTCAATACAAATTTTTTTCACAAATTGAATAAAACATCAAATTTTTCCTGCGAAGTTACAGAGTCTGTTTAAAGATTAACTTTTGTAATAATAACCTTATATGAGGGTGATTTTGCACCCGTATTTTCGTAAGCTTCTCGTTAATTTTAGCACTTAACGATGACCTTTAGACTATCCTTAAGTGACTTTATGGTCATTGGGCTATCCTTCTGTTCTAGAATTAAAGAAAAGCTTGCGAAAAGCAGGGATACAAAGTCACCCCCCCGGAGCGCAAACTCATCCGCATCTAGGGTACATTTTAGAATATTGGATTATCCTTTACTCAGCATCTTGCCTTGAGAAATTATCCAAGTATGCTTGATAATATAATTTCTTTGAGGGATATCTCATCTCAATTTCTTTTTTCGGGTTGGTCATGATGGTCTTTTTTAAGACGATGTAATAAAATTTTGATTTTGAGTAATAAAAGCGTACTTCCATGGTGAGTATTTTGTAGAGAAATCTTCTAATACCATTTTACTTATTCCAGAACATTTTTCTACTGGCTCTCGTCAATTTCCTCAATTTCTTGGTCAATGATTCAATTGCCAAAGAAGGTTCATATTTCCTTTTCTGCACAAGAAAAAAAAACCTCACAATCCATTAAACCGATACATTTGGGCTCGGTTCTTCCTCCTCTTTTCAAGGGAAAATCTGGAGGCAAATTGTGAGGTTGGGAAAATTGCGAAATGGTGCGAGAAAGGCAAGAAAAATCGATTCATGCAAAATTTCCGGTTTTTCTCCTTTTTTTATGAGATGCTTTTTTTTGGCACAGACCTCGTTGAAAGAAAATACGGTGAAGATAGAAAATGACTTCTAGGGGGTTGACTCTCATCTCTAATTTTCACTCTTCAGGAAATCCGAAGAAAAGAATCTGCGATAGAAGGAAAAAAAAATAGATGAGGACTTGACGAAAAAAAAAGCTGTGAAACATGATCCAATTGAGAGTGTATCAAATTGTCCTTTTTTCTGTCTATAAAAATGCTGAAAATCCATCAGAGAAATTTGCAAATGGTTCAAATTTACCAATATTCGTCAATCATTTTGTGATGTTCTACTCAAAAATTACTCATGAATAGAAATTGAACAGGAGGAAAATTCTCTTCAAGAAAATTGTGATGTGTATAGAAAATTCACAGTTGAGCAAATTGACTTCCATTTCTTGTTTGATTTTATTGAAATTCACACAAACTCCGTTTCTCTTCTCCAAATGCAAGAGTTCAATTTGCTCAGGGGGTATAGATTTTTCCTGAGGAATTCTACTGTGATGCACTATAAAGGTGTGTGAGGAGGTGAATGAAGCTAATGTCAATCATTTCTCTCTGAGGAAAACCCCTCAAAGACAAATAATAAGGTTGAATTTCCACGCCAGCACATTTTTCATCGACCTCCAGGGGAGACTTCTCAGAATATTTCTCAAGATAGACTTTCAGCAGAGTTGTAAAGTTTACAGACGAATCAAAGAAAAAAAGGTTTACTGCACTTGACGGAATATTTGATCTCATTTTTAGTAAAATAATGAAACACATTAACACAACATTTTTGATCATAGCGTTAAAGATTTAAGTTAACATATCGTCGCTTTCATCAGAAAGTTTCTTGTAATAATGAGAATAAAATGAAGAAACTGAAAAGCGAGAAACTGAAAAAAAGAATTTACAGGAAAATGTACGAAAATGTCACGAAGTTGGTGGATCAGTAGAAACTCAGATGGGAGAAATTGGAGAATATTGCATGAGGACCAAAAAAATGACGATATATTGTAATTGACGTACTGTATTACTACAAACGATGATAACGTGGATTATACGAAACTTTAATAATGAAGCATTTATATGTAAGAATGATTCTTACTCAAGAATATTAAAATTAAATGCCAATATTTAAATAATTAATTGTGGAAGCCCAAGATTCTACACGCCATAATCCCAAATTTTCGGAATCACAGCATTCAGTTTGCCTAAGGGATGATACCGTCAAGAAACTCAAAGAACTATCAGTTTCACAAGCCACAGAAAGAACAACAGTTTTAGCGGCTCGTTTCGTCTACAAGGTCCCCAGAATATTTCCTGCTACAATTTCGAAAACTTCAACTGTGAATGAACGTATTTCGTACATTCGCATCTGGAAATCTATTCTGTCTTAGTTGACTAAAACTCAATTTGAACAAAATGTCGTTGTGTACGAAAAATCAGTTTCGAAAAGGAATTTAAACAAAATTTACTCATAAGGTTGCGAGCTTACAAACATACTACACAGAAAAGTTGTTAAAAAAATTGTTCAGTGATTCTGAAGGGAATTATAATGGAAAAGAAAAACCCAGAAATACCACGAGCTTCGTTATTTTCTTTTTCCACACAGCAAGATCAAGACTGATACATATTGACACTTGAGACACTTCGATATTCGAAAAATAAGAGCTTCAACGACCACGAGAACGACAGGAAAAATTTCGTTCGCGTCCTTGGCTTTCGCAATTGATCTTCGAAACTTTTTTCTGATGGGGAAATTTGAACATTAAATAGGAAGAATTAATCTAAATCTCGATTCTGGATTGTACCTTTCAGGATTTTGACTAGGAACCTGTACGCTGATTTATTATTTATTACCATCGAAAATTGGTAGAGATAGTCCCAATCTAGTACCCGGCAAGTGGCCTTCAAAGTTGAAGCCAATTTCTTACTTTCACATTCACATACAAATGCGTATGGGAATTTTTCTGCACTCGTGATCGTTATGCTAAATATTTAAAAAGTGAGAAGTTTTTCCGTATTATAAGATACCTTTCCATATGGAGGGATAAATATACTAAATTTTTGTTTAAATAATTTTTTTCCTTGGAGCACTATGAGCTGAGTCCGAGATCAATTTAGGAATTGGCTTCAAATAGCTCCATATAAAAAGGCCAACTCGCCAGGCGCTTGGTCCCAATCTATAAGAAAGGTTACCGGTTGGAATGCTCAAACTACACAAGAATCACTTTCCTGGGTGTTGTTTCGCTCAAGTGATCCTGAAGGGACTGAAACCATACACTGGGAAAGTCCTTGGGGAATACCAGGTAGTCTTCCTCTGTTAAAGACCAACAGCCGACCAGCTTTTTAGTGTACGATAATTCTTTCCATACGGTAACCTCGGTCGTTCATAGAATGTTTTCATGGAGGCATTTGTCGAATTGGTAACAGCAGTGGGAAAGATTAAGATTGAGATCAGTGACACAATAACGACGTAACATGATAATCAGTAAATCAACACCAAGGGTCCGCCAAAATCTCACTATTGACCACTAGTGGTATTTTGAAATTGTAAAAAAAACTTCAGAGGAGGAACTACAAACTGGAGCAACTCTATGGACAGCTCTACATTGCTGTCTATCCGAACGAAATGATTAAGGTGGCTAAAGCATATGCACCGAATATCAGACGACAGGATGACCGAGAAGCTACTTAATACAAAACCGGAAGGAATGAGTTTAAGAGGATATCTTTGAAGAAGATGACAAGAGGTAGTGGACGAGGTCCTTAAAGTACTAGAATGTACTGGAATATTTTAATATGTCAATGTCCACCACCAATGCAACCAGTGCAGTGCCTTCAGCGGAGAGCACTGGAACACCGTTCCTGACCCGGTCGTGGGAACACAGGAAAGAAGGTAGGAAGGGAATCTAGGACAAGTGTAAGCCCTGATGGGGCTCACTGAAGTAATATAAACTTATTAAGGGAAAATGGGGAACTGAAGGTGCCACCCATCTTTCAACTTCCTCGGAGTGAACCGTCCACGGTGACTGATGCTCACTCACTGAAGTACTGATGTTAATTTCCATAAGCAACAAGAGCACCATATAACAACCTTCAGCAACCGCCTTGGGATGATAGGGGTTGGGCGTGTGAAAGGAGTAAAAGATTTGGATTGGTGGATTTGGCCGTCGACTGGGTTAACAACTGTCGAATGGACCATACGCTCTACACAAGGAAACTAGGTAGGACAAGGAAGTAAACGAAGTAATTTTGTACCTTGAGGAAAATAGAGAAGGTTTTTTTCGTATCACCCTTAAAGGGGACGTAACTTTCACTATGATTTAAAAAATAGCTCTTTTTGTTTCGCTTTTGTAATGATTCACTCTTCCTCGATCTAAACTCTAAACTTAAGTAAAGAAGTTATTTCGTGAGAACGAGACTTCGTTATACTAATGCTATGTCAATGTGTTTCTACCAAGGAAGAGATATATGAGACTTTCTCGACAATCATACTATTTATATGAATAACCTTATAGAGATCTATACAATACTTCCAATATAATAAAATGTCGTTTATTAACATACGTTCTAGCTGAGATTCTCTACATTTTCATATAAATTGTGAAGGTGCCGAGGTTATCTTTACATGGAAGAGGTGCACGCAGTGTTTCTCAGAAATCTCCCTCTTGGTTTGTACTGAATACTGAAATTCCTTCTGCATTTTCATGTAATGGTATCTCATCTAAAACTACATAATTGTCATCTCTAATGTGCGCTAAAAGCTCTTCCTCTCCACTGACTTGCCGAAAGTGTTGGAAAATGCGGCTGTAAGTTGAGGATGATTTTCTGAGAAATTTAATCAATTTCCATGACGAGATGCCAGAGGATCTTCCCAGGGAAAGATGTGGCAACTTTCCCACGTGAGGTGGCAAATGGCAATCATTCATTGTCAGTGTTTTCCTCGTCATTATCAGGGACGAAGTCATGCACGTGCAATTCCACTGAATAGCGTGCCATTTGGTGACATCAAAATCCAATTAAACCCGGAAGATATGCTTACAGAAAGAGGCAGTTCTTCGGCAACAGATGCAGCCGCAATGCTGGCAGAGTTTCCCAGGATTTTAGGGGCGCACAATGTGTTGCTGTCAGAAGAGGAAATTAATTTTCAATTTTCAGGGTTTCTGTGGCTTTCCACGAAATTTGCGTAAAGCCACCCCAATCATTGCTGAGGGATTGATTTAAATTTGCAAATAAGGTGAAATTACCACATCCATCCGGTCCTATGAAATTTCTCAGGCACTTCTATTGGGACGCCCTGTAACTTCCAAACCAATTGAATCTTTTTGGTGTACATTTGTGCATAAAAACAATTTTAAAGCATCAGAAATTCTATTTTTGCTTTCTGCATTTTCCGCTGTTTTAATCCCAATCCACACAAAAAAATAAGAGGGTTAAATTTGCAAGAAACAGCCGCGTTTTTCCAGGCGCTCATTTTCCACCCTCTGCAATTTCTGACAACAATCATGACTTGTGCTTCTCTCCGTGTAATCCACTCGGAAAATCTCACTTAATCACTGACTTTTTCTTGCAGATTTCCCACCATGAAAAACATTATACAAACTCTTTGTCTATCTCTCTGTCTTTCCTCATTATTGCCCCTCCCACATTTTGCAGTATTTTTGAGAAAACCCGGAGAAAATGGAACAAAATCCATCCATAATTACTGTATTACAATAAGATGTAACTTCGTAAGTCACGCAACAAAAAGTCATTTCATTTTAGGAAAAATCATCTTGGGTTTCGTGTTTGATTTCAAGGAGGAAATGTTGATGATTTTTTTTCATCCTTGGTAACTGGTGTATCTGGAAAAGCTCACCGGAAGTTGGTTGTGAAAACTTTTCAATTCTGGAATAACCATCTGTCGAGAGAAAGTTTTCAAGTGAATGATGCATCGGCAACAGAGGCTGAATGGGATGTTTTAAAACATGGAACTAAATAAACATTTAGACAGTTTGTATTTTGGAGAATGTACAAGAAATTTTGGCACATATAGGAAAGAATACACTTGCAAGATATTGTATTTGTTTTTCATATTAAACCTTGTTAAACTTGTAGTTCAAGTTTGAAATTCAGAACAGATGTAATTTCGTCTGGTTTATAAGATTTATAACCTGCCAGTTCAAGAGTTCTAATGCTTAAACTCGTCTTATAGTTTTAGTGCTTTATTTGTAAACCTTTGATTTTCAATTTGTACATGTGCTGTATCATTTTAAAGAGTTCCATACCATAGTAAACTCCTAGTTTTTGCAAGAATTTCAACCATGTTTTCAAGGCTTTATGCAATTAATTTAAATTTATCTTAATTATATTAAATATATGTACCCAATTTTGTAACTTCTTTAAATAACTTTCTTCAAAACTCTTGTATTATAATCTGGTCGTACTAATTTAAAAAAGAACTTTACGAGTAGCTTACAGTTGCATTTAGCATATACAAAGGACTTTTGTAGAACCGAGATAAAGTTGATATCAGACGGAGAAATCGGAAAACTAAACAGTGGGAGCACTAAAATGCTTTATCTTAGTTCCCAAAGCTTTCAAGCGAGTCACTTGCTTGGACAGACGTTGTCCTGATTGAAAACTAACCTTTGTCTTATTGGTCAATTTTGACCGATTATGTTCCATTACATTTTTGAAACTGTCCACTTAGTAGTTCGATATACCGCTTTAGATACAATTTTTGTTGCGAAAGAAGAAATGTATAATAGATAAGTACTGATTAAGGTCGTTTTATATCACAGATCATTTAGATGTTATAATACTCGTCAATAAGGGAAACTGGTGCAGTTATGAACATAAGGTAGGGTGAAAGGAACGTCTATTGAGACTTTAAGAACTCGTATCAGCACCTATTGACACCCTATTCTGTACCATTTGGAATATGAAATTTGAACATCTCTGTTTATAGTAAAAGGTATTACAGAAAAAACGTTATATTACTTATATTTTACTAGATACATTAAATAATTTTTAACATTTTGACAAAAGTATCAATAGGGGTTCCCTGTCGAACAGACGTTTCTCTGACCCTAGTTGTGAAATTTTTATGTCTAAACCATTTGGACTTATCTCGTCTATTTTTTCAGTGGACCTGGATCCCTAGAGTTATCTATGAATTGATATAGGTCTGGTTCTCAAAAGTCTAATATATTATAAATATAATAATTCACTTTATTCTAATATAATTTATTTACAAAAATTATTAAGTTCCCAATTCGCGTGTATCATATAGCAAATACGAAACAATTATTTTCTGATGCATTTGTGATGGATGATTTAGTCAGCATCATTGATTGCACACATAATCCCATTATTTCTCTTCCAGAAAATGATCTTGGATATCATCTGCGGCACCACAAAAACCGTAAAAAATTTTACCATTTAAATTTCGAAGTGATATGTGACACACAGTTATGCTTCCTGTCTATCAACGCAAACTTTCCAGGAGGATGTCATGATTCAGCGATTTGGCACTGCTGAAGAGCGCGAAACTTCTTGGAAAATGAATGGAAACCAGAGAATCCTACACTGGTAAAAATAAAAGGGTCAAATTGACCCTTTTCCAAAGGATGGATCATATTTGACTCTTTGAAAGGGTCACCAGGTACCCTTCGAAAGGGTCACGGTTTTGACATCTATTTAATTCCGGAATAAACGAATAAAAAAACAATGAAAAAGTGATCTTTGGTGTTCGCTCAGATGAGAGAAATATGATATCAGTAATAAGTTTACAATAAAACATGATTATTCGTGATAAATGTGCATACTAAATTTCAAGAGATACAAAAGTGAACCTTTCAAAGGGTCAAATACGATCCATCCTTTTGAAAAGGGTCAATTTGACCCTTTTATTTTTACCTGTGTATATATTTGCTTGGGGGATGCTGGATATCCTTGGATGCTGGTACTCTATGCTTAACATTTTCGAACCGTAAAATATCCATTGCGCCGATTTCTTGATCGAAAATTAATTTAGTTCAGGAACTAACCAGGTTCCTGCAAAAATGTCTTAGATTTGGACATTCTCATAGTTTATAATCTGTCATGAGAATAGAATGTCTAATCCTTTTAAATAGTCAAAAGAAAATGTTTTTCCCAGTGTGTCTATATTTTCCTTTGAGTAGTCACAGGCCCAAAAGACGCGAAAGAATTAAATTGAAACAAATACACTTATGACTTGATTTAAAAAAGTCATTTTTATATAAATTTTAATAAATTATTTAGGGGACACCGCAGCAGAATTAGCCACATATAGTACTAGATAGTGTTATCTTATAATTTGAATTCGAAGGAATATTAAGGAAACCACTATTTATTCTAAATATATACTTCCCTTAATATTGATTGAAATCTTGATCAGCCTCATACAAATATTTTTTGTACAAATTATACACAATCAAAAATTTCATTTTGTGGCTAATTCTACCCCGGTCTCCCCTACCTACAGATTTTACCATAAGACTGATTTCTTTTTTTTTGTATTGAAAGCCTAGATATTTTTTACATAGAAATTACTCTTCTTTGTCTTTTTATATGTTTCACCACTTTCTAGGAAGAAAAATCTCAGAAAATTGGAATTTGGATCACATTTACACATCAGCCTTCATGGAAAATAAAAGATGAACTATTTTATGAAGTTAGTAATATAACGTATCATTTCGCTGATTTTCAATCATTGTGCATTTTGATTAAGCTTGGGCAAAAATATTACCTGCCTTGGATATTCCAACTTTTCCCTTAGCTAGTTTCTTGATAGTATCTGAATTCATTGCTTCGATTTTTAGACGATCTCCTTTAACTTACCTTCGTTCGGTGTCCCTTTTCACCTGCTCCTTGACCAGAGATACGAACTCAAATATTTCATCGTCTAATTAAAAAACAATATGAGCAAAAAAATAAAGTTTGCGTAACATTAAAAAAATATGCTAACCTTTGCTGGATCTTTTTCTTTTACGTGGAACTTCTTTTAGTTGATGCCACCTTGAATAAAATGAAGGAAGTTTTTTCAACACCATATTAAAAAAATTTTGAAATCTTGCAACAGTCATTACTGCAAATGTTTCTTAATTTCTTAATATCGTAATATTAAAAATGGTGGCATCAAATGGGGTAGTGGTCATCATTCAGGGTGTCCGTGTCCAGCCTATACGTCTACAGGTGTCAGTATTTAGCACTCCATCCAGACGGTCTTGGAATAGGTTGAAATTTTGTTGCATAGGGTTGTTCGGTATGATCGACTGAAATTTGCTCAGAATTGGCTGGAGTCTGCTGTTGGCATTGTAGCACTATTTCTTCAGGATATGATTGTATAGCATTGCTATGCATATTCAGGATATGATTGCAGCATTCCCTATCTCCTTTCTTTTCCATCCCATAAAGAGAGTTTATTAATTACATAAATTTCCGGATTACTTTCAAATTAAATTCTAAATATCATTCCGTAAATTTTGAGTCAATTTTTCGGATTGAAAAGAAAACTTTCAGTTTATTAATTTCTTCTAATTTATTTGTAAAATAAAATCTTTCATATTCCAACCCAAACCACTGTTTCAACCTCTTCACAATGGTTTGCATAGCTTTCCTGGGAAATCTTTTTCTATTTACACATTGAACATGTCCATAACATCGAAGTTGTGGTCTCTGAACCCGAAGTTCCTCACGTACGGCTACGTTCCTCACTCGATCTCGATGAGTGATTCCCTTAACCGCCCGGAGGTACCTCATCTCGGCAGCTTGCAGACGTGGAAATGACCCTGTTGTTGTTCCATAGGAATCATCGCTTTATGAGTTAACATAGAATCCGAAAGGAAAACACTGTGTTTTCACAGTGGAGAAATCCATGTTTTTTTTGCTTACTTGGAGTTATTTTTAATGGGGTCTAAGCTACTTTTAAAAATTCGCAACTGATTTAAACTTCCCGTTCATAAGGCACGAAATAAGTTTGGCACAACTTGTATAGAAAAAGTAATTGAATTTTCAATTAAAATTAAACATCGGTTTATAATTATAATCATTTGTATTAACAAATTCATACCCACTTGAAAAAGTTTAAACTCATTTCAAGACCATTCCAACAAATCTGAACTTGCTCCGATTGTTTGTGAAGTATGCACTTTATAGCTAAATAACTTTAAACTTTGAGAAACACTTGCAAAGAAAGATTCAAAATTATTCTCTATCTCACGACGTGATATCTAAAATGTTCTTAAAAACCATATCGGGGAAGAGAGGAATGTTGGGGAACAAACGAAATTCACATTAAGAATGCTGTCAATGTAAGGGGATGATTCCACTCAGAAGATTTCAATTCGTTATCTCTAATAGTTGAATTTTAATTCTAAGCATTATTTTAGGAAGCACGAGAAATTCAGAAAGTATTTGTACAAGGACTAAACTTACAAAATTCATTATATCCATGCATATTCCGTACAGTTTACCCAACAATCAATTTGAATAAAATACGACTATTGAAGTACGTTTTTCACCAATCTCTGGCAAAAGTTATACAACTAGGTTTCAATGCAATGGAGAGTTTTACTTCACAACTAATCCTCTCGATGGCTTTCAATTCATCTATGGTCACTTTTGGGGTAATTTATTCCCATTTGCGTGCTCTCAAATGGAAATTTTCTCCACGATTCTGCTTAGAAAATCACGAAACTATTGATCCGGAATTACTTTCTCTTTTATATACCTTCCACTTTTTTTCTCTCGTGAGCCTTACCCCAATCCTAGGCAAAACTCTGTACTATGGCCTTTTGGAATGTGTATAGGTTAGTACATAGCAGGAGAATTTATTTACAAAATGGAAATTCGCAGAGGAAAATTTTGCTGCAATAAATAATATATTCGTAGTCAATATGCTGAAAACCAAATTGCAAATTGCAAAGCGAAACAAAACTTTCATAGAGTCGGAAAGGATTAATATGCCACAAATTCTGTCGTTCTATCTATACATTTGGAAAGACTTTTAACCCTCTTCTCTAAAACTCCATTTTGTGTGATGAATTGGGTGTTTAACCTAAAAGATCACAAGACTTTATTAGAATTATTTTGGGATTAGATATATATTGGCTATTTTGTGATTATTCTCAGACCATTTTATACATTCATGAAAGAATATTACAAATTTTGATTAAATTACAAAAACATGCTTTTAGGTCATATTCTGTTTTGATACAGGTAGGATTTATATAGGAGTAATTCTATTTAACATGATTTTCGAATTTTTTTACCTGTTAAGCTTCGAAAAATCAACTTTTTTCTGGAGCTGCTGTTTTTTATTGGTCGCAATTTTGAAATTATAAAATACAGGTCTTTTTGGATCACACTATTTTCAGTGAAATAGAAAAACCCATTTTTTATAGTCCAGAGAACCACATCAAAAAATTAAATCATTTGCATTTCGTGCATTTTATTCCTAAAATCTAAAAAAAGATATGCCGGAAATATTCATGAGTGAATGCAAAAGCCATCACCAGAAAAACTACCCGGAGCCAAATGATGATGTGTATGGAATTTTGCAATTCACTCAAAACATCTCATGTTGGAAAATTCTGTAAAATTCATTACTCATGCTCCCCACAAAAAAAACAACAGAAATCTACATATTTTTGTGAAATATTCCATCATTTTAGAGCCACAGACAAAACCATCATTTTCACCTCTGAAACCGTCGCTGTGATAAAATCGGGTGAAAAATTGCCAGAATAGCAATCATAATTATATATTTTTCTGCTATGATTCCTTCATGATCGCTGCTATTGTAATGTTGCGGTCTGGTCAACCACCTTTGACCAATCTCATATTTGAATAATATTTTGACGAATCGAGTTTTGGATTGTCATAAATTTAGAAGAGTATCGGTCGTATTTTCAAAATCTTATGATGATCGGATAATACTTTGGATAATGTTTTCGGATAATAGTTCTGATAATAAAGATGTATACATAACTTTTGACTTTATTGTTGGAATTATCAAAATTTCTATTATTGTAGATCCACTTGACATCATTCCAATCTCGTCAAAAATCTGAAATCCATGAAACCAATTGGAGATTTTACATTTAGATTTTTTTTCTATTCTTGAAAAAAATATTACAAAGGACTTCATCACAGAGTCGAAAATTTAAGTCGGTATTGTGTTGTATTAAAGGGTTACGTGGGTCTCGAATACAAAAAAAACATATTTGCTTTATATCTTTTTTCGAAAAAGTAAAAAAAAAATTAATTTGAGCTCTTAACCACATAAAAGCACAACATTTTAACTATATTTTCTGAAATTTTCATTTCAAGATTTTAAAAGTTCTGTCATTGGAACCTGAATTTAAGGACGTCTTTTTTTGTCGTCGAGGTATCCATATTGATGGCAAAAATATGTAGCTTGCACGAACCGATAATTAAAATAAAGTAGTTTTTGGATTTCTCTATAAATTTTCCGTCTTTCGTTGGCAAATATAACTTTGAAAAAATTAGTTTAGAACCTAGTAAGTTTGGTTTAGAATCTTGGGCCTTAAAAGTCTTCAGTCGATTCCTCTGTTTGATTTTGTGCACAAGACTGGGAGAACATTTAAGTTTTTTAGCCATAGTGGTTTTACTGTCGAGAAATCGAAGAATCACCCTCCGGACGGTTTGGCGTGAGGTATTTGTGAGTTTTCCAAGGTTCTTGTATTTGATTCCAGGATTTTTTAGATACGTGTGTACACGATCTGTTCCCTGCTCTTCTCCATTATTATTTCCTTTACGATTTTAGTTTATAATAAATAATTATACTCCCCCTGTTCCGAAAAAAGTCATACATTTTTCCATACAAGATGTACTAGCAAACATGCAATGTTTTTCGAAACGGAGGGAGTATTTTTTTTGTTCAAATTTCATGGGCATTGCCGACAATTCAAATTTTCAAAGAGTGAATCCCAGTAACTACAAGTTAAGATAAGCTTACCATCAGTTTGGGGGAGTTCTGCTGCTACAGAAATGAAAAGGACAGATAATCCTAACCGGCTTATGTAGGTGAGATTCTTAACGTGAGCTAACTCGGAGTGCATGCAAATTCGATTTAGAGCTGAAGTTGGGAGACGCCATTCAGTTATCTTGAATCAGATTCGTGAAATTATACAAATTTTGTATTTAAACCAAAATATCAAGGATTTGGATGAACTGACAGAAAAGTGTTATATGGGTGAAATGTAGACCAGAATGTTCTTTATAATTTTTCCATAGAACATGATCTCATCGATTACTCAGAAGCCAAGATAATCGAGGTTTTTTGTTTCTTAACTCGTTTTTTCATCCAGAGTTCCCCAGTCATTTGTTGAACTTCAACTATATCAATGAATTTTTGTATTTTGTGGGACTTTCCATTTAAAACCCTATTTTAAGTGTCTTGGTGGAGTAGAGGCAGTCAAATTGGCATCTGAGTGATTTCAAAGCGTTATTATGGGAAAAATCATTTTTTTCACACTTAAACGGCAAAATCGGAGTGATAGCGTAGTCTGAGCGGAAAATGATGTATGGACGAAATGTAGACACTAATGTGCTCTACAATTATGTTGAAGTAATCATCAAAATCGGTTCAGCGACAGTCGAGATAATTGAGGTTATGTGATATTGAAATTGATTTTTCGACTGTGGCGCCCCTGCTGTTGATCCCACGAAGTTCAAATGTTCTAGAAAGTTGTAGTATTTGGTGATATCTTTCGTTTAAGCCCTAATTCATCAAAATCGGTCACATAGAACCGGAGATATGATTTTTTAAATTTTGTGAACTTTGACCCCTCATATCTCCGGTTCTATTGAAACCACAGCGCACATACGCACCATTTTGGAAACGTCCTAGACTGGACTACAACATACTAAAATTTCATTAACTTGCACAATGCCGTTTTTGAGAAAAGTGACTTTGAATTTCGATGAATTTTGACGCTATCACAGCGCCACCTATGGTGACTTTTTGAACTTCCATCTGAAAGTGCTCATCGAGACGAAACCAAAAAGGTAAAATTTATGTCGATATGTTAATTAGAACCGGAGATAGAGGCCGGTCAATGTTCGAACTTTGACCCCTTATAGCTCGGGTCAGGGGTTATGGATCGACTTAAGGTTTTTTTTGTTTGATAGGTATAATCAACGGCTATAACATACTAAAATTTCAGCCCGATTGCATAAGGAATTTTTGAGTTATTTAACTTTTAAGATTTAAAAATTTTCTTTTTAATAATAGTGCCCCTAGCGGTGGTTTTATGAAATTGCGATGTTAGAAGAGGAAGTGGCATTTCACGAGAGCTTTCCAAAAAGCCCTCATTTTTTAAATTCTGACAATTAGAACCGGAGTTATGGCCATTTTAAGAAAATTTTTTTGGACCCTTATAGCTCGGGTCAGGGGGGTCGGGTGACCTTAAGTTTGGTATTGATGGAAAGCTCTAAGGCCCAGCTATAACATACTAAAATTTGAGCTCGCTCGATGCCATAGGGCCGGAGCTATTGAGAAAACAAAAAAAGGGGGGTCTTCAAAATGGCGGAAGGAGGGGTGGGGGGTGGGGGGTCAATGCACCATGTTGCAATTTTCATACGATGTTTAACCTTTGCCGAAAACCGCAAGTCGATATCTTTTTTAGTTTAGGAGCTATTAAGCTCCAAAGAGCGGCCGGACGGACGGCCGGCCGGCCGGCCGGCCGGGAACGTAACTTAGCCCCCCGTATATTCGTGATCAGGAAGTGGCGAAACACATTTTGGCCAAGTTTGAGCGCGATCGGAGGACATGAAATTTTGTTAGGATTATAGTAGGTGAGATTGTTAAGAATCTCACCTAATACTACCTAAGCCACATGATTGATGTATTATGGTTTTGCTAAAAGACCGCAGTGATGCAGGCGAATCAATGTCATTACGGTACATGTTTAAATATAATTGAGTTTTTTGGTTGAACTTTCGGCAAATTTATGGGAAATGTGGGAGTTTTTACTTCATTATCTCTGTTCTAAAAACGAAAAATTGTAACACATTATATAATAAGATTTTTTATGAGGTCTTTTTTTAGTTTTACTATAATTTTTTTTTTATTATTTTTATTCCATCTGAAATATCAAAAGCTTCACTTTAGAAATTCCAAAACGCTACACTGTGGAAGCTTTAAAATGTAGATTTTATAGTATCATAAGTCTCTTGCGGAGTTCCATCCACCTCTTTGCCAACAAGACTAGCCTCATGCCGTAATTGAAATTTTCCCACAATGAGTTCCCAGAAGCAGAAGGAACCATGGCCAATGCTTTGGTCCATGGTATGCATGATGATGATTGTGAGTGAGACAGCATACGATGGATTTCTGCAATCTAACACTCAAGTACTTGCAGAAAAGGTGGATGGATAAAATATTTTTCCGCTCTGCTGAAGCGTAAATTTCTATAATAATATTATAGCATGTTAACTTCCACGACGCAGCATATAAATCATGTATTATGGATGTTCTGGCCACGACTCATCCTACATGCCTCATGACCAGTAGTGCAAACAATTAGTATGCAACCGGTGACCACCGTCTGCAGCACGTAGTCTGGCAACGGATGCTGTAAGCAAATAATCTAATTAAAAGTGCCCTATTTTGTCTTTTCCGAACTCTACTGAAGGATGCAACGTGCTCTGGCACATGGCCGAGTTCTTGTGGACCAAGCAAAGGACGATAAGGGACGAGCAGTGTAATTGGGAAGCGCCAGTGAGACAATTAACTGACATCTTTTTGTGGTTTCTCGCATTGTCAGTGGATTTGTGATGAGTTCTGGGAAAAAGTTTTCCCTTGTGCAGCAAATAATTTTAGTTTCACATTGACTAAATTCTATACCTTTCCAGGATTTGCAGAACAATTGTCCATGCGATTTATTGATGTAATTGAATTTCAATACTCTTGTTCCACTACAGCAATTGCAAGGTAGGTAACTGAAAATGTATTGACTGAAGAAGTTAATTGAGCGATATATTTTTTCCCACAAATCTACAAATTGCACTTTTTACGGCTCAAAGTCCACAGAGAGGTAATACTGACAATTTTCTTTTAGAAAAATTGAAAAAGTAAAAATTATAGAAAACCAGAAATTGATATCTTTTGACACTTAAGCTCCAGGACTGTGATATAAAATAATGAATTCACATTACTCTTTAATTAATGATAAAATAAATTAAGGAATAAACAAATTTTTCTTCAATGAAAATCTCAATTTTTTTCAAAAATTGGTCTAATTTATATTAGGCTGGACTATAATGAGTTTCCCATTTCAAAAAAAAAAAAAAAAATTAAGCTTTATTAAATAAAACACGAACTCTATTCGCATCTTTTACCGGTTCACACCGATTTAAACCGATTTATTAGGGATTCAAAAATCGTTCTAAAAAGCTTAGAGAAAATTAAATTTATAACAAGTTATCGGCTCATAACTAGATCATTACCGGTTCATAACCGATTCACACTAGTTCATACTTATTAGAATTTACAATACCTTATAACGAGCGCAATCATGGCTTATTAGGTTGTGAATTACTTGCTCTTAAGCCTTTTTAACGTTTGATCTTGAAAACTGTTAGGAATAAGTCAAGGCTATTTTAGTATATGGACCTATAAACGTCCGCAAAGGTAACCTCGGAAACCTCTAATACATTATATAGCTTAGATAACTAACATTACAACCAATTACTCGTCTTGGTCTTGGTCTGTCTCAGAACCCAGCTCGAGCCTGTTACTCGCAAATTTTCTCTAATTTCGCGCCCCTAATGAGCTGATGTTGTGGTCTACGCTGTCGGTCCATCGAAGACTGTATCGGCCTCGTTTCCTTGAAGCATAGAGTGCGCCCCTAAAGATTTTCTAGGCTGGCTCGTCCTTATCCTTGCGAACCAGTTGACAAGCCCACCGGAGGCTATTGAGGCGTATTTGCTTGACGACAGTTACCCCTTGGTAGCGCTCATACACCTAATGGTTGTGTGGGCTCCGGAGTCGTCCCTCACCATATATAGGACCAAAATTCAGTCGTAGAAGCGGCTAAGTATTCGCAATTCCGTTTGCAAGGACCTACGTTTCCGACAAATACGTGAGGGCTGGCAGGATCATAGTCCTAACCAGTAGTAGACTAAGGTTTTTATACCTAAGTTTCTGGACCGGAAAACTCTCGACAGGCAAAAATAGGCCATGTTGACAATTGTTTTCAAGTTGTTTTCAAGCAGTTGAAAGATTTTGTGGACATGGAGAAGGGTGTCGATAATTAAGGAAAGAGCCTCTAGTGGGTCCCCAAATAGCAATTTGGAGTAAGATTACCGTTGGATGTATGTATTCTGGATTCCAAAAACGGGTCCTATGACGGTCGTCAGAGAGTCGAATGACGGAAAGTGGGGAATAATATGACGGTAATTACGGAAGTCATTTGGCGTCATAATAACTCTGAGATTACCCGCCTACGACTAAAATATGACGCCGACTTCCAGTGTACTAATAAAAATTCTTCTCCTCACTGGATATATCTGAGGGGAAATTTCACTTGTCAAATAGCAAATAGAACTATTCAGAGCTGTAAGTTCGCAAAGTAAATGATAATTTCGCGTGTTTTCTCAACAATATAATAGTGTATATTGGGAGGAAAAGCTTCTTCAGTAGAGATGTGTGTTGTGATTCGAAAAAGTACAGTGCCGATAGAAGTTAAGTGAAAATTAGGCAATTTTTTCCATGATACACACACAAACATTTTTCTTGCAATATGAAATTTTGTGATTAAGGAGTTTGCTCCAGTCTCTGGAGTGTCCTGTGTTAAAATTTTGTGTCGAAAAGACCTATTTAGTGAAAATTTTAAAAGATTTTTTTTGTGTTGTTGCCATCCAATGGGAAAATTTTCGACATGTCGGATGGCTCATTCAGCAATAGGAACGGCAAAAATCTTCGCAAATGTGTGTAGTGAACTAGGGAAAAATTAGAGAAATTTACATAGAACGTAGTAGAAAACGATGGAAAATGTGAAGAATTGTTGAGAAAATATTGTCTACAGTGGTAATGCAATACAAAGTTGCGAAGTGCACTAAACGTTTTCATTCAAAGTGTGTATGTCAATTTCGTACCTATGCGCTAGAGAAGGACGCCAAATGCATTGTTTTTGGCGCGTCATATTTTGAACGGAAAAATACCGTCATTTGGAGTCGCTTTGGTTACTGCATGGTAGAGTAAATTTTAGAACCGTAAAATAACGATAATATTACTAACTTGAGTAATGCTGTGACCAAAATTCGACGCGAATACGACTAATTTTTAAGATTCCAATTAGGAGTAATTTTTTTGACCATTTATTAACCAGTCATTTTTGAGTCAGAGTAATTTTTTGCGGATTGGGGTCAGTGGTTAGAGCAGTGGCTCTATGATTACGAGGTCTTGGTTTCAAAGCTGAGCAGCAGCAGAAAAAGATTTCATGCCATATCGGCTTTGAATTCGTCCAGTAAATGAATGAATAGTAACGCCAATGGTGCATATTGGCAAAAAAGTAAACCGCCTAGACCTAAACAATAGAGGCTGGTACGAGAACGAGTTTCGACATGAAAGTGGTACTTCAGTCGATCTAAATATTCACTGTCACTGATCCAAACACACACCGAGTTGGGATGCTGCAGGGGGTGAATAAGTCTGCCACTCACGGTACACTTTGAGTGCGATCAGCGCGATCTTGGAGGCTGATCGCGCGATCAGTGCGATCTTGGAGACTGATCCCGCGATCTGCCGATTTGCCACTCACGGTACACTCGCTCATCATACTTATTCACCCCCTGGGATGCCGTGATATAGTAGCGGCACTGATAGCCCACAGAGCTGTGATATTGAGCGGCTACCCGTATCGGGGGATAAGATAGAATAGGAATGGGGAAGCATAAGAGGCCCAATTGGTGGCCTGGATGCATCGGAAATCCGAAATGGAGAACTGACTCGTGGCAAAATCTTATCTTATCTAATCTTAAGGTCACGTCAATCTTTTAAGGACGACAAGGTCAAAAATTGGGGGGTCAGAAAAAAATCATGATTTTTGGCCTTTTGGAGCTAAACATAACTTTAGAAGATTGTAGGACAAATTATGCTTTTGAGTCACCGGTGACCCAATCGTTCTTGAGTTAATCATGTGGAGACCAACTTATAAGGGGTTCTAATTCGAAAGTCTAATCTCTAGCCGTTTGGCTTCTAAGCGTGTTAACAAACAGAAGGACGGACGGACTGACAGACAAACAGCATGATATCATTTGTGAGAAACCGCTTCAAACGCGAATATATGTTAAAACAAGTGTGGTTCTTTATTAGGCAATTTTGGTAAATCCTGGTTAATTGCTTTCAAAAGGACTAGTCACTCCCTGCGTTGGCACTATAATTTCCTAAAGGTCTAAATACAACAATATGAGCAGTATTTCCATAAAAATATCAGTAAATAAGTTAGTTATTAATTGAAATGAAGCAATTGAAATTCAATTAGGTTAAAACAAAAAATTGATTATCTCACAAAGATGATATATTTTATTTTAGATGATTATTCTTGTTCTCAGTTACTAAATTATTCACTTAAAATACGCTTTCAGTGTAAATGAGAAATTTCCAATTTTCGGTTGAACTTTGTGCCAAAATTAGACAATAATTAGCTGCATTTTGAGAATATGCACCACAAAACAGAGTTAATGAATAGTTCTGGTGAGCGATTGCCATGTTCAAAGGCCGCTGTCCGTATTGCCGAAATAACCCGTGTTATCATGGGAGTTTTCAGTAGGTGGATGTATGGAAAAAGTTCTTGTAAATGCAATGGTTGTTGCGTAGAATGAGAATAAATCAATTGGACCACACCGGCAGAAAAGCCATTGCATGCACAACAGTGATTGATGGAATTATCAGTGGTCGGAAGGGTCGTCCGAAGAGCGTCCTCCGCAAATGCACTGCAATTACAGCAAGGGTCACGATTGCACTACCATCCCCAATGTCAAATAAATACGACAATTGGCACAACCAAATGAGGGCATAAATTTCAAACAGCGCGATATTTTTTTTTTCAAGCTGGTACAGAGCTTTTGATGTGCTGGGGAATGAATGTTGTTGATTTGTATCGTGGTTTTGAGAACGTGACCCGGTTGTCACCCACTAACCAAATTATTTGTAGAGCTTTAACTCATTGCGATTTATTTAAACTAGCGTATTTTAATTCAAAGTCTCTCTTTCGTAAAAACTCCTTCGTTTTTGCTTATTTTTGGACTAGGTATTGAGTTTTTGTAAACAGAGTTATTTTAAAATGCATTTAGTGGTTCGTTTCAGATTGAAATCAAGATGTGAGCGAAGAATGCAGTTTTTTTTATTTTTTTCTTGTTAAAAACTTCTACACATTGGGAACAATTTGTATCAAAAATTGCTTTTTGGAAAGGAAATCGTCTGCACCGCTGTAGGTAGAAACGTCAAAATTCCGTCAAAAATGCAATTTTTGGTAGAGGCCTTAATCACTCACTCTGTAGGGGTATTCTATAATTTACGTGGCATTGCCACAAGTGAGTTCGAAACCTGACAATGCCAATCGAGCTTTTTTTGTCATATCATCTGAGTTCCAAAATGCAATTCATTGATTTTTGAATGACATCCCTTTACATAATGATGTTATGAATATACAGTACGTCTTGGTTGATTTGTTTAACAAAATTAATTGTCATTTGAATTGCCAGAACTTTCAAATATATGACTTCTGACAATGCCACGTGAGCTGAAATGGCAATCTCATGGCTACAGAATCGCATTTTCGAAAAAGCTCTTCTAAGATTCGAACCCAATTTGTCATATGGCATTGCCAGAGCGTGGCAGAATTCCCCTTCTGTACGTGTTTTGTGTCAATCCTGCGATGAATGAAGCAGTCCAAACATTAGTACTACCATGCCCTATTTGGATGAGATTTTTCCTGTCAAATTCGAAAACTGATGAAGAGAGGATCAATCTCCTGAACAAAATTCATTTCGTCTGTTATCCACCAAGTTGCTTCATTTAGCTGAAGTTTAAAAAATTCGAAGATCGGTTTCGAAACCCACAAAAAAGACATCTTTACTTCTCGTTTCGTCCGCTCTGTGCCTGAAGCACTTTTTGCTCGAAATTGAAAATGTTTCGAATGTTAAAATGTATCTGTTTTTCTGTTCTATGGGAATATCAAAGCAACAAACTTTAAAATTACTAACTAATAACTTTTAACAGCTCCTCAATGAGATATTCCTAGATATTTATTACTTTCAACATCTTGTGCAAAAAATTAGTTTGAAAATTCGAAATAAGTTTGAATTTTTCGAACATCAACGACTTTTTGTTCAAATAGTATTCCATTAACCTCTTATTCCAAACATTATTAGAGAATTAGACCACAGCTATATGAATGCGAAAATATATCTCAGCTAAAATAGAGAATATAAAATGGATCTTCTACTTTACTTCGAACCCTACGCCGCCGTATGGATGCTGATATATATCGTATACCAAACTTGAAGTTATAAAAGTAATAATAGTGGTATTCTTATGAAAAATTAACTTCTTGAACATTTTTTAGTACATGTCTGTTCCCATGTGCTTCTGCGTTATCAACTTTTCATTCTTATGGTTCCTATCACGACTGTTTTCCTCAATCGTCGTCTGGTTACAAAATCATCAAACAGTCATAACAGGAAACAACACAAAGAAAAGTCGATCATGTACTAAAATAATGTTCAGGAAACAGATTTCTCCTTTTAATTTTTCATTGGAATAGCACCATAATGCGACTATCTTTACCTAGAAATATCATGAAATGAAAAATCACAAATTTTCGAATATAAGGCTTTTCATAATAGGTTTTAAGTGCTTAAAGAGATAAATTTAAGACGTGAAAAATGTGTAAAATTCAAAAGATTCTTTTCAATAGGCAGATTTCTAATCAAAATATTACCTTTTATACCGGCCCTTATGGTTTAATTAGTAGATGAAGAAAATATTTCAAAAGGAATGTTGTAGTTGATTACTCATATAATTCTTTGTGAAATCTCTCAAAAGATTATTCTTGAAAGTTGACGTACTAACTCTCGACTGAAATAAGCTCAGCATAAAGTGTCCATAAATATTGTAATTTGAAATTAATGCAACAAAATCCGAAACTTTCTCATCTCTCTCCTCCTGGATTATTCATGAACAAGGCTTTCGTAGGAGCTTTCCTGGCAAGTCTCCATCTTTGAATTTGGCAAAGTATGGTCAGAACATTAAACCATAAAACAGGCACTTACCATTCAACATTCTGATCAATTGTTATAGAGGAAAAATTTCCAATTAAATTGCAAAATATACTGTGAGTATTTTGTATTCGAATTCTGGGGTATCTTCACAGTTTGTTTTTTTTTCTGGGATGATGAGTGTTTGAGTGTTATTTTGGGGATATCTACACCGAAACTTTTCACACCCCATTTGTCCACTCTGGCTGAAAACTTTTGCCATAGACATGGGGGTGAATTCCTCTGGAAGTATTCTCAAATGCCCATATATAGAGTGGCCAGGAGAAAAATGTGGTGCCCGTCGCACTCAAGAGATTAAGCTGAGTAAATCCTATTTGAGTTACGATTTTGGGGCATAAGCCGCTTACACCTGTATGCAATATTCAGTGGCATATGCTGGCTGTTGAAACATGCGACAGGGATTAGTAGGTAAAACGTGCAGATTTGAGCTCATCTTTAGTCCATCGAAGAATTCGTGACGCCAAATTCTCTGCATGTTAATAATTTCTCGTGGAATTCACTAACCTTTGTGGTGCCTTTGCCGGAGTAAAAGGTCACCGTAATCCACATACACGTCTGCAAACTCTCTAACTTACACAAGAGGTATTACGAGTAATTTAGATTGTAATCCACGTCGCAGACTCAAGGGAAATACAGGGGGGTTGTAATTCCAGTGGGTAAGGGAGATAAATCTGAAATTCTGTGGAGAAATGAACTATCAGGATGTGTTATATTTTCTTAAGTAACAATGTGTTAAGAATACATTGTCTGTTAAGACTACATTACCCTTTTCTATATCCTGTAACTTAATTAGAAAAGGGGGTAGTGGATTGTCCAACTTTGCAGAATACTTCAACACGTGAACAATACGCGTTCGTTACACATTATTTGCTTTGATGAATGAACCGTCTTGTTAATTCAACTAATTACAAATAACGCATCGTACTTACAAAATCGATCTTGCCGCAATTCTTTCTTTACTTTGTAATTTTTGTTTTCTTTTTAGTGATTGATGCTTTTGATAATTATTTAAATAATTTGAAAACAAATGTTTGAGGCGTATAATAAACACCTTCAATAGTAAGTATTGCCTTATACATAGTAAGTAATGAGGGTATATTGTGGTGAAAGAAGGTGGAATGTGAGTTATCGTTGGGAAGGTCTCTACAAAACAATCAAATGGCCCAAGGTATGGTCCACAGGCAATTAATAGAACGGTTAACGGAACGGCTCATCGGGCTCATCGCATGATCTATGTAAAGGTCCACTGGAAACGAACGGTTAAATATCCACCCCCTTCCGTCATTTTGGAGCACTACCAAATTTTGTTTTTACAATAACTCAGCCTCTATGGCATGGATGGATAGGGCTCAAATTTTCATATTATAGCTGGATCTAATATTTTTCAATTTAAAAAAGAGGCCTGACCCGACCCCATGACTTTAGCTATAAGGGACTAAAAATTGGATTTTCAAATCGCCATAGCTCCGATTCCACTTGCCAGAATTTGGAAAGCTTTAGTGATTTGGGAAGCGCTCGTGAAATATTACAACTTTTTTTTTAGATTTTTTTAAACTATAACGATAAAATTACAACGATCTGACGAGGTCGGATTTCATCTTGGACCACAGAAGCTGAGATAGTAAAGCAGCTATGTTCAAAGATAAGCATTGATACACAGCATTCAAATATTTTTAAGAAATTGATCAATGTTCATTAAAGTCCACTTTAAGCACATGTTAATGGTGTAGGGACTTTATCAGCAAAATTTACAGCGAATCCCGATACATCCTGTGTGAGGGAACTATCATCAAACAAGTTCTTTAGACTAAAAAGGCAGAACACCTTCATCTTTCTTCTCATGACCATGTCACATATAATATAAATATTAAGATTAATACTTTCTGAACTGCGAGAATGGCAGCAAAGGATAGCAAGTGTTTTATCTTGCCTCTCTCTTGTGCTTCGCTCGAAAACTGACCGAATCACAGTTGGCACGCTTGGAAAATTGCTCGAATGACCTGTAATACGATTCAGAAAGCAACTAATACGAACAGTAATATCTTATTCATCGTATTACTCCACTAGAATGTACTCTTTCTAACACACGTGATATTCCATTTGAAATTTTACATATTATATACTTCTCTCTCCGGCTTTTCTTAATATTAATATTAATCTTATATGTGACACCACGGTCAGAATGTTGAGGATCTGTTGAAAGTCTGAACTATTAGAATAGAATATTAAGTATTGCTAACCGTGGTGTCACATATAAGATTAATATTAATATTAAGAAAAGCCGGAAAGAGAAGTATCGTCGGTTCCGAAGAAAACTATTGTAAGTCCAAAATGTAAACTTTACAGGAAAGAGGTTTAAAGTTTGACAGCTAAAATTTATTCTCATTAATTTCACTGCAATTAGTATACTTTCAGCTTTTGAAACTATTTTATCATACTTACGCTTTGAATATCTTATAGTTAACACTACTTTTAAATTAATTATAGCAAAATTATGGGCAAAAAACTCAATAATTGGGCACGCTGATTTTAAGTTTTTTCTTGTAACTTTTGCAAGAATATCTTAATCAACATAAAATTTTGTGGGGATATAGATCTAAGGTTTCTGCATCCAATGATACCATCTTTTTATACTATTGTAAGTAGACTTATAATAGTCTTCTTCGGAACCGACGATATAGAATGCAAAATTTCAAATGGAAAATCACGTGTGTTAGAAAGAGTACACTCTAGTGGAGTAATACGACGAGTAAGATATTACTGTTCGTATTAATTGTTTTCTGAATCGTATTAAAGGCAATTCGAGCAATTTTCCATGCGTGACAATTGCGATTCGGTCAGTTTTCGAGCGAAACGCGAGAGAGAGGTAAGATAAAACACATGCTATCTTTTTTTGGCATTATCGCAGTTCAGAAAATATTAATCTTAATATTAATCTAATATGTGACATAGTCATGAGTGATTGCAATGCCCAAGGATGGGGTATGTTATTTTCCGTACCATAAGGAAGGACCAAAGGAACGGGACTAGTCTCAATATATTTTCTATATCCTTAACTAATAGGACAATAGAGTCTCATCCTTTAACTCTTTCGCGTCTTTAGGGTCATATATGACCCGGGGAAAAAAGTTTCTTTTTGGCTATTTACATTAATTGAAATCTAACTGGAGTCTTGAGAAAATGAGCCAAGAATCTTACATCCTTCTATTATGATGTCATGCACGAACAGATAGATTTCAATTAGTGTAAATACCCGAAAAAAACTTTTTTCCCCGAGTCATGACATTACCCTAAAAACGCGAAAGAGTTAAGGACCCATAGTTTCCTTAATATATCAAAATCACTTTGCGCAATTTGCTCTTAAAAATCTCTAAATTTATCGATATTTAACTTGAAATTTAAAGGACTTCTAGAATGAATCCTGGAATAAAATTTGTATCAGCACTGAGAAAAAAAGAGGCTGCGAATAACCTTTTTTTAGTCATAATTTTAACACTTTTCGGGTGTAAAAATATATCAACATTTTTAATGTTAATTTTACACCTTTTAAGGGTCAAATCAACATGAAAGAAGGGTAACTTTAACCCATAAGACACCTAAAAAGGGTAATATTTACTCCGTTTTCGTATCAGTAATGCAGGGTAAAATTAACATTTCCGGAATGTTATTTTGACTTTTTTTGGATTTCTCTCAGTGAGAGTATTTCTAGGACTTTTGATTCCAAAGATTAATCCATAAAATCCTAATCATCTTTACAATTTAGCTAATATTAATGAAAACAGTTATGATATTTTCCAAATCATAAGAGCAAAATTGTACATTTTTAAGGCTAAATTTAACACATTTACAATGGTAAATTGGAACTTTGACCTATGGCAAACTATTTTTGAACTATTCAAAAATATGTTTGCTAAATCAAAATTATAAAATAATCAATTGTTTAAGAATTATTGAAGATTAAAAATAACTTAATTTCCCATCAATAATTGGGTCACCCAGCAATGGTGAAAAGCGACACGGGAAGTGAAAACAAAGCATGCATTAAGTCAGCAAAAATTTGGTAAATAAAAAATTATGTCATTAAAATTGCAAATTTAGGTTTTGGGTCATATTTTGATATTGAATGCTTGAAGTGGGATATCAAATTTTGTTTTTTTTTTGGTTTCCCCCCTTACCTGTCCCCCCTTACCAAGGTCTTAGGCCTTTAGGCCTATTTTGACCAGTATCCTGTGTAGAAAATCCTTTAAAAACCAAAAACGTCCATAAAAATATATACCAAAATCATCAATCAGTAAAATTAAAATATCTCCCAAATACTGAGGAAAAACAATAAATATTTAAGACGGGAACCTTACACATTAATGGCCGTACTGATCAAATTTTGTATAAAAGCTTTAAAATTTTTCCTAATAAATCAGACTAAAGCCAGCAATCAACAAGGTGTTTTACTACCGACAGCATAGTAGGGGAGACCAGGGTAGAATTAGCCACTAAATGAAATTTTTCATTGCGTATTATTTGTACAAAAAATGTTTGTGTAAGTCTGATAAATATTTTAATGAATAGGAAGGGAAGTATATATTTAGAATAAAGAGTGGTCTCCTCAATATTCCTTCGCAGGCAAACTATAAGATACCACTATCTAGTACAATACGTGGCTAATTCTGCCCCGGTCTCCCCTATAGCGGCATTACTCTTAGAAAGCACTCTTTGCAGGGCTTTTTTCTCACCATCCAGGAACTTTCTGAACAGCAGCACTTGCGTGCTTAAATAATCAACGGTCCAGCTCAAATTGTCTCCAGTGGCAATTCAGAGTCGGCTTTCAGCGAGATTCCTAGTGAATTTTCTACTGAGATCCTGCATTGGGGCTCCCCATAGCCGAGTTACGTGCAGATTTTTCTGCCCTTCCCCAGAGACGCAACTGATTGCTGCCTATAACAGGTGGCATTTCTGCCTTATATCTGAGGCCTTTTGGCCAACCATTAGAGGCTGTCGAAGGACGCCGGGGACAACTCAACTAGGATACGCAGACTAGGAAGCTCCTGTAGCCACTCGAAGAGCAAGAAATTGTTCTGAGCTATTCGGAATAATTTCCTTCTCTAGCCTGAGCTCTGCTCAAGGCGGAGCTTGGACATGTGTCCTTCGAGCCGGAATCAAAAAAGGCTTTATTGACATTGTCAGATTTCTAATTCACGTATTACAATGAATAAAAATTACAGAATTCCTATTAGTGTCTTCTGTATTAAGTATTAGCTTGTTTGTCATTATAGATTATCCGTAAACCCTAAACAACGTTGCATTAAAAAATTAGATTGGATTGGGTTTTCTAACGAAACTTAAAGGCGTCAAACTAAAAAAAAACAAATTTCGTGTTCCTTGATATTTATATTGTTACGCAATGTAAATTTTAACAGAGTCAAAAGCAGAAATTTCAATTAAACATTTAAATTGCACTTGTTTCACGGATTTTTCAGATTTGTTCTTAAGCAATTAATTTAATCAATCTTCCTAAAAACGAGATTGTTTCTCTCATTTACTGAGTTCAAAAGCTCTAAAACTTTGGAAGATGAATTCACTTTGCGTTTGAAAAAAAAAACAATTAAGAGATTTTTTAATTATGTCACAGGATATGTAACCGGAAGTGAATTATGTATTTAATGCAAGCATTTCAGTCATTTCCTTCCACAAGATATTACATTTTTTCCATTGTTCTTGAGCACTGAGCTTTTTTTCCATCAAGCACCGTCACATTGTTCTAGGGACACCTTCCTTTTGCTAACGTTGCACTTCCCACAGCACAAATATTTTCCTGGTGCATTTTTTTTCTGGGGCGTAGATAATTTCTGCAGAACAATTAAATATACCTCCACAATCCGCTATTGTGCATATTTCCGGTGGTGAAATGTTCACCCGCTGGAAATTGCACATTCTCACACCTTCTTTCCGCGCTTAAATTGGTAGCACGTGGTCACAGAAGTTGAGGTGAGAGTCTATGAAATTTTATTGGCGATTTTCAAAGTTTAACTTTGAGGTCAGGGTGAAAAGAAGTGTGATGATACAGCACTATCAGCAGCTCACAAATCCAGATTTTTTTTAAACAAATGTACTGTCCTCGTTATGCTAATCGCCGCTGTGTCTTAGAAAATCTCCTCCAGTGATTCTATCCTGAGATAAAATCTCCGTTTAGTCTGGTATAATCCCCCATGGGTGTCTCGACTAAATATCTAAACTATTTTCTGTAATATTTCCAAATACAGAGCTTTTCGAGAAAAGGCTTGCAGAGAGATAGGCAAAAATGAATAGGCCTAAAGTTTAACTGGGATTTGTAATTCGAGAAGGAGATTTAGAATCGAAATACCCTGTTTTAAGTTTCTCTTACATAAAAATTCTATGCGTCTTGGCTAGATTAACAAAGTTTTATACGATTAGCTAACCTCTTCGACTCACAAACTTTTAGTATGAATCACTACGTTCATGTGGAAGCTTTTTGAGAATTCCCGCACCAGTAAATTTACAGTGTGTTGTGTGTGTTTTTTAACATGCTTTTACTCGACAAGGTAAACATTTTTACCCTGCCCCATGCCATTAACTGACCCCACTCACATTCCTCTATTTCACAGGATGAAAAAAGCTCCAAAGCTTCCTGACCCATTGTTACTAAAAAAAAATCCCATTTAAATGTTTTCTTTAGCGCAATTTTTTGCTGACAAAAATCCTCTTTTGTCCGCCCGAATTTTTGCATTGTTATCAACTTGAGGATTATATTGCGTGGATTTTTCTTTCCTCTGCTGAGCTTTTTTTTCTCACTCGAAAAGGCTCAAGGGTATAGCGAAATAAAAATGATTCCAGCGCGGATGAAGGGAAGATGAGTGATGCTTGGGTGTTGAGAATGGAGAACATAATGGTAATTGGAAGGGAGGGCGTGTTGAGAAAAATATTGTACACCAAAGAATTCTTGCACTGTCGTTAGCCGTTTTTCACTTTAATTGCGGAAATTAAGAAAATGAGATCATGTGGATGAGATAGGATGCTCAAGGAGCCAGAGCAAATGAATTAATCTACATTTTTTTTGCTCACACGAAAGACTCTGCTCCATCTCTTGTTGAAATTAATTTATGACCATGTTGTAATCATATTTGAGAGTCTTATGGAAACTAAGGAAATGTGTCTGCTCTCTAACATTCGCAACGAATGATTTTTTTTGTGTTTTAAAGGACTATAATTTAATTATTTTTAATACTTAAACTCATTGTTCTAAATAAATTTACAAATTTTAAGCTAATAGCAAACGTTGTAATAAATGTAAAACTGTTTCCGAAAATTACTTAATTTTTTGGATTATCGGACTTATCTTTAGGTGCTAAATTAAAGAAAAGTTTAAGAAAAGCAGGGATATAAAGCCACCCCCGGAGTGAAAGTTTCAGACATCTACGGTAACAACATACTAACAATTTATCGAAATCTAAATTGAGCCCAAACAGAAGTAGATTTTGATTCTCCAATAGTGTCTTGGATAAAAGGTAAATGGTACTCTATTTTCACAAAAAGTCGTTGAAGTTCGAAGAATTCAAATTCAATTTCGAATTTTAATACTAAATTTTCGAACAAGGTGGGGAAAATTTATCAAATATCACACTAAAAAAGCTGGCAAAAGAGTTGCTCAGTGATTATGGAGTGATTAAATACTGGGGCAAGAACAACAAACGTCGTTGTTCTGTTTTTTCCTCACAAAAATGTGAAGACCGTCACATTTTGACACTTAAGGACTTCGAAATTCGAACAGGATGTACATCAGCCACCTTGCGGAATTATCAAGAAGTAAGAAAGTTTCTTTTTTGGATCTTCAAATAGATTTTCGAATTTTTCAAGATCTACTTGTGAATGGAAAGAAATGGTACTCTATTTGCACAAAATGACGTTGAAGTTCGAAGAATTCAAATTCAATTTCGAATTTTTATACTAAATTTTCGAACAAGATTGTGGGAAAATTTATCAAATATCACACTAAAAACGCTGGCAAAAGCGTTACTCAGTGATTATGGAGTGATTAAATACTGGGGCAAGAACAATAAATGTTGTTGTTCTGTTTTTTCCTCACCACAATATGAAGACCGTCACATTTTGACACTTGAGCACTTCGAAATTCGAACAGGATGTAACTTCCGCCACCTTGCTAAAGTACTAAGAAGTAAGAAAGTCTCTTTTTTGGATCTTTAAATAGATTTTCGAATTTTTCAAGATCTACTTCTGTACGGAAAGATTGGGGATTTCGAAACATTTGATATTAAATTTTCGATAATCGCTTTTTCGATTTTAGTGCCCTAGCGTGGTATAAGTGTAAACTGTGTAAACGGATTATACAATAATTGGATGTTCTGAAAAGTTGTAGCTTTTAGTGAGAGGTTTCGTAATCCCTCAAGATGATCATATTTAGACAATTAGAAACGGAACTATATCTTCTGACTTTTTTTTACATCGGGTTAGGGAGGATAGCAGAGTCAAGTTTTTTTCTAACCATAAGCTCTTAGGTCCAGCTATACGAATTTTGATACCTAACGTATCAAAATCTAAGCCCGATCCACAAATTGACTGATCATTCCGACATTTTTATTAACTTCTCTACTGAAAAAATGATTTTTTTATTAACCATAATTTTATATTTATACTAAGTGAAATTTTTACTGATGATATTTTTACCAAAATACTGACTAATTCCTATATATCACTGCTCGAACTCAAAGAGAGAGCAGTTATATAATTCGTTTTTTTTCAACTTGTCACCGTCCTGGATCTTAAACGGATCAACTACCGGTCTTCATTGGCTCCCAATAAAAAAATACCTTTAAACAGTTTTTTTCTCCACTCACCCTCTGAAATCCCATGGAACCCATGTTTTTAGGTTTATTTTGAAAACGGCTCCAACGATTTCTTTTGATTTTAGATATGCTTTGGAGGTAGTTCAGGTCAATATATCGCTAAACATACCCATGACCTAAGAAATCGACATCCTGAATAAAAGGTCAGAGTTTAATCGATCTAGAGTGCCTACTTTTAAACCGATTTGCTTAAATTCGGATTGTTTAGAAATGTCTTGAAATTTCCAAACATGCTGCATTGGTCACAATCGATAATGAATTGATAAAATACCCGTGAATGACCTCTAATCTTTTTTATACTCTTTGTTTCTGATTGTAAACTTGTAACCTTAAAGGCCAAACGGTAAAAGATACGAACTTCCCTTTTTCGGTGACCACCCCGTATCCTCTCCAAAACCACATTTTTAAGTTTTTTCGAAAACGACTCAGGGTTTTTTTTTTAGATATCACTTATGATTGAAATCATATCGGATTTGCGAAGGTCAAAGTTTAATGCCTCTAGATAGCCTATATTTCAACAGATTTTTGATAAAATTTGGATTTTGGAAAGGTCTTGAAATCGGTAATGAATTATTTAAATATTCGAAAATGCTCTAACATTCTTATAATTACATTTTTTATTCATCCTTATGGTTGAAACTACTGCAAGAATAATAAAAAAAAACACATTTTTACCAATTTTGGATTTTGAAATGACTTTATGATTTATGAATCAATTTAATTAAATGCCAGTAAACCAGTAGGGTAAGATATGATAATTTGAAATCATGTCTATTTTGGTATTTTGAGATTTTCTCACTGCTTCAGGCTGTCAAAGAGAAAAAGAAAGCCACGAAAAAGTAATTTTTGTTTCGTTGTTTTTTTTTTCTTTTTGCAATCTAAACTGTTAATCACACAGTTCCAAATTAGACATGATTCCAAATTACCCCATCTTACCCTAAGCACCAAAAGACTATGAGAAAAAATAA
The DNA here is from genome assembly GCF_024763615.1 of Phlebotomus papatasi. NCBI lineage: Eukaryota > Metazoa > Arthropoda > Insecta > Diptera > Psychodidae > Phlebotomus > Phlebotomus papatasi. The sequence goes on from NC_077223.1 coordinate 62,265,562, forward strand.
TTTACAGAGAACTTTAAAACTTTTCTAAGAGTGCACGTGCACATGCACAGTGCATATTAGTTCGGATACGCCCCGTCTTTTGCTCCCTGGACAAAGTATTTCAGGGTGTTCCAAAGTAAATAGAAAGGTTTATCTGGAATTTTTTGTAATTCAAGTTTCCAAACATTCCAAATTGATTCACATTAATACTAAACCTACCGACCGGTTTGGTCGTTTTTCGATCAAATGAGATACCGCGGTAGGGTAGGATACTTAACAAATTTGTTTTGGAAAAGAGCAAAAAATTAAAATTTAAACACTGAAAAATATTTTACATGCATATTTTAAGAAATTCATAAAGTTTTATAGTGACATTGTACCGTTTAAATATGTGTTAATTTTAAACCGGTCAATTTGACCGGGTCTTGGTAGGTTTAGTTTTAAGAATCTCATCTACGTAAGCTAATCCACGGTTATCAATCTATGGTTGTTTCTAGGATTTAAATAATTTTTGTGATTTATTTGAGCTGTTTTTGTGAAAAAGTTGCTCCTGAAAGCATTTGAAATAATGGAAGAGAAGTCACTCCAGCTGCAAATGAAAAAGCTTTGTCACGGAGAAAGCTCTAGCATTGGTTACATGGGACTTTTTTTGCAACAATAACAATCACGCACCGTCTAAACAAGAGTATTAACAAATTGTCACGCCTGTCTGAAAAATCTCACATGAATGTGTGAAAAATTTCAAAACATGAAAATTAAGAAATGTTTCTGTCAACGGCAGTTTGAAAAATTAAAGTTCTGCTTTGCTTCAAAAATTCAGGGTTTAATATCTAACTGATATCAATCACATTTCCAGAGATTCCAGTACTATTCTCGGAAGAATTAATTAAAGCATAAGAGGATTAAAGAAGAAAATCAATTCTGAGACAAATTGCACATCCGCCGCTGCGAAAGATATTGAGGATATCCTGTGAATTCTTCAAAGAAGGAAGCTGCATTTCCGTCTCATTTGAATACAAGGAAATTCTCAAGATATTACAGATGGCAGAATAATTTTTTTCCTCTTCAAGTATTGACAGAAAATCCAAGGAATTTTTTAAATTATCTTCTACTGTGGAGATTATTTCTCTATCAGAGCATCAGCATTTCAATTGAATATAATTGATGTGAAGAAAGAATTTTTATTCCACATTGATTTGCATGGAGATTTTCAGATTGGTTTTTTTAATTATATTTTCAATTTCACTGCAAAGCATAAAAAAACTTAAACATGAACGTACATTCAATTTTATGAATTCTGCAAGAGTTGCAGTAATGAATTCCAATTAAATTTTTAATGCACTCCTCGGAGAGCACATGTGTGATGAAAGTGGTGCTAAATATCTTATGGCGTCTACCAATGGAGAATGGATGGTGAATGCGAGAAACTCACTCACGTTGCAGAAAAGTTGCAATAAAGTCGGTAGAATCTGCAGGAAGAATAATAGTTAAGGGGGATGTACTTTGTGGAGGGAAACATCAGTTGGTCATGTACAATCGATAAATAACGATTGTGCTTTCAGCTACTTCTTTCCCATTTTTCACCATTTACACAGAGCTTGGGCTGGATTGGGCAAAACAACCTGATTCCCGAGAACATTCCCTACAACAATATCTCAGTGGAGATTTATCCACTGTGAGATGATTAATTAAAACCACCCACGGAGACACCATCAATCTGTGAGCAAAAGAACGTGCTGAAAGGGTCAAAGGGAATTCGGTCACTGAGGAATTCATGAAATACCCACCCATTTTAGGTTTTCCACAGAAGAATCTCGGCAAATTCCTTTCAGTGAAGTTGTGTGCATGATTTTGTTAATCTGATAAGTGAATACAATAAGTTAAAAAGCATGATGAAAATATTCCACTGAAGTTTATTAAATAAAATTTAATTAAATGACACATTTAATTAAATGACAAATTTTTGTTTAATATATATCTGATTTAGTCAATAAAAAATCGTATTTAGTCAGTAGGGGAGACTGGGGCAAAAAGTCACAAATCGAAAATTTCAAAATTCAATATCTTCCAAGATAAAAGAGATAGCAGCTTAAATTTTTTCCATTGATAGCTTCCATAGACTTTCTTCGATTTTGTATGTTTCTTAGAATTCGAACAAGGAATTTAGAAAATAAAAAATATAAAAATTTTTAGCCCTATTTTTTGAAATATTTTCCATTATTATTCAAAATTTATGTAGGGGGAAGTGGGGCTACTTTGAGCTGTGGGGCTAGATTGTTATACCACCTTTTCGCTTATTTCTAAGTGAATCTGGTCTTTACAATTATTTTATTTAGATACACAATTATTTTGTCTATCCAAATTACATCATGTTAAAACCCAGTTTCCTTAATAAATATGCGAAAATATCGTATAACAATATAGCCCCACAGCTCAAAGTAGCCCCACCTCCACTTACTGATGATTATTTCCTAAATGAATTGGATTCTTTGAATACGAAGCCGCTTTCTATTTTAGAATTTTACAAAGATTCTTCTCTCAAGAAATCTTTTTATTAAGAACGACCACTTGGGGTAAAAAGTAACAAAAGGTATGGAGCAAAAAGTAAGAAAAACCGAAACAATTTATGATGTCTCACGGCAAAAAAAACGTCAATGCCATGTGTCGCCACTTGTTATTTACATTGGTCAAACGATTTGCAGTCTTTTGTATGTTTTTTTTTTTTCTAAAATAGCTTGGAAAGCGCTTTTCATCGTTCAGGTAGAGAAAACGGTGTTTTACAATGGTGTAGAGGAATAAATTTCATATAAAAATATCTTATCTTTGTATTTTTTTTTTAAATTACGGAATCCTGTAACCAAAGCGAATCAAAATATGATAATACCCAATGTCTGGTACTATTTGCCCCAGCATTTTTGAGAATGATCACAAAATTACCTTTTAGAAAATAGTTCGATAAATGTATTTCCTTACAAAATAGAGGAAAATTACTTTCACAAAGTTGTAGAGCGGTAAATTTCCTATAAAACTGCGCTAATTAGAATTTTCTGACCTTTTCAAGGAACCTAAACATGAATCTTTTCGGTTGAGAAATACGCTCTCTCTAGAGCCTTTTTTAATCTTTGAGCTTGAAAAAAGCTTATTAGGATTGATTCAACGGTATTGTCGTATAACGATGATATGCCTGTCTACGTCTAGGCAATCTCCAAAATATATCCAAGCTGCAAGGTGAAAGGTTTTTTGCCATCGTAATGGGCATTATGTACTGTGCAAGTTTGCAGAAGATCTGGCCGACCGGAACCTAGGAAGAAATGCGGGTACGTACTGTGTGATCATTTTGTTTTCAAACATTAGTGGCGAAAGTGGACGTAGAGAACAAGAAAAGGTGAGATCAAAAAAAGTTTGAAGAATTTTAAAGAATTTACTATGACTTTCGTTAAAATGAGCTAGAAATGTTGAATCAACTATAACTTGACTGACATTAAAGACTTTTTTACAAGCGCCTGGCAAGTTGGCCTTTTTATATAGAGCTATTTGAAGCCATTTTCCTAAATTGATCTCGGACTCAGCTCACAGTGTTCTGAGGAAAAAACGTATTTAAACAAAAATTTAGTATATTTTTCCCTCCATACGGTAAGGTATCTTATAATGCGAAAAAACTTCTAACTTTTTAAATATTTAGCATAACGGTCGCGAGTGCAGAAAAATTCCCATATAAATTTAAATTGACGTATGAGAAAGTGACTTCAAATTTCAGGTAAATTGCCAGGGGGTTGCTTTTTTAAGTATACCCTTAAAATTTGAAACAAGTTCACAGAATCTTTGGAGAATATAAATCGCATAGCTTCCTCCCCAAAAATTAGGAAGTTATCCTTAAGCTCTAGCTTGTTTTAGGAAAATAAGAATAAAGAATAATATAAGAAGTGCTCAAATTTTTGATTAACAATTGAATAAAAAGAGATTGAAAATGAATGTTAAGAGGAAACGTGATTTATTTTGGGACGGAATGTCACTGTCTGAATAAACCAGACAGTGAGTACATTGTCTATCACTTTTAAAAGCTTTCCAAGATGCTTAGATATTAACTTACTAAATTTATCTCTGGAAATCTCTGTGGGCGGGGCCTATTTTTCAGTAGAGTGACTTTGTCGCTTCTGTGTTGAATAAAGCAAGAAAAGTGATTTTGTTACAGTATATTATTTTTCTTTGTACACCAAAATTTTGTATATTTTAAGATAATTTTCTTCAAAGCTTTTCTTGAGGCGTATCCTAAAATTTTCTATGAAAAAGCATCAAGTTTTAGCAACATAATTCTATAATTTCTAAAGATCTTATAATTTTAGGATAAAATAATATCTTTTAAAACTTATAATATTTTAGTACTTAAATTCAAAGAAATTTCTGATTTTAATTCTCACGTATTCAATCTCATTTGGATTGAAATTGAAATCAATATTAATTTATTCAGTAAAAATTAATTAGATTTTGATGATTATTTTGTAATCTGTCCCAGAAAATTCATATTAGATTTAAATATCACACTCGACCGAATTTAAACCTTTAGAGAAATTGGGGTGAGAACCAAAAATCCATCTGGTTAGAAGTCGAATTCAGAATAATTTGTGCTTCTCAACGAGAAACATTGGGTTAGTTGAATGTATAGGACAAACAAAGAAGCAAATTGTTGCGGAAGATTAAATTTATGTTGTCGGGTGGGTGGGAGAACCTTTCAGGAATTTTGTTGACCGTATCGTATTTAATGGGTTTCCCACAGAACCCACAAGCAAGACAACCCCCTTCGATGCCCACCACCGTGAAAGGGGTCAAAGTGAATATTTTATTGTTGCACAATTTGAAATTAAACGGTCCCAATGGGGGATGATGAGACAATAGAGATCCTCAATAAGACCCTCTTGTAAGTGCCCCAGTTAAATTAAATTTCTAAGCAATTGTGACGCACAATTTGTGTTTACTCCGTTGATGAACATGAGCAACAATTTGTGATGATTGTTCACTTTAATGGGGATTCTTTGATATGGATTCTGTTGGATATGTCTATTCCCAACATGTCTTTATGAGAGGCCTTTAGAATTTAATCAAAATACCGAATTCTTGAAGGAAATTGGCTGTTTATTCAAAATATTGAGATACACAATTCATTTTGTAAAAAACATATCGCTCCTTGGAAATTACAAGGGGCCAACTCAATCTGAGCCATTTTTCAGGAGACAGCATGAAAGATTCAACTTTGTATAAATAATTATCTCAATTAAGTATGTTAATAAAAACAATTTAATTCTTTTCTATTTGTATATGAGCATTATTATAAACATCGAAACATGCATATTTTTACCTTTCAAAATATGTTTTTTTATGAGCTAACTCTTTGTCATTCTAAATGATGCGCAAATTTTCATGAAATTAGAATGACACGGGATCAACTTGCTTGAGTTAGTCCCTTGTTTCACAAGAATTTGAACGATAAATCTATTTTGTGCCCCTTGACTTCAAACAAAACCGTGCAAGCAATCATAAAGAGTAAAATTTTTAAAAACTTTTCTGATAAAGAAATTTATTGACTCATATCATCTGAAATTTTATTAAATTCTCTGTCTGAGTGCATTAAAACCTCAAAATCGCGAAAAAGTGAGTTGGCCCCTTGTAATTTCCAAGGAGCGATATTTTTACTTTGAATCCCGTTCGAAAATGTGAAATAACGATACAATTAAATTTTGAAAAAAAATTAGATGCAAGCTCAGCCTGATTTCAAAAATATATCTAACATTTTTTCAATTCAAATACCATTTAATCATCCAAAACTGGGAAGCTGTAATATTTCAGTTTATGTACATTGAGGGTTGTTCCGACTTGAGAACGGTGGCAGCCAAAATCCCGAAATCCAAAATCCCGAAAACCAAAATCCCGAAAGCCAAAATCCCGAACGCCAAAATCCGAAAAGCCAAAATCCCGAATGTTCAAAATCCTGAAAGGGATGAAATCATAAGGGGGAAAATGTTTAGAATAATTTTCTAAGATACAGAAGATTACCCTTTGCCTCCAGAAAGCGCGGGTGCAATCGTGGGAGGACCTATGACACGTTTAAGAATTCGGGATTGTGGCTTTCGGGATTTTGGCCCATTTGGGATTTTGGCTTTCGGGATTTTGGCGTTTGGGATTTTGGCTTTCGGGATTTTGGCTTTCGCGATTTTGACCGGGATCCTTTCACGCAATAGAAATAAAATGTTTTCAAAAATTCTGCATGCCCGAATATACCCTTGACCGCCCTTGCCACTTCTTTTTGACTATGCTATGCCTCTAACTTTGACTATAAAGATATCCATTTAAAATTATAAGAGTTAATGCAGAATATTATTTTATGTCAAATTACTTTTAACTACATTTTCTTTACGTCTCTTTTTGTGCGAATTTGAAAAGTTGCTTTGGAATTTCAAACTCCTTTTCATGTCAGTATCACTCCGTTCGTTTTTATCTCAAGCTCCAGACTAAATAAATTTTTGCAGCAATTCACGAGCAAACAATCTCAATTCTGTACCTGCTGTTCGTATATCTGAAGGTGCTTTTTTGGCCAACACTGTCCATTCGTTTAAGCAAAAAAAAATAACCCGAAATACTAACACTTTCAGGGGGATGACAGGATGTGCATAATATGCAAATGGACTCAGAAGAAATTCTCCACACATTTGGTTAGAGTTTGGAATATTTAGCACCAAAATATGCACATCCAGAGCTTTTCTGAAAGCTCCTGGTGGCTCTGTCCATCTATTGTCGGTTGTTGGTCTCTTTTTTTTCGACTGTCCTCTAACATTGAGTTTGTTGGCTGGGAAAATAAACAGCATGGGTGAGAGCAAAAAATAATCGTGTGGTGAATAATTTGGCAGAGAAGGGTTAAATAACAGTGTGAAAAAGAGGATGAATGTGAAAAGAGTGTTGTGGTTAAAAAAAAAAGGCTACAAGAAAAACTGAATAATCCCTGGGTCCTTTTGCTGGAGCTGGAAGTATAAAAAAAAGCTCCGAGTTGGGAGGAAGAATAAACACCAAACAATCATTAATTTTGCCCCTCTGCCATGAATTTGTGAGAAGATGATGCTCCTTGGCCAGGACAAGGGATGTCGGGGGAAAATGTGATAAGGGTAGATTACGAGAGGATAAAACACCTATATACGAACATGACATGGTACACAGAAGGTGGGAATCTGAGGTCGTCAATGCGAGAGACACTTTTGGAAAATGGTTTGAGTTTTCCTATTGGTAAAGTCTCTTTCAGGAATAACTTACATGTTAGTTAACCGAACAAGACAATAGACTTTTTGATATTCTCTCAACCACTATAGTTAAGCTTGACACAATGGAAAGTTCCTTGCAGGAGATATAGACAATTAAGTTCCAATAATTGTAAATTTTACTTATATGGCTCAAAGGGATTTTTGCAACGCATGTATTACATTGAGTCTGAATAGAAGAATCCCAGTGAAATTGATTTTAATTTATATTAGTAGTATTTCATTTTTGAAATGAGAAATACACCCCTAGGACATTACGTAGAAATTGGAAGCGTTGGAAGCTCAATTTACGATTGAAAAGGAAATTCCACAAACAAACAAAATTTATGTATCTATTCAGTAATAAGTGATAAACTAAAGTTTTAATAAAATCGATACTAGAATAATTAAGTAATGGTTATAACAGTTTTACAAACAATAATGATACATTTTGCTTAGTTTCCTTCTATTATTAGACTTAACGAAGAGTATATTTTAAGTGAATCAAGTGAGTTGAAAAAGCTTACAGGTACAAGAAACCAATTTTTTTTGAAAAACTTCACAAATTATGAATTTCTCAAATTATTTTTTTTTAGTTTTAGGAATACTGTTTTGCTTATGTATACCAGACAATTTAAATATTATGGATTAAATTCATTAAATAATTTTGTTTACTTTTTTCCGATTTTCAAAATAAATTTTCCTGGGAAAAAATAAGAAACAAATTAGCTTTTATGTACAAACTGAGAATTCACTTGACAAAAATTGCACTTGCTTTTATAAGGAAAATGCATGTCAGTGTTTCACCCTGAATCGTTAACATATTTTCTGATAAGAATATTAACTAACTAGATACTAGAATTTAGAGAGTACTTGCATACTCGGAAAACCTTTTTAAATTTGAACTTTTTCTTCTTGGATTTTAGTTCCGTTTTATTTTAGTTTATGTAGAAATTTAAATAATATTATGTTTTAAATAAAAAGAAAAATTTTAAATTAAAAAAAATGTTTTCAAAGTAAATTTTCTTTTAGTAAAATTTTGAAAATTATTTTATATTTGCCTTTATGTTCAAACTGAAAATTCTCTTGACAAACAATGCAGCATGTTTCCGAAAGAAAAATAAATGAGGGTGCTTCACCAAGAATCGATAACATAACTCTTGATTAGAATATAAGCCAGATTGAAATTACCGAGTACTGGTACACTCAGAATGTTTACAAATTTGCAAATTTGATTACACTCTATGCAACAATTTAAAACCTTTTTTGTGTTTAGGTTTTGAAGCTATTTTCTCTATTGTATGGTTCAAATGATTTGAAAACAAAGTTCTTATCATTTTGATTTCACTGCTTTTGCACCTGTAATCTAAGCAAAACCGTTTTTGATATTTGTGGATAAAATTAATAAAATTGGCTTAGGAAAGAATTAGAGCTGCGCTTTCACTCTTTGCCTCTCAAATAACTTCATAATAAAACTGATAACAGGATATTGATTGCACGTATTTGACCATTCTGAGCCACTTTTTCAAAATTGACAAGAAACTTTTGGTCGATACTTTTAAATTTAAAAAAGAACTATTTTTATATGATTTTTTAGAAATACATTAAATAAAATCTATGGTTTTATAGCAAAAAAAATTTAAAAGAAATTTTCTATGATTTTTTCATCATTTTTCCACTTGATTTCTCGAACATACCTTTTGCAAGAAATATATGGCCGATATTGTACGTGCTGTATGGGCTTATAGGGGAAAATGAGACGCCTTTGAATTGAAGCACCTTTAAAATATGACTTTGTTCTATTTTAGCTGAGATTCTTTACAATCTCAGCTTTTGTGGTCAGAGGCGAAATCTAATTCCGTAAGTAAACTTATACATGTCTGGTCGGGCTAGAATTTTGGATCTGTGTTTTGATACTCAGATCAAGAATATCATATGTGCTAAAAATTGATTTTTGTAGTCGACTCGTCTTGTCCGTCTCGTCCGTTCCGTCCGTCGTATATCGACTTTAGGAGAGAGAATGGAGAGGGATATCGACAAGAGGATTTCGGCAAAGGTTAAATGTCGATATGCGGTTAGGCTGGTGATGTCGAACCACCTCCTCACTTCACTTTTGCTATTTAGGAAAACTCCAAAATTTTGTTTCCTCGATAACTCAGCCTTTATGGCATTAATCGGTCTCAAATTTTAGTGTGTTATAGTTGGCCTAATATCTGTCGAATAAAAAACCCTGGAGCCCCCCCCCCCCACCCCTCGACGAACCTAACCTGAGCCACATAGTGTATAAAAATTAATTTTCAAATCACCATATCTCTAGTTCTAATTGCCAAAATTTGAAAAGTTCTCGTTAAATTTTACGACACTTTTTAACCTCATTTCTTCAATCGGATCAACTTTAACCGATTTAATCAAACGAACGATTATTCGATTATCGAAAATTTTATGTCGAATATTTTGCAAACTAGACGATATTTTTTCTTTAAATTTTAGTATGTTATTGTTGAGGTTGAGACGTTTTCACCAGTGGGGCGCACATTGCATCCGATGATCCCTGACCTGAGTTATAATCAAAAATGTCTCGACCTGGCTGTATTATCCGTATTTATAAAGTTTATTAACCGATGAGTAGTTGAAATATCACTAACGTAAGACGTATCTTGAGAATCAAGCAGATAAATTCCCTCCGGGTGCGTCAGGCAAAAATATTCGTGTTTTCCTGTCCTGAAGGGATAACCTAACCATCTTTGACGCACCCGGAGTGAGTTTATCTCCTTGATTCTCAAGATTTATCAACCGATTTCAATGAAACTTTTTTCTTTTGTTAGTTTCTGTACTTAAATTATTTAGAATAAAAAATGATCAATAATAAGCCCAGATAAGCTTATGGTAACTGAGATTCTTTACAAGCGACTTCGGAGTGCTTGCAACTCGCAATGCATGAAAATTCGATTTTGAGTTGAATTTTCCACTGAACTGAAGATGGTGGACATCTGACGTCCGGATGGCGGGATATTCAATTTTTTCGAAAAAAAAGTTTAGACGGGCAGTATAGGATATCGCCAACATTAAATAGCTCTTCTGAAAAGTTGCCATTCTGAAATAGAATAGTATGAAATAGAACCGTCAATATATACATATTAAAGTAGTTTTCTTATTTCTCTAGAGACCCCATTACAAAACCTCTCAAACATAAATGTATTGATGTATCGAAATATTCGTATTAATATAAATCAAATGTTATTGAGTTCTGAAGCAGTATGTGAACAATCCTTTAATCGTTGATGTGGATTTTTTTTCGATATCCCTGAAATTTGGAATGAAAAAGCCAGTGGGAGTTTTTCCCTCCAAAGCTCCATTTCAATCCCCAAAAACTCCATTGAGTACAAACATGGAACGATGCCAAAATCGATTTCATTGCAATTCAACCTTCTCGATTTTCAATGGGATTAGACCTGGGCAAGTGTGAAAAAAGGGGAAAGCAGAAATAAAAATGCATATCATAGTTCAGGGGATAAAAGCTTCACATGCGGAAACCCTTTCGGGAGGGATGGAAAAAGAGTCGCTCAACATGTGTTTCACTTTGATATTGAGCTTTTTCTGTCTCTGATTTCACCTCTCGAGAGACTCTTGGGTGTTTTTACCCAGGAAGCAATTCATTATTTGCAGAAGGGATTTTCACAGTGAAATAGTATCTTTTACGAGTCTGGGAAATGACAGTAGAGTTACTAAACAAATATTGTATTTAATTCAAGAAGCATCCGGCATTTGATTCTTGCTAAAAGGGGTTTATTGCACATGGAACTTTTGTTTATTCCCATTTTACCTGACGAGAGAATGTGAAGATCAAAGATAGGGATTATACATCATTCAAGAGTGTATTTTATAGGCTCTATGGGCCTCTATGGAATAATATCGCCTGCTGAAATTACTGGAAGCTTAATATGAATTCTGATTTTTTTCTCTTTTCCTGAAAATTCAGAGGAAGATATTCCTGGTATTATTGCTTAGGAAAATTTACCCATATCACAGTGTTACGAAATAATTGGAAAATTGCATTAAAATAGAAGACGGAAACCACTCAAATATAGAATGAAAACTCCATAGAATACCCTCAGCTCTGACGCTCAGAGTTACTACAGTTGCTATTGTAATTTTTGGATTTTAAATGATATTTCCCTTGTGGTAGGATGGAGTCGTCGATTTATGAACTCATGTGGAAAAGCTGTTCATAAGTCGAAGTTTAAAAGGCCAAAGAAAAGACATAAAAATAATATATTTACACTTAAGGCTAAAATTCATGCGAGGAACACTTATGCCGTCTGATGCAGATACTACAACGTCGAAGACAGTTCGGAGAGAAGTCAAGACCTAAATTACTCTAAAAGCCTCACTGACCTAGCAGGAACTGTTCGAGAACATCCTTTTGCATTATACATTATATTGCATTATAGTAAATACAGTTATTCATTTCGACAATTATTGAAATAGAACCAATGATGATGCACCACCCTTTTTCCTCTCAGGATAGACTGGATTCCCGTCAATCCCAGCGAGCACAGTTAGACAAAAACAGGCAAGGTTTTCAGCATATTTTTGCTGAGAACGCTGCCTTTTTTTATCTAACTGTGCTCCATGGGATGTGAAAGATTCCGGTGATGGCCAGTGAGATTCTTCTTCACCTCAAGATTAAAAACACTTTTTTAAACTTGCCCAGAGCTTTCGGTCCGGATATGGGCTCTGGGCAAGATTCAAAAGGTGTTTTTAGTCTTGAGATGAAGAAGAATTTCACTGTTGATCACCGGAATCTTTCAAATCAACTCATCACACAGGTTCCATTACCTAATTACAAATATGTTGAAATGGAAGTTTAAAAAGATCACTTTTATAATCGATTAAATTTTTTTCAAGTTCTTTTTACTTCTGTTGATCAAAATTTCTGGAATTGTATAAAATTTTGAAGAGGAATACATGTCTTAGAGGAATACATGTCCTATGGAAAACTTCCGGGAAACATGTCTGACTGAAAAACTTAGTCTTGTTAATGATAAAACATTACAGCCTCAGGGAATCATATCACAATAAGGTTTTCCTACATAGGCAAAGTAGCGATCTTCCTCAAAGAGGACTTCCCAGGGATTTTTCCATGTCCATTTGGACTATTATACAGCCTTGCCCGTATGGCGCCTGAAACACAACTGAAAAAACACATGAGTTCTTTCTTGTGGTGCATTTTTTGTGGCTTTGTCACCCGAAGTATACGCTTAAGTGGTAATTTTATTTATAGGATCGAATTGAGGAAATTTTCACAGCGTTTTTTCGTGGGAGCTATCACTTGAATCATTTTAGTGACTTTTTTTTAAAGAAGGATTATTCTCTTCGGATCATTTCAAAGAATGTCCGGTGACCCTTCAATTCTTGCTAGTGTGACTAATAAAAGGAAATTTCCGAGTCTACCAGTGGAAAATTTCCATTTTACATTAGCGGTGTGGAAAGTGTGCGATTGGGGGTTCCCATGTATTCCTTAAATTGAAGAAAATCTCTTAAGATTGCTTCAAGTCAGCAAAAGCTCCTAAAAGCCCAAAATACAAATTATATTTTTGGCAATTGCGTGGTTGAATTTTGGGGGAGTAAATCCCCACTTTACGGCTACATTCTCGTTTGTCAGATCTTCCATTGCTGATTAAGTGAAATACCCGGCAAGAATTGCCCCCAAAACGACTGCAAGCAAAATCCACCACTGAGGCGACAAGAGATGTAGATGGAAAACAATAAAATGTGAATTTCCATTGTGCAAGACTCCCTGGTCCCCCAAGAGGAAAGAGTAATTCCGGAGCAAAAAAAAATCCCCCATGAGCTCCATATAATCCCTGAAACCTAAATTACTTCAGAGGAAAAGGCGGTTAATTGTCGCATTGCGGAAAATATTTTACGCATTTACTCTGAGCCCCATTGTCTCCATCTTTCTGCACCATCAAACACTGACTCCTTGGCATGGATTTGCCCCACAAGGAGCTTTAGCATCCCGGCCAGAAGTTTTTCAGCGCGGGGTCCGGACTACCCTATTACATTCAATTCCCGGAGAATCATTCAAATAGACACAACCCCCTTGAAAGGATTTCTTCTGCAAAGGACGGAGGAAATGGGCGGCTGAAGCTTTGCATATTGCGTACTGCCTCCCTTTCTACTCTCCCCCCCGCCCCAAAGAGACTTCGCTATTTCACATGGAAATGAATGTGTTATTGGGAAAGTTTTTACAACGACCCCCACATCTCTCATGTTGGCAAATTGGGTGATTTGGAATGCGATTCAATGGGTGGGCAAAGCTTTCACGGGGGAGCTTTTGGGTGGCACGTGCTTTCAATTTCACCCTCAGAAACACTTTAATCCTTTCGGTGGAAAACTTTTCAACGATCTCCCGAGATTTGTCTTTTTGTGACTTCTTTTCCTGACGAGAAATTTAATGTAATCTTGAATGGAGGTGTTACACTGAAACCACTGAAATATTCATTGAATTTCCAAAGACAATTTTTCAGCGCAAAATTTGATACTTATATTAGTGTGAAAAACGATTTCTTGTATTTTAAATTTATAATGAATTTAATATTTCTGTATTTCAATTAATGTAATTTTAAACAGCAAAGGTGCTAAGCGACCTTAATACGTTATTCTCTATGTATCCAAACTACGAATTCAGAAGAATTTATGGGATTATCATAATCTTTTTCAACCGCTTATCCCTATTGGGGTCGCAGGCTTGGGACATCTAGGGTAGTATCCCACGCCTGCCGATCCTCCGCGACTTCGGGTTTGATCCCAAGCCGCTCCAAGGCAAGATCCTGAATTTGACTCAGCCACTTTGTGCTAGATCTACCCCAAGTTCGAGATCTCCTCACAATGGCTTGCATATCTCTTCTGCACAGAGAAAAATTTTGAAGTAGAGAGATTTCATAACAATGGCATCAAAATCAATGCCATAAATTCAATGCCACAAGTATGCCAAAATCTCTTAAATTTAAATCAATTTTGGCATTAACTTCGAATTCTGCTCCACATCTAATGAAATTGTGGCATACATTTTAGTACATTTTGGCATTGATTCTGAAAATCCCAAATTTTAGTAACGAATGGTATTGATTCTAAAGGAACGGTGTCAATTTAAGAGCATTGTGGCATCAATTTAAGAGCATTGTGGTATCAATTTAAGAGCATTGTGGTATCATTTTAAGAGCATTCTGGCATCAATTCAAGAGCATCGTGGTATCAAATTAAGAGCATCGTGTCTTCAATTTAAGAGCATTGTGGTATCAATTCAAGAGCATCGTGGTATCAATTTAAGAGCATCGTGGTGTCAATTTAAGAACATCGTGGTATCAATTTAAGAGCATCGTGGTATCAAATTAAGAGCATCGTGTCTTCAATTTAAGAGAACTGTGATATCAATTCAAAAGCATTGTGTTATCAATTCAAGAGCATTGTGGTATCAATTTAAGAGCATTGTGGCATCAACATTACAGCATCGTGATATCAATTTAAGAGCATCGTGGTATCAATTTAACAGCATCGTGGTAACAATTCAAGAGCATTGTGGCATCAATTTAAGAGCATCGTGGCATTGATTAAACAATGCTCTTAAGTTAATACCACAATGCTCTTAAATTGATGCCATATCTTAAGCAGTTCGGTCAAAAAATGGCTCAGAAGGATTATTTTCTTCAAAAAGATAGTAATAAAATTAATGAATAAAATAAAATGATCCCGAATAAAGTTTTATTTTATAATTCAAACTCCCAGAAGCATTTTTGATGATTTGGAAATTCAAAAAATCTGAAACGGGTTAACAAGAAATGCCATTTTTAATTACCATTGCATGTATTGGATAAGCGGTAAAAGGAAATTAGATTTTTTTCTATGACCCACTCAATATGCAAATTTATTTTTTTTAGAACAATAAAATCTTTTACAGACTGTTTCGCTGTTTTTTTTTACTTGACCTCAAATTTGTTCTCGAGCTAGAAGTCAAACGGCAAGAGATATCGACTTCCGGTATTCGATGATCCCCAATAATAAAACAACATCTCTAGACGTTTTTCCCCTTTTTTTCTGTCCGAACTCCACAGAGAGAGCATTATACATAATCCCTCGATTTTGAATTATATATATTTTTCGACTTCTTCGCCCAAAGGAGTCGTGTTTTGGCGTCACGCTATTTATCCGTCTGACCGTCTAGCTGTCGCTAGCTCTAGAGACCAAACGGTTGAAGATAAGGACTTGCGACCTTAGGGGTACCACCTATAAGTCGACTTAAGGATCATTAACATACCCCTCATTCCCACTCCCCTCCTCCCTTTCCCCTCAGAAACCATGTTATTTGGGATTGCTCGAATACCCGTCTTGAATTTTTTTTTAATTTTTACATGTTTTAGAGATTATCCAGGCGGATATTTCGTTCTAATACGGAAATCACTCCTAGTAACAGTCAATGGTCAAAAAGGCTCCAGAGATAGTACTTCTCAACCGAATGGTGTTATGTTTGGGCTTGTTAGAAAGGTTTTGGAATTTCTGACAAGACTGAACCGGTTCCAATCAGTTCAGAACTGGCAATGCACCAATTCATAAGAATTCTTTATCGGAAAATCAATCATACTGCTCCTAAGGTATTTTGGGGTATTTGTATTTGAGTGATTTATAAATCTGTTTAAATCGGTTGTGAACCGACTATGAACCGGTAATGAACCGGATATAACTTTTATGCGAAAATCAATTTTATTACTCTTAAAACTATTTTTGTATGATCTTTTGAGTAATTTATGATTTGGTTCAAATCAGTTTTGAGAACCAAAATGATAAATAATGTAAAAGTACTTTTGGGATATAGAGTCACAAGTTCGAACACATCGCAAAACCTGGAACGCTTTGCCACCCCTTTAACAATCAAAACATTTTATTGAAGATTTTAATTAACAAGTCTTCTTAAGTTTTTAAAAGTATATATTTCTCTAAAACGCTCCCAAAGTTCGTCATTTCATGAAAACTTGGAAAATACAGCATTTCTCTCAATGTCGTCTCATAGTTTTCAATATTTTCCCACTGTGCATACATAAACTTTTACCCTATTATATCTCATATGAAACAATGGGAATACTTTAGTTGGGAAAATTATAAACAGGATGCAAATGGAAAATTCTCAGTGAGATATATGATAAAGTAAAATGATGAGAAATTCACGGTTGATGGTGGGAGTCGTTCCTATGGAAGAGGTATTCTTGGGTGAGAATGGAATAAATTTCCAAGTTGAACGATTCTAAATGTTAGTATGGAGTCCATGAGGGCAAGGTATTCTTGAAGTGGAAAAGGAAGGAAATGTGGCTTCGAACTTACAACACCATCGATTGTCTCAAGGATGGAATTTAAATTGAGCTGAAAACTTTCAAGTTTTCCCACCATCTCTTATACTTGAGAAAACTATCGCCCATCCTCAGCACTCATTTAACTCAGCAATTAGAGCATAATTTACACAATTATGGGGTAGAGGATGGGGGAAAAATCAAGATGATTGAGGAAAATTTCTTCATATTCTCAGCCACAAAAATTGAAGTTAGCAGAGAATGGTGCAAATTCTGCAGAAATTGTTCTCCTCAAACTCATTTATTGCAATTATATCGAGAAATTCTTCTCATGTGGAAAATTTTCTACCACATCATCATTTGCATTTTCCACTGGAATATCAATAATTTCTCATTCAGATGTCCGAGAAATGGAAAATTGCGAAGAAAAAGACTATAGAGATTATTCAGTCTTGATGGTATTTTCTGCAATTTCTCTTCAACTTTGGAATTTTTGCTGTGAAAGTGCATTGTATTTTGCATTTTTATCTCTTTTATTTAACATTCCTATTGGTGAAGAAATATTTGAAAAATTTTAAAAGGATGACTCTACCTTTCAGAATTATTTACAACTTTCTCACTTATTTTGTATTCAAAATAACTTTTCAGATATTTTTTTTCCTTCTACATAGAATTCTCCCTAAAGCTCTCTTGTTACCCTTTCCCCAATAAAATCCTGAAAAACATTTCATCGCCCTATTTTAAATCTCAGAATATCGATTTTGAATTTTTACTGTCGGTTATTTTCCCGTGAAAATCTCCCTGGGCAAATATAACATAATATTGAGGTCTTTCGTTGTATTTGACCTCTTTTCAAGATATTTTATGAGTTAAAATCCACTAAAAATTCCCTAAAATGCTGTAGTCTTCTGCCAAAACACCCCATTCACCTTTACCATATAAAAGTTATAACTTTAGGATGTGAAATTTTATACAAATATTTTCTGAGAAAATATTTCGTCATTGAAACACTTGGATGCACAATTGCCGCAATTTAGAACGGTGATTATGGTGGAGAAAATTGCATGAAATTAGTTCGTCAATCAATCACCCATGAATATGACTGAAGTTGAAAGTTTCAGCAGATCCATTAGCAACTCCTTTAGCAGCGCCGAAATTGCTGACGGAAGTGGAGTCCAACCCAAGCGCCTCAATTTCCATTTAAAACTGCTTCAATTCTCCTATACAGACCATAGATTAACTTCAATATTTACCCCATTTACCCCCAACTGATCACACTCAAAACGAGTATTTCAATTTTCCAGCATAACATGAATGTTAAATTTCATACACTGGATTCCTGAGAATTTTCCTTATGGTACTTCCTATCGTTTTCTTGCAATTAAAGCTACTGTTGAAGCTTGTGGGAAAGTTTATCTGCAAAGTAGTGGTCGAGGAATAATAACATGCAGAAGAGGAGGAGAGAATATCTAACATTTCACTTGCTAATGATTTTGGCAAAACATTTCGAATACTAGTCGGTCCACTTATCATGAGAAATGAAAGTTCTTTAAAGCTGCAGATGAAATATTTTAAAACTAACATTCATGATGTTTAATGTACTTTGACAGCTTTCAAATATAAACGGTTAACAGATATAAATAAAGTTCTTAAAGAAGGCATCAGTCACATATAAACATATATGTAATTCCGTCAAATTGAAAACTTTTGTAAATTTAAGTTAGGTAAACTAATTAAACAGTATTATTGCTGGAACTGTAAAGAAGGATTCATCAATTTTTTTAAAAAATAGGGCACATTCACAGAAACAAAACATACGCAAAGATTTTTGCATAAAAGTTTTCTTATGCAGATTGCGTAGGATTTGGGAGACAATCATACTAAAATTGATTGAACTTTTTCTTAAAATTGGACAATAATAAATACTTACATCAAATTTACACAAATTTTATTAACACTTTATCATTTTTAAATATTTTCACGATGAAAAACACAAACAATTGTGTTTCAAATGCTATGCGTTTTTCCATAAGAAAATTTCCATGTAAAAATATTTGTGATTTTTTTTCATAATGTGCATTGAGCTACACAAAACGTTTTTTGAAATTCATATTCATATACCCACCCGGCAAATTCTGCAGAAATTCGTCAGATTTGAATTACTAACTGCCGAAAAATCAGCAGAATTTCTGCAGAATTTTGTTCTAAGGTGGATCCGATCGTTGTATGAAAATTCTGCAGAATTTCTATAGAAAATTTTAAAATTATCGGCAGAATTTCTTTAGAGTATTTAGATGATTTCTACATTTCTTCTACCCTTTCTAATGTTTCTAAACATTATTTTAACTACATAAAAATATGTATTTCAATTTATTTAAAATTCAATTTTTATTCAACAATTTTACGTGAATACTCTCTTTTTTACAATATTATTATGATGTTATAATACAATATTATTAAATCAGCCGTAATAGAAAATACGAAGGGGAAAGAAATGGTTAGAAAACACGAAAGAAATTCGCTATGCTCACGAAGTCGCACGACTATCCCGAAGCCACACGAAGTATCCGATTGAATGACAAGAAACGTTAAAATTTCAAAAGTGCAGAATTGCAGATCGAAGTTTTGCTGGGTAGCCCTAAAGAAACGAACGGGTTTAACCCTTTAACGACGAAACACTTTTTACGGACTTAAAATCAACAATAAAAATTAAACTGAGAAACATAATCAATGATAAGTCTTACATCTAAACTTGGAAACTCCAACAGAGTCTGATTCGGTGTATTTTGTGGTTCTATGAACGATAAGGATAAAAATAGACCAAATATTTAAGTAATTTTTCTGACAATACCAATGACTAATATTTTTCGCTTTAATGGAAAATATTACGTATGAGTATTGCAGTTTTTAGTGCCAAAAGGGTTTTCCTTAAAAAGAATTGGAAGTATAAAAAATAAATAAAATCAATTATGAATTTGAGAATTTAAATTTTCGCCATTTTTGAGATTAAATATTTGCTACATAGCAAATAACTAAAGCTTGCAAAAATATTCTAGATACCTTCTACTTTACAATTATGTACAGATATAAGAAAAACATAACTTTAGGTAGTCAGGAAAAATTATTTTCTTTATGGGACACCGGTGTTCCAATCGTCCTTAAAGGGTTTAGGTTAAAGACAGTGACTTGAGATCTTCGGACATAATTCCTCAATAATAGAAATAATTTTGAAAATTTTCCGGAAACACATATGCGATTTTTTTTAAATTTTGGTTTTAAAGGTTGTTCAATTTGTCTTTTGATCACCGGACAACAGAAGCGTTAAAGGATCATATTTCTTATATTTAATCTTTTTCAAAGTCAAAGGCCATATATAGATCTTTCGATAGATGTAAAATTCTAATCCAATTTTTGTAAAAGTCTTCGAAACCCGGAACTCACAACAAGGCGGATATAATCTGTTCTAAAATTATAAGTTAATATAATGTTTTTCAATGAAAATAAATACGAAAAATATAACAAAAACTTCTAGTTTTGCAGAATACTCGAACTGATGGACCAAGGATAGATCCAGTTCATGTATCACTTAGGGTGAAGTAAAGTACTCTTCGCCACCTTAAGTTCAGATAGGGGAAAGTGGGGCACCTTTGAAATTGGGATTTTTCTCCTAAGTTTAAGTGGAACTGATCCATATCATAATGTAGTTTAGCTTCTCAATCTGTTTGTGCAGCTAAATTATATCACGACAAGGCTCAATTTTTTTAAATAGGTGAAAAATCCCAATTTTAAAGGTGCCCCACTTCCCCCTACTCTTGTGTTCTTATAATTTTTATCGAAATTTTGTAAATAGGTGCTTTGAAGCATTATATATATAATAAAAATGCTGGCACAATAATCTATGAAGGAACAAGGCCTTGCTGCAAGGGGGTTCCTAGACATGCATTATTATTTTTTCTTATACGGGATGAGGTTGTCAATCCCATGCCCGTGGAATCAAGTGCAGTGAAGCTCCTCGGATGCAATCCGAACACTTTTAACGCCAGAGTAATTCCTGGTGACCTAAAGGGGATTAGAATCCGGGACACTATACATGTGAAACATTAAATAAACGAATTAAAATAGAAAATTCAAACTAAAAGGAAATGTAAGAATGCTAGATTCACTAACTTTTACTGCTCGAACTCTACGGAGAGAGCAGTAAACTTCCTCGATTTTTTTACCCCCCGGAGACCATTTTTGTCAACAAATTTTCACATTCAGAACATTTCTGAGAAATGTCGTCACGCTGTTTGTCCGTCTGTCCGTCCGACCGTCGCCAGCTCTAGAGTCCAAACGGTAAGAGATAGCGACTTGGGACCTTCGTGGGACCCCGTTTGAGGGATTTATGAATCGATTTAAATCGATTGAGTACTGGTAAACGGTAAATGATGCGAAAGTACTTTTAAAGTATATAGCATCTAAGTCACGAGTTCGAGCATTTCGCAAAGTCTGGTATGCTTCGCCACCCTTTTTAGGCATGGAAGTTGCTATATAAAATGCTTTATTTAAGAGAAAGAATTATCAATTCTCAAAAATCGTCTGGTTCGTGCTGATTCGGTGTCAAAAATTTGAGTGAATTATAGTATATGCCGCACCGCTCTTTATTTAAGTTCGAGCAATAAAGTGGAAGACAGAGGCTGACATGTTATCCTGGAAAATTTTATTAACATTTTCCAGAGTAATATCTTCACTATGAACATGAATTCGTAAAAGAAAAGTAAATTTGAATAGCCAATTTAATTTGTAAATTAGTCTCTGCGACCATTTACAAAATTGTGAATTGTATTTAGTGAAAGAGGTGGAATGGTTTCGTAGTATCTCTTGTCTTGAATTGCAAGCATTTCAAGGAGATTGATCCATTCGGTAAGGAGCTTTTTGCTGGCAATGGGTGATTGTGTGGCATTTGCTGATGGAAGCAATTTCAAGAAAGTAGGTGGAGATAAGACATTGTCACCTTGTTGGCATACCTTGCTTGTCCGAATCAGCAAGAGACACAAAAGACTTCTCACCTCGATTTCCTGGTAAATTGGAATCTGTGATTGAAGTTGCTGAAGCCCAGAAAGAGTGAAAAGTGGGAGTAAATGAAGACTATTTTCCTCTTTTTTTAGCTACTATTTGGGTCTTTCTTCCGGACTATCTTGGCAAGGAAATGGTGATCCAGTCTTTTTTTTTCAGGCGAAAATTCCTCATCATTGTCTCTATTTTCTTGAAGGAAAAGCCATTATCATTAGTTTGGATTGGGAGTATGAGTTGGAAGTTCTCCTTGAGTCGTTTTCGTCATCAAGATATATACAAAAGGAGTACAATAAAAGCAAATGCATACATATTCATCAGGGACTTCCCATTTGAGCCATCAACAGATATTCAGAGCATTTTTACCAGGATTTCCTTTGAGGAATATTGCATAAGTGAAAGCACCTAAAGCACTAAAGATGCACATAAAAGCTCAAAAGCGACAAGCATGAACGAAGGAATGACCCAAATATTCATGAAATTGTTTTCACTTCAGGAAAGGTTCTTTTTTGCGCTCAATTTGTCACGCTGGTTTCTCTTATTAAATTCCCCGGAAACTTGTAATACATCAAGAACGTGTGTTTATTAAATTGTAAAGATTGTTTTTCATTTTATTTACATTTAATTGCAATTACAATTTACTAAAATAACTTTTCTCAAATTTCCATGTCCGAAAGCACAATATTATAAACGAAACGAGCAAAGAAAAAGCTAGATCCGAAAAGAAAACATTTCAAATCGTATTTATATTTTATCCAATAAGAAATTGCTCTTTATCTCATTGAGTATGCCTCAGAGTGATTTTCATTAGAAGGCACAAAACTCATCAGATCAATGCCTCTTGGGTATGAGGAAAAGTCTAAGGGACATGGAAGAAAATGGTTGAGAATGAATGCCCAGGAAAAATTCAATGTATTGATTTCTCATTTCCTATTTTCACAATGAGCTCTTCGACAAATTTCCCTACATAATGTACAAGTAAATAAATAAATAAATGTCTTTTAGTGAAGTGGATGGGGTATTTCTTGAACTTGCCTGAAATTCACACACGAATTTCTGAGTCCAGTGGAAAATTTTCCAAATAACTCTGAGAAAACATCCAATTGATTTCCATTTGTGAATGGTGCAACTTTTCGCGGAGTTTCGCGTAGCAAAAAGGGCAATAATTCGTCCTTTATTGCTTCTAGAGGTTCTTGAGGTTGTTTAGAGGACATAGGATGGGGGCAGAGAAGAAGAAAAGTATTTATTGGACTTTCCACTTTGCAAAACCAATGCCACGTGAATTATTCTCTCACTTCGTGTCTGTTGAAAACTTCCCACGTGCTCCTTATGCAAATCCCAATGGAAGGTTTCTCAAACAAATACCATTCTAAAAAGGAATACCCGCAAAAAAAGGTTACAGAAACTTTCATTAACTCTTCCACATGGTTAACAGTAAAAGCCAAACTAAAAGCCTGCAACAATTTTCGAATATTATAATTTTAATTATACAGGAAGCATTATTTAATTGGACAAAATACCATTTAATCCAATTGCAAATTAAGTGCATAATTACAATATTTGTATTTCGTTTTATTACTATATTTTAAACTACAGTTGACATTTCCATATGCATCCAATAATGAGCTTTTATAGCGATTAAAATTTATAATAAATCTAATAAACGTAATAAATACCAATTTTTGGAAACTAATGGTCTAATAATACCAACTTGATATGTGACTAGTGATCAATGTGAGTGATTGTTAATCAGGTAGATGATAACATTTGAAGATTCTAAAATTCTCTATATTCTTTAGGGGAAAGTGGGGCAACTTTGAAATTGGATGTTTTTGCTTATTTTGTTAATAAAATTGAGCCTTATCATGATATAATTTAGCTGCACAAACTGATTGAGAAGCTAAATTACATTATGATAAGGCTCAATTCTATTTAAAAACAAGAGAAAAGGCGCAATTTCAAAGCTGCCACACTTCCCCTACACTCTTTAAGATTCTACACAGAGAGAAATCCGAAAAAGTCAAAATTACATTCCGGAAATGTTAATTTTACCCTGCATTATTGATCCGAAATCAGTGTAAATATTATACTTTTTAGGTGTATTTGGGGTTAAAGTTTCACTTTTTCATGTTATGTTTACCCTTAAAAAGGTGTAAAATTAACATTAAAAAATGTTGATATATTTTTACACTATAAAAGTGTCAAATTTATGAGGAAAAAAAGTTAATCGCACCCCCGTTGGAAATATATTCTGACAACAATAACAATATTTTGAGAAAAACATAGGGGAAATTGGGGCACCATTAAACACGGGGTATCACCAAACACTGCGATTTTTTAATCAGATATTCGACTTCAGAGGGCAAGACTTACAGAAACTTATAGGCATTATAGGGATGCTTGTTCACTGAATAAAAATGAACGAGATAGCCCAAGTAGTTTAAACATAAAAATTAGTGTTTGGTGCTACCCCGTGTTTGGTGGTGCCCCAGTTTCCCCCAATTCACTCATTATTAACACTAGATAAATGGTTTTCTTAATATTAGTTCATTAATAATAAGATAATATATAATATAGAAAAAGAAATAAATACTACAGATGCCTTCTGGAAGTTAACAATACAGTAGACTCTCAGTCAATCGGCTCTTTTTCAATCGGGCGAAAAATTTTGTTGACAATTTTCATGTTCAATTATAATTGAATGCTTTTTGTGGAATTTACAAAGGCTTTGACGCTCAATTCTATCGCTAAACCGGATGACATTTTGCCTCATATTCCCGATTGAGAGAGAGTCTACTGTAATAATAAAAATAATAATGCTGGTACTACACACCTGAAGGGACTAGGCTTTCCTGGAAGGGGAGTTCGAAACATGCATTATTATTTTTTCTTATACGGGAATGGGGTAGACAATCTCATGCCTCGTGGAATCAAGTGCAGTGAAGCTCACTGTATGTAATTCGAATACCTTTAATGCCAGGAAAATCCCTGGTGACCTAGAGGGTATTCGAAACGGAGATACTTGCATAATACAGCGAGTGCTCAACCACTTGACCCAGTGAGTGGCTTCTGGAAGCTAAACGGATTGTAAAAGCTTGATTATTTTCTTTAAACAAAAAAAAAACTACGAGACTAAAGCCCTAGACAAACTTACGACTGAAGCCGAGAGACGGATTAATTAGAAACTAATGGAAATGTAATCTGATCAGATTTTGATTATAAGTACGTTAAGCCGTCCCTCGGATTGACTCGTAAGTGCGTCTAGAGCATAATATTGAGTTGTCCTTTGTTAACTTCTATGGACTTTGTTAAATTCCTTTCAATTTTTTTATCTAGAGGACAGCAGATCTCATTCTTGGTATAGTGTTCTATTTGATTACTGTATATGTGGCTTTCTCTCCTGAAGTATACGTTTAAGGGATAATCCATTAAAAATAAATTTAAGCAAAATCTCCACCGCGTGAACATTTATTTGAATTCCTAAACTGATTTTTTAAAGAATAATAACTTATGCTCACACGCCTTATGCCCTAGACACACTTACGACTTAATCCGAGAGGACTTAGTGGAAAATGATGGAAATGCACTTTAACCAATATTTCTAATATAATTACGCTAAGCCGTCTCTCGGTTAATCCTCATGTCTGTCAAGGCCCTTACACGCTTTGATTGAAAAAAACATCATTATGGGGCAATAATGGGTTACAATGTTAAAATTTAAAAATGACAATTCATCAGAAAGTTGTGCACAAATGGCGATGAAAGTCAGGATGATAAACGTGAAAGTTCTCCATTAAATTGTAGTAAAATTCACAAAATGCAGCTTGTTGATGTTCATCTGCTTTTATGTCCAAATCGTGATTCAGCGATATCTGTTAATTATATTCGAAGGAATCAATTGAATAAATAGTTTCCGAAGGGTCACGAAATTCTCTAAGAGCATAATGACTGTAATTAAAGTCTTACCTTTCAAATTCATTAATCTCCAGAGTCTAAAGTGAAATTACTAACAATTTAAATAAACAGTATTATTACATTATTACCTTTCTATTGAATGCTAATGCATTCTGTTCCAGACGCATTCTGCTAATTTGCCAGAAAATTCAGTTAGTAAACAAGAGAAAGAGGCCGTTTGTGAAAGTTGCATCCACGAAAATTGATGAGAAGAAGCGAAAATGACTTAAAGGTGCTAATAAAATTTACTGACTTTTGATATTGTATCCTTAAGTGAAAAGGAGACAAAGTTCAGGTGAAGAACAAGCAGTGTGGCATCAAAAGCATCCCCTTTGGAAATGATGAAAATCTCAATTAATTTAATAACTCCATCCTAGAGATGACTCCTTAATTAATAAGTTTCACGATGAAAGACATCTTTGAAGGCATCAACTTTGATAAAATGTAATTTTCATCAAATATAATTAGGCAGACTGGATTCGAAATTTATATCATTAAATCTGTCCTAGACTAAAGGTTGCAAATGTGACTATAAGGTTGGTACAATCTAATGAAAAATGAGTACCGCAAAAGTTCACAACAAAAAGTTTCATTTAAAATTATGTGGACGAATTTTTCTAAATTCAAATGTAAAATTATAGAAAAGAATTTTTTATTGATGCAAAAAAGATTAAAAATAAGAATTAAAACTGAGAAGAGTTAACAGCGCCACTCGCGGGAGAATACAGCACCCTCAAGCGGATAAAATAATGGACCGTAAGTAAATTATAAAATTTTGGTCAATTGTTTTTGTTTTTAAGTGAAAACAGTTTTTTTTAGAAAAGAATCCATTCAATTTTCTCTGGATACGCAATAATGAAAAATAGTTAAAACAATGTGTAGAGCGGCGTACGACCTATTCGACACATGTCAACCCTAGTCGAAGGCCGAAGCCACCTATCCAAATCCTATCTTCCTTTGGCACGACCTACCCGTACCATCCAGAGACTGCTCCTTAAGGTTGTTATTTTATGTTCTTGTTGCACATCAGCTGTCGTGGACAGCCACTCCGTGAAAGTTGAAAAACCGTTCCAAAGGACCAATGTTTTCTTAGTATAGTCTTGTAAAATTCTCTAAATAAGGCGTTATAAAACAAAAATTCTTACAATCTTCTTATAGCGCTCTTCATTACGTCCATGAGAATACAAAAAGTGAAGTGGTGCACTCTTCAGTGGCCTAAGAGCTGCTACAGATATTTCAAAACAAAATTCTCGTTATAAGCCCTTTAATGGTGCATTATAAGACTTGTCAAAGTGTTGGTTCTATTTATAAGGCAGCTATTTCCTTTCTCCATTTCCTTATAGAAGCTTTAATATTATCTAGGTGAGTCTCTTCTGGCTTACAAATGAACACCAGCTACCATTACTACCTTGCCGATATTATAGAATAATAATAGCAGAATCAGTTTGAGTGATACATGATGTTTCTGTTGGCTAGTCATTGGTTATTGTTTATTGTCAAATTTAGAAAACAAGAAAAATATTTCAAAAAGTCTTTTAATAAAATGCAAAATATGAAATATAAATTCGAAAAGATCTAGGTCTTCTGAATTGCATACACCATGTAAAATTTAATAATATTTCTAATAATTTATGACATTGAATATATTTCTCAT
The DNA here is from genome assembly GCF_024763615.1 of Phlebotomus papatasi. NCBI lineage: Eukaryota > Metazoa > Arthropoda > Insecta > Diptera > Psychodidae > Phlebotomus > Phlebotomus papatasi. Next base: position 62,292,825 of record NC_077223.1, read on the forward strand.
CTCTGAAGGATATATTCAAAAGAAGAATAATTTTATTGTCTGGTGAATTCATCCTTAAACACGTTCCACTCAGAAATCTACCAAATACCACTTCCAATTGCTGGCTTTTTCCATTCACAATCAACAATTTGCAATTGTGATTTATTCAATAAATCACAATTTTCTGTCCGCCCCCACAAACTTCTAAAGCCGAAGAAGAGCCTTTTCAATGCTTTATCCCCATGCAAATCGTGTCTGCAAAGCCTGCGGAAAATTCTTCATTCATTGCATGGTCCAAAGGGATGGTTGCTTATATCCTTTGCATTTTATCGCTTAAATGTGCTGGCAACTGGAAAGCGTGATGTGAATGCAAATACTTTCAATGAGACACGGTTATTTTATGTTTTATTTGAACATTCGAAACGTTCTTTTATAAATAGTTAGATATTGAATATATTTTGGTATAATATGAGGAACTGTAAGTAGGGTCAGTATGATATTCGCAATGGAGTTATGGTGCTATTTCAATTAAGAATAAACATGTTTTTAGCACATTTCTGTTCTGAAGTGCTTTTTCATATCGACTTTTATTTATGCTGATTCTTATCACGACTGTTTGGCGGTTTTAGAACATGGCGCGGACTGGGGATACCAGTCAAGACAGGAACCAACACAAAGAAAAGTCGATAATATAGAAGCACTTCAGAACAGTAAAGTGCTATAAAATGTGTTCATTTTTCATTGAAATCACCATTCCTCAAGGATTTAAATCAACTGAATGAATACGAAAATTGGAACCGAATACGAAAATAAAGATTATCAATATCGATGAATAACGAACTACGTACTTCAATAAATTTGAAAGTAAATTCACTAATCGTATGACAATGTCATATGGCTAATTTTATTTTTTGAAATGGGTAATTCGGGAAAACATTTCTAAAATGCGATTCAGATCAATCACTATAAAATATTCAAGCATTTGTTTGCAACTACTATTCAATTTTGACAGACCTAGAATGTTGTAAAATTCCATAATGACTAAGTAAATGTATGATGACATTGCCAGACTATTATTCGCCTTAAATGTATTGGAATAATGAATAAGGTACAAGTTATTAAAATTCTAATAAAATTGAAATAATCTTATAATATAATTGATTTCAATATAATCGACGGTTTCGAAAATAGATTTCGTTTTTTTTTGGAGTCACAGTCGTGGAACACTCGACAATGTATTGTTCTGTTGAGTTGGAATACTTCATGAGACCATATATTTGGACCATGGACAATCGTATTGTGAAGCTAACTAGTGTATATCATACATTATACTCAATTTACGGCTTAAGGTATAATTCAAGCGAGGAACACCGTTGTCTCAGAAATAATACAAACTAATAGTATAATACATCAATTTCGGCCCATCCACATAATTGACCAATTACTAAGAACGTTCAGGTACTTAATCTTCAGATGGAAAATCTAATGCTAATTAAATCCAAGTTTGATTATGTTTATTTTTGATCAAAAGGTCTTATGTAGTATCCTGTAATGTTATCCTGAGATTTCACTACTAACGTAACAAAAATATGGCATTGAGCAGTAAAAAGTCAAATTTGATCAGCAAAAAATTCGAAAAGATAAGCAAAAAATAAAAAAAATGATCAGTAAAAAATTAAACACGATCAGTAAAAAATAAAAAATGAACAATAAAATATTCAATTTGGTCAGTAAAAAATTAAAAATGATCAGTAAAAAATTTTTAGACAGCAGTCAAAAAATTAAAAATAAGCAGTAAAAAATAAAAAGTGGTCAGAAAAAAATTAAAAATGAACAGTAGGAATATTCGAGTTGATCATAGTGAGAAATAAAAAAGTGATCACCAAAAAATAAAAATCAACAGTAAAAAATAAAAAGTTATTTTTTACTGATTACTTTTTAATTTTTTACTGATCAACTCGAATACATCTACTGATCAATTCGAAGATTTTATTGACCAAATTTAACTTTTTACTGACCAAATTTAACTGTTACGGACAAAATTTTACTTTTTACTGACAAAATTGAAAATTTTTACTGATTATTTCGAATTATTTGCTGATCAAATTTAATTTTTTGCTGATCACTTTTGACTTTTTACTGACCATTTATTTTTTTCCCCAAAAACATTAACGTTGTTTTCGTGTTTGGAATTAGGCGAATTAGGCATCTGTCTGCTTTCGAAATTCTGAACAATCTACATTCGGATTCTAAATATGTACGTAGATTCTAATAATTGCTTAACACGCTAACTGACTTTAAGTCCTTTGTGCTGAAAAACTTCAAGTTTTTGGAAAGAAATCCAAAAATGTTATAGTTTTTTTTTAAAATTAAATAGCAATCTGATTTTAATTTGCTAACACAAGGTAGTGGGACGTAGGGCTAAATTGGACTGGAGCTACATTAAAAACGCTATATTTATGGCATACTTCTAATGGAAGCTGGGCTTTCACGTTATGTATTATAGATAGACAAAACAATTAGGAATCTAAATTATATTAACGTAGAGTATAGGGCTTATTCGATACATGTCAACCTTGTCGACGACTGTATCCTACCAATCCAAATTCCTTTATTCTTTTTACATGCCCAACCCCTATCATACCAACGTCAATACTCCATTTGCCCAAGTTTTTAAAATTATTTAGGTGGGCCCCATCAGGGCTTACAGTTAGGTCCAGCTTCCTTTAGGAATATTCGAAAAGTAGCGTTTCAGTGTAACCCCACCTCAATGTAGCTTCACTTCTCCCTAAGGTGTTACTTGGATTGTCTTATTTTCTTGGTAAGTAGTTGTTCTAAAGTTGCTTAAACTTAAGGCATTAACTGCTTGATAAGTACTTAGTAAGTGCTGAACCTATTACTCAAGCTTTTTGCATAAACTGTTTAACAATTTTTTTGTATATCACACTGGTAACCGCTAGATAGGAATATGTTTATTATGAATTCTACATGAGAAACCCATAATAATCAATATTATTCTAATATTAACTTTTGCACACTAACCACTTAATGTCCTCAACGGTCTTTAAATTGCCAAAACCAAATCAAATTTCCTCGTGATATTCAGTATGATTAAACAAAGGCAATATTTCATCAATTACTTCACTGAGTTTATATATCATTTGAAGTACTATTTCTGCATTTTGAGTATTAAATTTCCCCTTGTTTGCCAATTTTAATTTTGTCGTTGAAATTCAGAAGTACCTACAAAATGTATTTATTGCTCTTGTTATTCAGTTATTGACTCTATGATATAATTTATTATCTTTTTTTTTTAATTTTAAATCACAATAATTATAACATCGAGAGCTTTAATAGAAATTTATGATATTTTTGTAGTTCTCTTCCTTATCTAAAAACATCTATATTTAAAAAAAAAAAATTAGTCGATTCTTTAATTTGAAATAGTGTAATTTGATTTACATAAGAAAATATATACAAAGCAACAGAGTATATGAATTAGTCTAAAGATATATTATCACGTTTTTTCCCTAAGTAACTTTTCCTGCCAAATCTTTGGTAAAAATCTTCTTTTTCGCACGGTAGAATACGGAAAAAATTCTTCGATTTTTTGCAAGGCTTTGATGGCAAAACACTGAAAAATGTCACAACACACCCACACATCAGCTTATTCGCAATTTAAATGTAGGGAAATCCAACGAATCTAGCATAAGAATATGTCTATATAGGAAAAATTGTGAATTTCATCATTGAAGAAGGATGAATATATCCGTGGTTGAGACGTGTTTTTCACTACAAGATATGAATTGATTTGAATGTAAATCGCATTTTCTCTTGTGCTCAGCATTCAGACGATCCTTCAACTGATTGTGAAGGTATTTCGTAAAGGTGTTCACCATCCACGAAATCCGATAACAAGTTGCGAAATTTTGTTGGTGGGAAAGCTCGAGGACGCACTGAGTGAAATATTTACTCGATTCTCCGTACAATTTGAGGTAGATATTGTTGATTCATTTGTGATACGTCTCCCCTTCAGAAAACCCTTGTGAAAACCACCATGAAGGATAAATTGAAGGAAGAAAAAACCGTTATCATAAAAAATGTTGAACGTAGAACTTTAAGATCGATTTATATTTGATCTGGGTGTACTTGGAAAAGTTCTATATTGGTCAATAAGGGGATATTTGCAATTCCATAGGTAAAATTGCTTCACTCAAAGCTTTAGTTTAAAAAATTCGATGATCGGTTTCGAAAACCAAAGATATTCTTAGTTCTCGTTTGGTCCTCATGATGGCCGAAATATTTTCTTGATAGGGGACCCTCCGGTGGTGTTCAGTGGATTTGAAGTCACTTCACAAAGAAAAACACTTCTTCAATCTTTCCCAGAGCTTTCGGTCCTGGATGTGGACCTTCTTCAGTGGTCGACTAAATTATGTTTTTTTGTACTTTATGAGGATCGTTATTTTGTGTGGGATTGGACAATATCATCCCATTCAGTTTATCAATTGGGAAGGTTTTTTAGGAAATTGTTTTCACTGATTTTCACTGGTTTTCACTGAACTTTTGAGCAATTTTTCTTTAGGTACTGTTATGATGTGATTTGGCGAACCAATGTTATGTGGAGAAAGCACCAAACCACATCATATCAGTACCTAAAGCAAAATTGCTCAAAAGTTGAAATATCAGTAAAAACAATTTCCTAAAAAAAAACCTTACCAATTGATAAACTGAAAGTGATGATATTAAAGTGAAAAAGGTCCACATACAGGACCGATAGCTCTGGGAAAGATTGAAGATGTGTTTTTCTTTGTTAAGTTACTTCAAATCCACTGGCTACCACCGGAGAGTCCCCTATCAATACACATCACGCCAGTTCTTCATCCAACTATTGATATATTTTCTGTTCGAATTTCGAAGAGTCAAAATATCACTCCTTGGAAATTAAGTAAGGGGCTAACTTTTTTTCTTGCGATTTTGAAATTTTAATCACTTTGAAAGGCAATTTAATAAATTTTCAGATGGTATGAGTCACAAAGATTATTGTTATCCTTATAGAAAAAGGCATATTAATGAAAAACGTCATATTACTTGCAATTTATTTGATACATTAAATAAATTTCAATACTTTAAGGAAAATGCCAATATGAATATGCGTTCCATGCCAAACAGATGTTCCTTCGACCATATACTCTTGATAGTAAGGTTGATACTTCGATTCGAATTCACGAAAGTAAAAATCAATCTTCTCACGAAATTTCAGTAAGTGATTTCAAATTCACCTATTCTCTGGTAATGGTATTAAACTGTGAAATATATAACTTAAAACTTTGCAATTTAATTTTCTTCTATTGCCATGTTAATTGCAACAGTAATAAAAAGCGAAAAAATCAGAATCTCATCATCCAATTACCGTGAAGTTAATTTGCTCTGGGTAAATATCCATTTTCCCGGATTTTCCACTCTCCCCTCATTTTCCTCAAATGGTCGATTAGCGAGTTGAGTTGAACTCCACCCAAGGATCCTCCATGTATGGTATTCACTGCAATAGAATGCATTGAAATTGGATTCAAGTGTTATTCCGAGAGCAGGTGGAAGTATTCACCAGGCGCCTCCATCTGAAAGCACAGCATAGCATCGAATTTCGTTCAATATCTCGCTGATGAGATCATTACGGTTGACTGCAGGAAGATGAATTCCTGGGTGGGGAGATGAGAGAGCAAGCAAGTGATTCGTGAAACGATGATAGTCCCTGCCCCATATTGGTGTGATTTCACGTGGAAAGGCGCTTATCTCTGGCCTCGTTGATACAATGCAATTTCCTGAGTGAATCCCAGGCCACTTTTCATTTTCCTCAGTTGTCGAATGGTTTTATCACGTTTACGTGGGAGAGAAGAAGGATAATTGAAATCAACAGGAAATTTCATTCTCCACAATCTTCTCATCTCGATATGGGTATCCTTTTAGCATTATCACAGCAGGAAGAAAATGCTTAGGACTAAGTCTTTGAGACAACAACATGAGTCCTCTTAAAGATATACCATTAGCAAATCACTTAAATATTTTAAACTTGCAATGAATTTCAGGAAAGAAAATAAATTTAAACCTATTGCGAATTCAAAATGATAAATGACAAAACATTTTAATTTTTTACGATTAATTAATTATTTGTGAATTAAAATTTAAATAAATTTTAGCAGTTTATTTTATTTTAGATAATTTTTGAAGCAGTTTTAAGCGTAAATCCAATGCAAATTAAAATCCCAAGTAGCAAAATCTGGTTATTATGATGCTTTTTGCTCTCTCTATTTTTTCTTACTATATGGATACGGGTTTCGGTCAAAATCTCTAAAGCCAAAAACTCGAATTCTTAAAAGTGTCATAGCTACTCTCACGATTGTACCCCCGCTCACTGGAGGTAAAGGGAAATTTTCTATGTTTTAGGAGATTTTATTCTACACATTATCCTTCATATAATTTCATCCCTTTCAAGATTTTGAAAATTCGGGATTTTGGTTTTCGGTATTTTGGCGTTTGAGATTTTGGATGCCTCCGATGGATACAGTAATTATTAATACACACACATATAAGGCTTTCGTCATTATTACATATAGGGGAGACCGGGGAGGTTTGGGACACTTTTTCATGTTTTGACTTTAAGGCAGTATTCCAAAAAATCACGATAATATATTACAATTTTATGCGGTCTATAGGACACTTATGGGTATTGACTATATAAAAAGTATGCAATAGAACTTGGAAAACAACTGAATTTTCTTGGAGAAGATAAAACATTTAACTTGACACTTTGTCCCAAACCTCTCCGATTTGGGGCAGTGTGGGACACAAAAGGGGATGTTTGGGACGCATATTTTCTCGAATAATTTGCATTATTGGAGCATACATATTAATTAATTTTAAATGCTATATTAAAAATATTTCTAACAGAAATAGATATATTTAATCTTTTTTTTCATACTTAAAAATCAATATCAATCTTATTTGTACAGTAGAGTCATTTTTTGTCAATCAGTTATTTAATGTATTTTCTTCTTATTTACCATCCTGGCTTTCTTTACTTTTTTTTATTCTTAATATTAGAATTATCATCATTCAAATTCCTCAGGCGAGTAGATTCTCTCGGACACTCTTAGTTTTGAACTCATTGACGGATTCCTTTTTGATTTTACGACAACAGCGTGGTAGTTGTTTTTCCTTATTTCTCTGAATAAGCTCTCACCTTGCCTTTTGTAGAAAACTTGTAAGATTTGTAGAGGATATTGCTCTAGAAATTTTCCAGAAAATAATTTTTAACGGGATTGGGCAAAGGCGAATATCTTTAGGAGAAGAATTTATTAGTTCCCAAGACATTGATGGTTTAATTGTCTCTGTAGTTGGAGACAATTGCTCAACTGGTAAACTTTGCACAAGAGGGAGATTTTCAGTAGAAACTGGGCATTACACTTCATTTTGACAATAAACAATTGCACACCACTGACAATCCTGTCGAAAATCAACGTCCCATTCATCCCCTGTCAGGTGTCCCAAACATCCCCATGGGTAGTTTTGGTATTTAAAACCTTTAAGTAAAAAACAAAAGCGTATAATCACTGAAACTTTTATAAAAATATGTTCCCAGATTATACTGCTAGATATAAAATGCAAAGAGCAAACTGAGAAATCAAAAAATACAACTTTTATCAATTTTTAAGAAAGTGTTCATAGAATTAAAACAATAAAACTGAGGATATCTATTCTTTTAGTCAAGACATATCTTAATATTGCCTACGATTGAGTAGTGGTTAAATCCCATTTATTTCAAAAATTAATGAAAAAATCGCCTTGTCCCACAGTACCCCTGTCCGAAACCTCCCCAGTCTCCCCTAATTATTACATAAAAAGATGGCAAAGCGTCCCAGCTAAGCGAAGTGCTCGAACTCACGAGAAAAGCCTATCCATGTATGTTTTTTTCGCATGGTTTTTGGGTGCATACCGGTTTACTACCGATTCGTACTTACGTTTTACTGACGTAAATTTTACCACCCGGCTAACACACGGTAAGCAGTTACTAACCTTAATGCTATAATTAAAGGCATTGAACATGCTCTTAAATAATAACTTAGTACAAGTTCATAAATTAAGACCTTAATAAATACTTATTAAGTACTTAATTAAGGAATTTTTTGTGCAAAAGTAGTGACATCTGGTGGCAAAAAGTAGAAACTGGAACAGATAATGCGACAGACACATGTTAACTATTGGATAGAAAGAGATGAAACAAATTGACGTCTCTGAAAAACATAATCTCAAAATGATATTAAACATGTGAATTTTTTTCATAAAGTTTTCTTTTAGTGATAAATTTATAAATAGTGAAAATAAGTGAAATAAGTGAATTTGCATTTTGATTTGGTAAATATAACTCAGTACTGTGCCCGTAGTCCCTATAGCTTATGATCCAGAAATGTTATTTTGCCTACAAGTATCCCAAGATCAATTATTCTTTCCTTTGATACCCTCAACTTACGATACGGCTGCGTAAATTTCTAACAACTGTCTCATTTTCTGTTAAATCCTTCCTTCAGTGCGTGATCCGGGAGTGTAAATTGCCCACAGAATTGCCAAATATTGATGAATCCTCTCTCCGGTCCCACTAGCGTATAATCCGTGAGCGGGTATTCCCATAAGCTCACGTTTCGAGACTCTACATTTCAAAAAGTCTTGCATATAATATTGACCGTTCTATTGAATTTTTGTTCCAGGTTCATCTGAAACACTTGTGGAAAATCTTAGGACAACAACATTTCCATTCGGTAATAGTTGCAAGCTGAGAAAAAAGTGTAGTGCCGGACAGCATAAGACAACTGCGCTAGCAACGTGATTATTTCGACAATTAGACAGAAGTGAATTTTAGAGTGTTTCTTTGAGAAATAAAAAAATACATGATGAATTAAAAATATTTGTTTTATATGCATTAGAGTAAGTGTTTATAAAGCGCTTAGTTGAAAGTCCCTCATTAAGTGCTTAGTGAAGATACTTTTCATGTCCTTAATACAAACTACTTAATTAAGTACTTAGTAATAAGACTGCCTCGTGCTATATTATTTTCACTTCTCTCCACAAAGCGCTGAAGTTTGTCTCATTTTCATATATTTTTTAAGTAGTTGGATGTTCTATAACTCCTTAAAATTAAGTAATTTATCTAAGAACTTATTAAGTACTTAGCAAGTACATAATGTGTTAGCCGAGCACGTGCAAATACACAAGTTGTTTAAGCAAAATTTTCGAAAAAATATTTAGGGGAAAATGGGGCACCACCGACCACTGGGCAGCACCGAATGCTGCGACTTTCTAATTAGATATTGGACTTCAGTGGACGAGAATCGTATGAATTCACAGATACTTTAGGAATGCTTGTCGTAGTCTAAGTAGTTTAAAAATAAATATCAGTGTTCAGTGCTACCCAATGCTCGGTGGTGCCACACTATCTCCTATTTTTTTTTAGTAATATCTGGCACAAATATTCCATGAGAATATAACATAAAATCAGGTAAGAGAGTAGTAAGTTTAATGTTACTTCCAGTAATTTCAATGACGTGGTAATAACATTTTCATGACCTAATGTGCAATGTAGTACGATTTTCAGGATCTTTGTATTTGAAACATTTCTCCAAGTTCAAGAGAAACAGCTTGAGATTATTGCATTGCATCGAATCTTCTAAATTTTTTCTTTTCTTTTTGTGTTCTATTTCATAAAAGATTGTTCAAAACGTCAATTAAAGAAAAAAAAAGATGTGAGATGCAAATATGCTATAGATATTCATAGCAACTCTTTGATATGCGATGGTTGAGGATAGAATTGGTATGAGTGGGAGATGTATTCATTGATTTCCACAGAATATTTGTGCGCAAAACAGAGGGAAGAAAGAATAAATATATGAAAAGAGTTTCATGTTAAGGGTGATAAGTTAAAACCATCGCCGAAGAGTCTGTCGATAAAATTTCAAATCTACTCGAGACTTTTGCATGTAAAGCCAAGGATGAATATTGTTGTCTGCAGAGTGGGTGCATCTTGTGGGGTTCCTCAGAGACGCTATAAATGCCAGAGGCTTCGATGGAAAATCCATAAATAGAGTACGGCAGATGAGAAATCTCTCTATGCCCTGTGGCTGTTTGGCATTGATCCTTTTGTGGATAAATTCACGTCAGGAATATGTTACATCCCATTTTTTATGGAGACGATGGTTTTCGTATTTACCTGCCCTATTTAAAAACCAGGTGAGAAGATTGGATACGGTGTCGGCTTTGGAAGTGATTGATAAACCTTTTCTGTTCTGGACACCATTAACTTTTTGCATTAGAGATTTGAGTTGAATTTAGTAAGTGAACGGGTAAGTCAGTATATAGACAGGGGAAGCTTAAGGTCTCCATCCAAGGTCTTCTTATTTTCAACTATTAAATTTTTTTCTTCAATAACACAAGGACATAAAGCTTCTCGTAAATATAAAATGAATTGATATTTTCATGGGCATATTCTGAATTTTCTCCCAAATGTCCCAAAACCCAATAGTGATGGAGAGCTTCTGCAAAATTCTATATTTTCGAATGTTGGAGAATTATACAAATACCAAAACACTGTTTTCATATCAACTAATAGAGCATGAAAACAGTGATTTATGCGACCAGACGCCTTTCATCTGGGTGCCCTGAAAGCACTCAAATGGTAAAGTTTACCAAAGAGATTTCCCAATTCTGCCAGTTTTGAAACAATTCAGTTTGAAATGGTTTTCAACGCAGAAGATGCAGATTCCCTGGATAACGCAATTAGAGAGGAATTTCCTCTCAATCGTCACTATTGAATCTCCATGAGGACATAGTCTGCAAACACACCTCTTAATTCGAAAAGGGCTGCTCCTATCGCAACATCAGCATCAAAGTTTGGAAAGTCTTCATCTCATCAATTAAACCTTCTCTCTCTCCTCTTCGACCACCCCAAACCCAAATTGATGCACTCGAAAGCTTTTCATTTTGTCCTTCGAAAGCTATTCCGCTTTTTGGGACAATCTTCATGGATCATGAGTAAATTGAGTTTGGGAAATTCTACAACACTGTTAGCAATTATCAGAAGAGAGGATTTGCCAACTTTTTATCTAAATTGTAATACAATTTGGATATTTTTATGCTATTAAACAAACAGTGCAAGGGCATTTGAGCTTTACATAATGCTAGAAATCAAGAGATAGAGCACTTAGTGAACTTTCATTCCTACACTTTTAAGTGAAAATTGGTTTATTACGGATTTCGACTGGAGTAAAGATGGAAGTATTTTTCAATATATTGACTTTTTAATTCAAAGCCGAATCGTAAACCATATTGGGCATGAAATGCTTTTAGATGACTCTAAAAGCATCTTTTGTCAACAACCGACCAAATAGAACGGGGTGATTGATCTTGTCTGAGAGCACTTTGGGATTGACCGTGAACATCTTCCTGCAGTGGCAAAAGATCGGCAGGCATGGGATGCTCACCTATGCCCTAAGCCCGCGACCCCAATAGAGATAAGCGGTTGAAAATGATGCTGATGATGATAGACAAAAGGTATCATACAAAATACCGTATATTTAATTTAATTCATATAGTCCTATGTTTTTTTCTTTAGTATCAAAATAAAACAGGAGCTCAGAAATTTTTATTTCACTACTTTACTTAATTTTATTGAGCACAAATATAGGATCGTCATATAAAATCAAAACGAATATTTGAGACAGCGGTTTGCCTCTGTATTACCACAACACAGATTTGGAAGTTATAAATCATTTCGGCTGCTTGCACTCGCGATCTTACATTTTCGGTCATTACCCAAATTTCATGACCGTAGGTGAGATGAGAATAGGAATGAACACAACTTTTGTAAACCGTTAAATTAGTCGAACGATTAAGCTGACCTTCTTGACCACGCTTCCACCAAGCTCCCTCATTAGTGCAGAAGCTTGGTCGATCCACAACGAGACTTCTGGCTTCACGAAAATAACACCCCAAGATACTTGAACTTCTCCACATGTTTCAATGGGAATTTACTAGTGCATTGTACAGGCTGCCTTGAGATTTCTATTACCTCCACGAGGTAATCTAACTAGACAAAGACAAAGACCAACCGCCACAAAAAGTTAGTTTTTCTCAGAGAAAACCACGGAAAGAAGTTCAAAAATAGTGAGAAAAGTTCTCCAGAAGGAAAGCCGCCGCATACTGACATCCTGCTGGTGGTGATCTGGAACCCCATGAGCCACACGATCCCTAAGAAAGACTCCGGAAACACAATTTAGTTGACCACTGAAGAAGATCCCCATCAGGATCGAAAGTTCTGGACAAAACCAAAAAAGTGTTTTCATCCTAGGGTGACTAACATTTTCACTGGCAATCACCGGAAACATCCCTCTGAAATGGTAATGGTAAGGCGGCGGAGGACGCAACCAGGTTACAGATTGGGAATAAAATTTATCTATGTAAAAAAACAATTCTTATTAAATCATTATATTAAAGCTTTCAAGTAAATTTAACTTTTACAGAGTCGTGACCAATAATTAATTTTTATGAAGAGCACAATCATGTTCATGCAAAATTTGTTTATTATTTAGAAAAGAAAGTTAAGCCAAAATATATCTAATTGTAAAGTCGTCCTATGAAAAATTTCATGTAACCATTTGTAACAGTGTTTTATGGATTTTTTGTGTGAAACTTTAAATCACTTGAATGGGAGAAGTCGAAAGCTCCATCAACGATCCCAAAATGCGTCACTTTCGCATGAGATCAAATGCAAATCAATATTGAGGGGGGAGATTTTGAGGTACAAATTTGTCATGTGTTGAATTTAAATTGCTTCATTGGGCTGAGACCTTTTTCCGAATGGCTGTGACGTGGAGAGAAGGGCTCTAATCTCGTGTGACACGAAAAGCGTCAGCAAGTGACTTTTTCAAGGCTCTGGGAGGAGGAATGAGGAAAAACGAGCTAACGAACTGGCTGAGAAATTTTGTCAATGCGGGAGCTTTTGGACATCTTTCCAATTACATGAATTCTCGTTAAAATTGACCGGTGATTAATGAGGCGCATAAATGAACAAAAAGTCTCTTCCTTCCTGTGTCTTGTTATTTTTGGTCCCGAGAAAAGCTCATCCTTCCTGAGTTTACTATTAATTCCACTTCCCCTAAGATAGGGATAAAGGCTGAGAAGGAGGTTGGAAAGCAGAAAAAGAAATCGACGCGTCTCAGTGGGAAATTGCAAATATTTATCAATTGAATGGGACCAATTTAATAAAATCCACCCTTTCGTAGCGAGATATCTACTTTGTCCAATCCATCTTGGGAAGACTCAAGCCGTGACAAATTCATGATGGTGGCATTAGCATTCTCTTTGGAATTGGAATTCAGTGCTGAAAAAAAGGAATTGAATGCATTTGAGCACTTGGGAGATTGAATTGATTCAACAAGATACAAAATTGACCATCTTCTTCAGTACCATAGACAATTGAAAGCAGCCAAGAGAAAGAATTTATCGTCTTGTCTTTTGCAACTCAAGAGGAGCTTTTTCACTGTCCATTTCGCGGAGAGGAAGTTGAAAAGATTGCAGCGGAATCCAATTGAATAAATCCTTTCAAGTAACTTGAACGGCTGTTTATTCGAATTATATACTGTAAAGTTGAAAAAAAAAGAAATAAATTGCAAAAAACAGTTATCGATTTTATAAGAAATAATTTTATAGAGATATTCACATTCATTGTAAAAATAAAAATTGATGGGGAATTTACGTGTATCCTTTCAATTATCAAATCTCTTCCTATGTCTCTCAAAAGCCCTCTCTAAGCCCTACGTTTACTAAAATGTCAATTAATTTGTGGCAATTTTTGGGATAAATTCCTTGCCATCCTACGATCACCGGATTATCGATTAAAAGTTTGTTTTATTATCTTTCACTTTGTTGCTTATCATTCAGAAGAATCAATTCCCTGCAAGTCATTCGAATGTAGAATAACATTATAAAAAATTACAAAAAAAAATCCAAGTCAAATGCAGAAGCAAATTTTTCCACTTGTACGTGATTTTTTCTCCGAATTCGAAAACTGATTACACTTAAGTCCCGGGATTATGCACTTTTTCGTTCGATGAATCTCGATGATTTCGTTTGAATCGGCCGTAGGATGACGAGGTTCGCCTGAAGTAAAAGTAGTCAGGGCACAAAGATGCAACTGTTTAAAAGAAATTCATCAACATTTTTTGACCAGAGTTCTTGAATAAATTCTTAGAATATTTTAAATTTTTATCTTAATAAAAGAAATTGAAGTTTTATTGTGAAAAATAAACAGAGTGTTTCCAAGTTTCCCGTGTCACAAAATAGTATACATTAAGGCATATTTCAAAAATTATTTAATAAATTGACTCCCAAAAACAGGTAAACTTGCATAATTTTATGTGCATAATCTCGCCAGGTGCATAATGCCGGGACTGAGTATAATAAGATGTCCATCCTCGAAACGTTGTGAAGAATTAAAGAGAAAAAATCAAGAAATCTATATTCCGCCCACTATCTGAAAATTTGAATTTCCGAAAACTAGAAAATCCTATTCGAACTGCAATCTTCATTTTCATCCATACCTGCTCTGCCCATTCGAAATCGAAAATCGAGGGCGCAAATGAGCAAATGAAAGGTCTCGCAAAGCACTACAACATTCTAATTTCAACCTTAGTTCCAAATCGAACTTACAATTCGAGCTTGCTCAAATTAAGAATCTCACCTGTAATAAGCCGATCTAGGCTTATCTGTCCATTTCTGTTTTTCATCTTTTCACACAAAAAAAAAAACAGAGCAACTCCAATTCGAAATTTATATGAAAAACTGCCCTAGATGTAATAAATGTTTTTAAATATCAATCAATTAATATTATTCAGTAAAATATATTATTAATGTTTGATCCAATAACTAAATAAATGAAAGAGAAACACTGCATTGTAAATATGTATTCGTATGACATAATTATTTAATTAACACACGCTTTTCCTCTTTAATTTTATCAAAACGGTTTTTTTGGCCATCGGAGTCGCTTAAATTAATTTATGTATATACTATATTGTTAGTTTAATATTGGTATTCCAATATTTATACAACAGAACACCAAAATCTACCCCCAACTAAGTCAACTTGAAGGAAAATCCCGCAGGATTAGCTCATGTCCTAACATGAATCTCCAGCTATTTTAATTAGAAAGTGAAACACACATTCTGGCCAAAACTTTCGCCAACCATGAGCTGGCGGCTGTGAAAGTTTCTAAGTACAAAACAGTTTTGGTGGATTTGAAAGCCCCTTCACCTCAAATAAGTCCTCTGCGATTGACGACACTGGAGCAAGATTAATATGCAAAGTTCCACGAGAGACACATTTCTCAGGATTCTGCCGCAGGCAATATCGCTCAGACATAAGGCTCCGTTCTGCCCTTGACCCCCAGAGCATCTTGTGCGTTTCTCGCGGCAGGATTTGAGGTGAGAAACATGGGAAAGTCATTAGTTTTGCGCTGAAGTAGATGGGGAAACGACATCTGCTCTATTTATCTCCAAATGTGTGGCTTTCGGAACGAAATATGGTAGAATTAGGGTGAGACATTTCGTGGAAGATTTTGGCAAAGTAAGTAGAGTTCCAATGCGATGGATATACTTTCTTATCAGAAAATTTTGATATAGTCTATAACAAAGTTTTCTTTTTACTCTTCCACTAACTGAGAGAAATCCGAAAAAGTCAAAATTACATTCCGGAAATGTTAATTTTACCCTGAAGTATTAGTCCGAAAACGGTGTAAATATTACCCTTTTTATGTGTATCATGGATTAAAGTTACCCTTCTTTCATGTTGATTTTACCCTTAAAAGGTGTAAAATTAACATTAAAAATGTTGATATATTTTTACACTCAAAAAGTGTTAAAATTATGACGAAAAAAGTTAATCGCAGCCTCTTTTTTTCTCAGTGTCAGTGTGAATTTTATGTTTCACGGGAATAGATTTTAGGTAGAATAAAAGCAGTTAATAATCTTATTAAAATTTAATTGCAGCAATATCAATAAGAGTATTGATATTCCAAAAAAGATAGAAGATTTTTTTACGTGTAAACAGGCAATAGGCAATATAAATATGTTTCAACTCAGGCATATTTGACTTTATAAACCCAAAAGTTAAAATCCGTAAATAAAAAAATGGCATTAAATTCAAGACTAAAAAATATCACTCAAAAACAAATTGAGAAAAAAATATAAAAAATCTTTAAAAGCAAAGTCAAGCTTTCTTAGTTTTTTAATGGTTACTCAAGTTTCAATCGATTAAAACCGATTAAGGATTCACTTCAAAATTTGTCTAACATTTAGTGGAAGTAAATTACGGATTTGAAATAATAATCAAAACACAACCAATTTAAGGATTTCCTGAGATTATAAGAACTTTCAAGTGAACAGTGATCCCAAACTTGCCTTAATCGGTTAAGGATTTTACTCTATCTCAAGCTCCGAAAGCTTATTAATTTCTCACAATGAAAAACCGTTAAAAGGAATTATTCGGTGCACAGTACATGCACAAGTGGAGTTTAATCCTCCAACTAAAACTCGTTGATATTCGAAGAACTCAAACCCAGACTCGAATTTGCACACTAGTTTTCGCATAAGTTGTGGGCAATTTCTGACATATCATACTAAAAAGCTCGCAAAAGTGGTATTTAGTGATCATGAAAGGATTTAATTGGGAGAAAAAACTAAGCGTCGTCGTTGCCATGTTTTAATCAAAATAAAGTGAAGACCGACACAAATTGATACATGAGCGCTTCGAAAATCGAAAAGGAAGTACTTCTGCCACCTTTCAGAATTATCAAGTATTAAGAGTTTTTCTTTTCGGCTTTTCAAACAGATTCTCGAATTTTGCAAACTCTACTTGTGAATGATAAGATTTAGTCACCCGACAACCTAGAAGACGACCAAACAAAACCGAAAGTGAAAAAAATCTCACAAAACATTTTCGAATAATTTTGTGACTTGGTAAGGATAATTAAGAGGTAAGGCTTCTTGAATCGATTTGAAATGAAATTCTCTGATAAGACTTCAAGTCTCTGTTCTTAAAAAGTTTGACCTTTAGCCCTGCTCAAGGTCAGATGGACAGTACGAGAAACAAAGTCACGTAGTTTTTTTTTTAATTTTGAATTTCAAATTTTTCCAAGAATATTTCTTTGGAAAAAAGGTTTTAATATGCATCTCAAAATCGGAAGATTATTATATTGGCTCTTTCAGTGAAAATCGAACAATTATAGCCGCAAAAATTGAAATAATAATTCTGGAAACATATATGTACTGTACAGTCACAGTCTTTAGTCAGCTTGCCTTGGCAATATAGAAGTTTCTGAGAAAGCGAAGGGTAGAGAATTATTAGTGCCAATATTCCAAACGATGAATTTCGATATTTTATGTGAGGGTGCAAGCGGAAAAAGGCAAAAAGGAGTTGCTTACTTTTTTTTATGGAACGAGCCCCAGAGTAAAAGTATCCGGAATCTGATGCGATATTTTGGGCCGTTTGTGATGGAAAATCCTTCATGTGGGGAAAGGAAAAACAAGGCAGAAAAATTGATGATACTGCAAATTGATGGTGGGCATCACTCTTTTAAATAACTCAACACTGATTCAGCACGAAAATTTCCACCGACGGAAGCCACGTGGGTGATGGAGGAAGTTCCTTTCCGGGGTTAAATTGTATCAAAATATTGTTTCACATTATGCAAAATGTGATGCCATACATCAGGAAGTTGTCTGATATTTTCTCTGGGATTTCTTTTTTTTTGGAATGTGAATTTGCCTGGAAGTGCTGTCTGTGTTAAATTTGGGAAAATTGATCGAATTTCCAAAACAAACACAATAATTGAAAATTAAAGCGTTTGGTCAAAATTCACCAATTTACCTGAAATTACCGATATAATTTTGAATTATACCATACTGCACTGCAGCAACTGTAACTAATCGGTTTGTTTGTGTTTCACGTCGAAAGCTCTCCTTGCGTGAGGAAATCACAAACCCGCCCTTTTAATTACCTTTCCATGCGCCCTTTTTACCCTTTGATGAAACTTATTGAAAATTGAAAATGTTCTTTACAGAAAGCTTCACAAAAAACCATCGCATAGAACGTGGTTTCACAAAAAAGAACCTATATATACCTGATATTAAAATCGACTTATTGCTGGGATTGCAAATGATTTAGCTTAGCAGAGAAAAACAGGACTTTTCTCGCGTATTCAGAGATAATTAATTTCTCGTTAGTAGAACTCTCACTTTGATTGTGCCCCAACTCCTCAAAATCCTCAATAAACATAGCACTTTCATAAATTATCTACATGTACTGTAACTTGTGGATTGCCAACAGAATTTTCCTGAATCCTTTTGCTTGCATTTGAGCGCACTTTACAAGCGCTCAACCGCAAAATTTTGCTATCAGTTGTGGTTCAAAAGAGAAGTTTTTTTTTCCATATTAACCCAGAAACTTTCATTATTTTTACCGGGAGCGATATAGCAAGAGCTCCATACAGAAAAAATTGAAGTTAATTTTGCAGGATGAGGAATGTCTGAAAGTAATTTTACTGCTCAAACTCAACAAAGAAAGGCAATATATGGTTATCTCTCGATTTTTCAATACGCACAATTTCCACCTTCCATGCAGTTTGTCCGTCCGGCTGATCATGACTAGAGGACAATTAGAGATAGAGAGCTCGGACCTTCGGGGGACCCTCCACATAAGTCGACCCTGAGACTATCAAAACCATCCCGGCTAACACAAGGTAAGCTGTTACTAGCGCAATGGTATAATTAAAGGCGCTGTAGATGCTCTTAAATAATAACTTAGTCCGAGTTCATAAATTAAGATCTTAATAAGTAATTATTAAGTACTTAATTAAGCAATTTTTTTTTTTAGCGAAAGTAGTGACATCTGGTATTAAAAAGTGGAAACTGGAATAGAGAATGCGATGCACACAAGCTAACCATTGGTTAGAAAGAGATGAAACGAATTGACATTTCAGAAAAACATAACCACTAAATCTTATTAAATACTTCACAAAGTTGTCTTTCTTCTAGTGATAAATTTATAAATAGTAAAGTTCAGTGAAATAAGATAAGTATAATATAACAGTCTTCTTTTTGCATTTTCAGTTCGCGCGCGGCTTTTGCCCATTGCAGACGTGTTTTACCAAGTGCTCTGTGCATAGTGTTCAATAATTGCTGATTTAAATACGCCGGCGAAGAGAGGTCGTTCTGACGATTCAGACGACTCTCCTGCGCAACCTCCCAAAATGCCTTTATTTGGAAAGTCAAACAAAACCCCAAGGACCCCGCCAGCCACCCTGACGACGACTTTCTCAACGCCTACAACTGCCACGATCTCAAACACTACAATTTCATCTCTGTCATCTTCATCTGCGACATCTATGTCCACCTCAAAACTTAAAGTTGTTCCAAATATCCCCACGAGGAACACGTTCGATGTCTTGGATCATGAAAAAAATGACGATAATCCTGAAATGAGTGGTGATGAAATTAACCAAAAACCACCACCAATAACAGTTATTCGTGAGGGCAATAACACTGTAATTGCAACTGAAATTGTGAATCGTCATAATATCACAGACATTACTCTGAAAAATATGTCTATTGGTGCGAAATTAATGCTAAAGAAAATGACCGATTATGCGACACTCGTCCGTGAGTTCAAAAATGCTGATGTGAAGTTTTACACTCACGATGTGAAATCCAATATTTCGATAAAATTTCTTTTGAGGGGCCTTAACTTCTCAACAGACGATGATGATGCATCAAAAATTTCAATTGTTGAAGATGATTTGAAAGCCTCCGGTGTAAATCCTGAAAAAATCCAAATATTGAACCCGAGGGAACGGAGATATGAAGGAGAAACTCTGTTCATCATTTCATTTCCTAGAAATACGATGAAACTTGCTGATCTACGCAAAATCAAAGTAATTAACTACACAGTGGTCCAATGGAAACCATTTATCAGGAAAAACAAAGGACCTATTCTCTGCCGAAAGTGCAATCTCTACGGACATGGATCCCGAAATTGTTTTCTTCCCGTGTGCTGCGGAAAATGCTCAGGAAGTCATGAAACTTCCGCCTGCAACGAACTCATTAGATGTTGCCGAAATTGCAGGGGTAATCATTTCGCTGATTCTCCAACCTGTCCTAAAAGACAGGATTTCATTGAACTCAGACAACGGCTATCGGCAAGAAACAACAAGCGATCAAACCCTCCCCCTACTCGGACTGAGGAGCAGCCTCCACCTCCAAATCCCCAGCGGAGCCGAAGACAATCTTACGCCAATGTGGTTCGTGGGGGGCCTTCAAACTCTCAACTTTTCTCCCCCGTGGAGATTTCTATTATCTTAAAAGAAGTTTTTACGAGGATGAAATCCTGCAAATCCAAGGAAGACCAAATCGGCTTGATGTTTGAGATCACCTCTAAATACATCTACCCATGATGATTCAACCCCAATTGCTTAATATTGCATTTTGGAACGCACGTAGTATAAATCAAAAATTAACTGAAACTAGCTTTTTTCTTAATAGCAATTCAATTGATGTATTTTTAATTTCAGAGTCATGGCTCAAAAGTGATTCAAAGTGCTATTTGGCTGGCTATCGAGTTTATAGAAATGATCGGAAAGACAAGAGAGGTGGTGGCGTTGCAATTGCAATTCGCGATAATATTCCTCACAAATTACTACCCCATCTAAATACAAAAATAATAGAGACAATTGCCATAGAAATAAGTCACCCAAAAAATCCTTTTACACTAGTCGCTACGTATTTTAGTCCAAACCAATGCACAAATGATTTTACATCTGATCTTAGACTATTATTTAACAAACCCAATGTTATTGCCTGTGGTGACTTTAATGCACGTCATAGGCATTGGAATTGTATCCGGGCAAACAAATATGGAACAATTTTATTTAAGGATATGTGTAAACATGACTATCGAATTATTTCTCCTAACTCTCCAACTTTTTACCCTTCTCAATCTAACTCCACACCAGCTACTTTAGATATAATTCTCACGAATTCAAACTTTGCCATTGATCAAGTCAGAACTATTCAGGCGTTGTCATCCGACCATCTCCCCGTAAACTTCAAAATCAATACTACTTTTCAAATGAGAAATTACCCAGCCCTAATTCAGGATTATGCATCGGCCGACTGGAAGATGTATAAACAATTGATCAACGAAAATATTTCTTTATCAAACAAAGAAATCAAAGACAAAACTCTAATTGATCATCAGATTATAGATTTCCAATCTATCATTTTATCAGCTGCTAAATCGGCTATTCCTTTAAGGACACTAAAATCCAAAAAGAATTCGGATATTCCAGACTATTTAAAAGATCTCATTTCTCATAAAAATAAAATTCGACGTCAATGGCAACGCTCTAGGGTGGCGGAGCTCAAAGTCGAACTTAGGAATCTTGAAAAAATAATAAAAGAACAAATTAACCTTCATGAAAATGATAATTGGCAATCACATGTTAAATCACTAAATTTCAATCGTCCCAATTTATGGAAAACTGCCAAGTTGCTGAAGAATAGAGCTCAAGGTATTCCACCCCTTCGGAAGGGTAATCAAGTTATCATAACAGATGAACTTAAATCTCAAGAAATTGCTGATAATTTTTCCAAATTTCATAAAAATAATTTACCTAAAAAAACAACGATTACTGAAAAAGTCGCACAAACTTTAAAATTACAAAAAATTATAAATTCCCCTGTTAAGGCCGAACATCTTCCTACACCCCGGTTAATATCTACAATAATTAAAGACTTAAAAAATAAAAAAGCTCCAGGCATGGATAAAATTAATAACAAATTAGTCAAAAATCTTCCTAAAAAAGCAATAATATATCTCAACAACATCTTCATAAACTGTCTGAGGATCAACTACTTTCCAGACCCCTGGAAGATAGCTCAAGTTATCCCCATTCCCAAACCCGGTAAAGATACTTCATTAGCATCAAATTATAGGCCCATAAGCTTATTACCAGTATTTGGAAAAATTTTCGAAAAAGTGATCTACAGAAACATTAATAATTTTGTAAACAACAACAATATTTTGTTAAACGAACAGTTCGGTTTCCGACCTGGACACTCCACCAATCACCAACTGCTTAGAATCACTAAAGAAATTAAATCTAAATTAAACTCCAAGACTTCAACTGGACTTATTGCATTTGATTTGGAAAAAGCCTTTGACTCCGTATGGCATGATGGCCTTCTATATAAAATGAACCTTTTCAAATTTCCTATAAATTTTATAAAAATTATTGAATCGTATCTTTACAACCGTAAAGCATTTGTACAAATTAATTCTGGGAAGTCCTCTTTGTACTCTTTAGATTATGGTGTCCCTCAAGGAAGTGTCTTATCTCCTCTACTTTATAATATTTTTACTTCAGATTTAAAAATAAATCCTCCTGTAAAAATAGCATTATATGCTGATGACACAGCTTTTTACTACTCTAATACAAATCCAGATGTAATCATCAACAAATTATCTAATGCTTGTGCTCAGTACATTGATTATTGTTCTGATTGGCTAATTAAAATTAACATGGATAAATCTCAAGCAATTTTCTTTACGACCAGAAGAGCTAAAAAACGTCTTCCAAATTCGCCCATTCGGATTAAATCCATGGAAATAAAATGGACTAAAGAAATTAAATATCTTGGTATGATTTTGGATCCTAAGCTAACGTTCAAAGATCATATTAACTATACTATAAATAAGTCATTAAAGGCACTCAAAATACTTTACCCTTTAATCAATAGAAAATCGAAACTCTCCACTCCCAATAAAAAGTTATTATATATTGCTATTGTACGCAGTATTCTTCTGTACGGCTGTCCCATCTGGGAAGTCTGTGCTAGAACGCACAAAAAGAAGCTTCAAATTATTCAAAATAAATTCTTAAAAATTATTTACAAGAAATCATGGGACTTCTCTACAATCAAACTTCATGAGATTGCCAAAACTCCTCTTTTGCAAAACCATATTTCTAAGATTAAAGATAACTTTCTTCTGCAATGCAAAACCTCCCACCACTCGATTGTAAGTCAATTAGCACTTTAAACAGTATCATTTGTATAAAATACATATCTGTCTCGCATTAAATCTGTAAGCACCATATTACCTTGTGCTTAATTTATTTTTTCTTAATCTTTTATCTCTTAATACAATTCAAATATTCTTAACAATGTATTAAAGTTGAAGCAAATCAATGATTTGGAACACTTACAATGTAATTATTTTGTAAATGTACAAAAAGTAGCTCAATAAAATATTCTATAATAATAAATAATAATTTTGCGTTTTGAATTGGTAAGTGTAACTCAAGGCTCTCCCCGTAGTCCCTATACCTTGTAATCCGGGAATGTTTATTTGCCCAAAAGTATCCCAAGATCTATTAAATTTTTCCTTTTATGCTCTGAACTTGCGGTACGGAAGCTAAAATTTCCAATAAATGTCCAATTTTTTTATTGTTGTATTGATTTTTTGTTCCAGATGCATCTGAAACACGTCTTAAGAGAAATTTGAGGACAGCAACAGTTCCATCCGGCTACAGTTGCAACCAGGGAAAAAAATGTTGTGCCTGACAACACAACAAAGCTGCGATAGCAACGGGTCCATCTTGCCAATTATTGAAAAGTGTAATTTTAACTTTTCATTAAGAAATAAACAATATGAAGAATAAAAATACATATTTTTTTATGAATTAGGGTAAATACTTAAAAATTGCTTAGTTAAAAGTCCTTAAATAAGTACTTAGTAAAAATACTTTTCATGTCCTTAGTACAAACTACTTAATTAAGGACTTTAACAAAGACCTTAATTAAGTATCTAGTCTTAAGACTGAGTCATGTCATATTAGTTTCACTACTCGCCACAAAGCGCTGACGTTTGTCTCATTTTCATGTATTTTTTAAGTAGTTGAATGTTCTACAACTCCTTAAAATTAAGTTATTGTTATTTAATTTTTTTGTTTTATTTATTTATTTATTTATTGTTCTATTTTATTTTTGAAATGTTTTAGAGGTTGTCCAGGCGGACATTTCGTCTTCATACGAAAATACAATTAGGGTACTTTCCCCTAAAAATATGTTCTGTGTGCTCAAAATTTAAAGTACCACCCAGTTCAGAAATTGAGTCTAGAACTAACTAAAATTCTTCTAGAACGCTGAGGTTTATCATATCCAAAATATATTTTGAGGACATGATACTTCAGTCCTTAAAACGACATTGATGATTTTTGACATTTATGAATTAAACTTTCAAAAGCTCAAAAGGTACTGCATTGCAGAAAAATCCAATAACCGTTTCTCGTAGTTTTAACTGAAACCCTAGAGCGAGTTCGCGCTGGGTTCAATCCCATTTGTGTGCCTAGGGAGAAAGGGAATGGGTTGTACTAGGGATGAAATGCCTTTGTTCTATTTAATTAAATTGGGATTTAACATCACTTCATGCTCTATTATTGTTGGAGAGCTTTTGGGGCAACGTGCGTGTTTACACAGCTTGTACGCAGTGGTTAAGTGGCGAAAGTGTGACGCTCCGTGAGGTTAGATGGAACTGGAGGGGTATGGGAGTCCTATTTTGGACACAAAAACACCATTCGAAACTGTGTGAATAGACACTTTCTCCCGGAAACAATATATATGTGGATTGAATTGGAAAATAGTACGATCAGAACCATCAATTCGGCTGTGGCGAAAGCTCTTTCGGTAATTGCAGAGTGTGATGTATTTCATCATGAATGACAATTGGTGGATATTATCAGCTTCCGAGAGGCTATGTGGAATGAAAAGAGTCAACAGTTTCGCTCTCATTAATCCCTGGTTAATTACTCATGTCAAGTTCAGTGCGTTTTCTCTGTGAAAAGCTTCCAATAAGCCTTTGATCTTATCTTCCAAATTGAAAACACATCACGCAGAAATGCTTGTTGATGATTTAACTACTGAATCTTGTGGTGCCTTATGAACCACAATCCTATAAAAGTTCTCTTATTCCAAAAACTTTAAAGAACGAAAAAGATTCTCAAAGCTTTGTAGGACCTTTCCGATGAAGTTGTGAGAATTTTACGAACTTTAGTTCAATGTTAATTGTATTTATGTACAGATTTTTTTCATTTTTGGATATTTTTTGGCGATTACTCAGACGGACATTTCGTACTTAGACGAAAATAACGTTGAATCATTCCTAATAATGGTTTTTCAAGGTCAATGCTTAAAAAGACTTTAAATAACGTATTTATCAAGCGAATGGGGTCTTATTTGGGCTCGTTGGAAAGGTCTTGGAATTTCCTATAAAACTGAACCGCTTTCAATCGGCTCTGAACTGATAATGAACCGGTTCAAATCCGATAACTAATTTTTTATCCGAAAATCGATACTTTTAAAACAATTTTGGTGAATCTTTTGAATGATATATGAATCGGTTCAAATCGGTTGAGAACCGGTGAATGGTAAATGATGCGAAAGTACTTTTGATGTATATAGAATCAAAGTCACGAGTTCGACCATTTCGCAAAGCCTGGGGCGTTTTGCCACCCCTTTTTTACCGAAACATATGTCATTCTACTTTGTATGTTTTATTTAAAAAAATTGGAAAATGTAGAAATGTGAATTTTAGAAGCAAAAAGAGTTTCAAAAAAATTTTAAATTTTCTCACTTAGCGCCTAAACTAAAAGATATAATGAAAAATGGATAGCTATTTCGACTTTATTGGATCATAATTATCCTAGAAAACGTTGTTTTAAAATTTCTTTCTTTCTTTTTTTCTTGTATTCTATTTTTTTTTCTATCTAATCAGATATTGTAAGAGGGACAGACATTAAGTATGTTGTATTTAAAAAAAAAATAAATTCAGTTCAATTCAATTCAACTATTTTTCTCATATTAAAGAAAATACTGTTAGAGGGTTAACCAAATGCATTGTGCACTGAAGTCGCTTACTCTCGGGGTTGCGAGATTTGGAAATGATGTGGTACACTAAGAAAAAAAGAGGGTGCGATTAATTTTTTTTCCTCATAACTTTAACACTTTTTTGGTGTAATAATATATAAACATATTTTAATGTTAATTTTACACCTTTTTAAGGATAAAATTAACATGAAAAATGGTAACTTTAACCCCCAATACACCTAAAAAGGGTAATATTTACACCGATTTCGGATCAATAATTCAGGGTAAAATTAACATTTCCGGAATGTTATTTTGACTTTTTCGGATTTCTCTCAGTGTACGTATAATTGAGCCAGCAGCTCATGCTGTCACGAATTTTGGTTTATTGTAAGAATTTTTACGAATTGTAGTTCAATGAAATTCCAATGAAGTGTTTACCTTGCCGACATAGCCAATGAGTTCCATGAGATTTTTGACCTTAAAATTCAAAATTTGAATTTAAAATTTAGAAAATTATAAAAATCAATCTTAAAGTTTTGCAATTTAAAAACTTAAAATTTTAAATTAATTTTTTTTATATTTAAAAAATGTAATTTTGAATTGTAAATTAAGTTTTTAAATTTTAAAATTTTTCAATTCAATATTTTAATTCTAATTTATTATAAATTCTCAAATAGCTTGCAAACTATTTCGATAACTGCAAACTAGAACTAATTCGAATATATTTTGGTGTTATTACATTCATGCCGGTAATTCACTTTTGTTAAAAAAGTAAATTTATATTACCGTATATTTGTTTTTTAATTGAATTTAAAATGATTATTAATGCAATTGAAATTAGTAGTATATCAGTTGTTTTTTTATAGTCGTTTCTGCGAAAGCTACATAACGACCTGAGTATTGTCCTTTATAGGGAAATATTGGGATATAGATAATTTTCCGGTTGACATTTGCTTCCCCCTCCCCCAAAAGCTCTAAAAGTGCCTCCGAAGGCGAGAAATGATGAATCGAGAGTGGCATAATTTCAATTTGTGCGATATGTTGCTGGAGAGCTTTCGAGTGGCGACTATAAGATTGATTAACTGGCACGCTCTCCCCAGAAAGCTTCTCTGTAATTAATTTTCGTGGTATAAGAAGAGCTTTCGTCGAAGAACTTCCGCCAGAATAATAATGACTCAGAGGGACTCCTTGTAGCATTTTGGTGTATGCCAAAAGCATCAATAATGAATTATTGCTAATTGAACAGCTCTTCTTTCAGAGACAGCAATTCCTTTTCTGGGAAAATGGTTTTTTTTTTGCCTTGTGCTATGGTAAAGAAAAGAGAAAATAAAATACTCATACGATGGGGATGATGATGAATTTATTTAGGCAAATCACCAATTCAGAATTTTCATCTCGTGATAGAAAACAATGAATGACGTGCCCGTGTGAATGATATTTTTGCGATGGATGATGATTTTCTTGCTTATCGAATGACGAGGGAAGAGAGGTAGCTTGTAACGTCTTGGATCGAATCCAATTTTCTGATATGTACACAAGAGATGAAATATTAATTTTCCCCTTGAATAACCACAACCACATACTTGAGTGTGGAGCTCTCCTCGATGAGCTTTTGGGGCTCTAAATATTGCCATATAAACACATACAACTGGATAAATGTCGGTCTGTTTCGGTCCTTCCCCAGAAGGGTGAGGGTTCACAAGACCACCCACAGAGAGACAACTCTAAATACCTAACTTTCCTCCAAGACAGGTCACACTGTGTCCCAATTTCCATCTCCTTGCTCTTTTTGAGGCTCTCTACATGACCTTCCTCGAATATTGTCTCAGCTTTAAACTCCCATGTAACACTCTAATTACTTTATGGACTTTACGCGGGTAAATTTCAAATTTCATAATATTTTGACAAGTGCCAAGTTCACTAACTGTCACTTTACTTTAGTTTTGCAAGCTATAATAGAATAAAAAGTTTTAACATAAAATTAAAGATGGGACAGAATGTGAATCGAAATGGAAATTTATCGTGTCAGACTTTATAAGTCTAAAATCCTGCAGAAACGCGAAACCATGGTAATTGAATTTTAGAACAAGCATAGTTGATAAATCTCTTTTGAACCTGCAAAATCTTCACTTCACAACTCAAATCTTTATGAATACTCTAAAACCTGACCCTTATTTTGGGCCTAATTATAAAGTTTCTACACTGAGAAAAAACTGGGGTGCGATTAACTCTTTTTCCTCATAGGGGAAACTGGGGCACCACCAAACACGGGGTACCACCAAACACTGCGATTTTTTAATCGGATATTAAATATCAGAGGATAAGACCGATAGGAATTTATAGGCACTATAGGGATGCTTGTCCATTGAAGGAATGGTCGAGATAGTCCAAGTAGTTTAGAAATAAAAATTACTGTTTGGTGGTACCCCGTGTTTGGTGGTGCCCCAGTTTCCCCTAATTTTAACACTTTTTAGGTATAAAAATATATCAACATTTTTTAATGTTAATTTTACACCTTTTCAAGGGTAAAATTAACTTGAAAAAGTGTAACTTTAAGCCCTAATACACCTAAAAATCATAATATATACACCGATTTCGGATCAATACTGCAGGGTAAAAGATACATTTCCGGAATGTTATTTTAACTTTTTCGGATTTCTCTCAGTGTATAGCTCTTTTCGTCCTGAATTCTAAGATAAATGGGGGGGGGGGTCGCCGAAAACCGAAAGTCAATATAACTTTCCATTTAGCAGTCAGAATGGTGAGAATTTGAAAAAATGTGTAATGATTTAAATAAATTATTCAGCTTGAAAATTAAGTATTACTTTTTCTAAATTAGGCTAATGATGCTTTCTGATAAAACTGTCTTACGATTCCTATCATTTAAAGATATAAAAGATTATTGCTTCAAGCTTTGAAGTTAAAAGAATGGTAAGGAAGTTTGATAATATCTTAAGCTTTTCAATTTAAAGTA
Organism: Phlebotomus papatasi; assembly: GCF_024763615.1. NCBI lineage: Eukaryota > Metazoa > Arthropoda > Insecta > Diptera > Psychodidae > Phlebotomus > Phlebotomus papatasi. The sequence continues at coordinate 62,321,796 of NC_077223.1, forward strand.
GATTGCTCTTTTTTTAAGCAAAACGCAGTAAATAATAAATTTGATCAGTAAAATGTTTAATTTTGCTCAATAAAAAAAACGTAAGTCTTTAAAAAAACATTCCTCTCTTGATACCTTTCCTTTCTCTTTAGATTCACCTTTTTTTGGTTTTTTTACAAAAAGCCATAGGTTTTTCAATGATTTTCGGATCGGTTTTAGATATAGTTCAGGGGAACATTTCGGTCATACACGCTGATGATCTAAAAATTTATCTTTTTAGAGATCAAAATTCAACTTCTCAGGGCGATTGATATCTCAACCGATTTGCCTCAATTTAAATTATTTGGTGACTCTATTTCTAAAGCACTGGAGGTATAGGAAACCTACCCCCCCCCTGAATTTTTTCCTGCTCGAAGTCACAGAGAGAGAGCAGCTATATAATAATAATTGTTTTTTTTTCAACTTGTCACCATAATAATAATACTGGCACAACATTCCATGAAGGAACTAGGCCTTCCCATAAAGGGGATTTCTAAACATGCAATTATTATTTTTTCTTGTACGAGATGAGGTTGTCAGACCCATGTCCGTGGTATCAAGTGCGGTGGAGATCACTGGATGCAATCTGAATACCTTTAACGCCAGAAAAATTCCTGGCGACCTAAAGGGGATTCGAACCCGGGACACTTGCATCATAGAGCAAGTACTCTACCACTTGACCCATTGAGTGCCCATTCAGTCACCATCCTGGAGCATAAACGGTAAGACGTATCAACTTCCGGTCCTCGGTGACCCCCAATAAAAAAAACAATATCTCCAGACATTTTTTTTCTTTTCCACCCACCACCCATCCATCCCCACCAAAACCATGTTTTTTTTCACAAAATTGGCCCAGGCTTCTTCAATGACTTTCGGATATGTTTTAGAGGTAGTCTAGGCGAACATTTCGTCCAAGCATACATATGACCGGAAAATTCGCCATTTTCAATTATTGAAGGCATTGAAAGTCAAAGGTTAGTCACTTTTGAGGGTCCATTTTTCAACCCATTTTAGATAAGTTTGGATTTTTTGGAAATGTATTAAAATTCTGAACCAGGATGCATCAGTCTTCATCGGTAATGAATCGGTGAAGTACAGATTTTTTTTTTGATTTTCAAATGCTTTTGTGAGTTATGAATCAATTTGATCTCTATTAGACCATTTACGCACCAAAAGATCATGCAAAAAATTGATTCACGGAGAGCTATATCTCGTGAGTTCGAGCATTCCGCAAAGCTGGGACGCTTTGCCATCTCTTTTTGCTAAGGGCTTGGAAATACCAAAATACTTAAACTGGCTAAATTACTCCCAATCGTCCCAATTTTATTAATAAATTGGTAAAATATCGGGAATTGATTTTTTTTCAAATATTTATTACATTTGTCGTGATTCCTTTTTGGCTTTGATAGTCATTCAGCCTTTAAAATTAAACACTCTGTCCTATTTTTTTTAATCAATTTTATCAATTGAATTGAACTTCGCTAACAGAAATTGATTTAAATCGACTTTATAGGACTAATATTTTTTTCACTAAAATTAAAGAGCAACTCAATCATTTTAATGAGAAATCATATTATTTACACTATTTAAAACTCTTTCAACCAAAATTTGTTAAGAATTTCCAGATTTTCTTTAAATTTGGTCACAACAAAATAAATTTTGTTTAGTCTAAGACCTAAATTCGTATTAAAATTTAATCTATTTCATATAATTAACTTTTTAGGCAGTCGCACGTAAAATGTAAAAATATTTTACTTATTTAAAAAGGTCTATAGGGTAAAGTAATATAAGTTGGACATAGTGTTACAAGTTGGAAAATTCGCCGGTACAAGTTGGACATGACTTTTTCTTGATGAATACAGTACAAAATTTGTTTTTAAGCACAAGGAACCAAATTATAAAACTAAAGCATTAAAAATAAACAAATAAAAATGAAGTACTAAATTTATCAAGAAAAAATCCCTGTACAAAGTGTACCATTGTCCAACTTGTACCACTTTGCCCTACTGATTAAGGCTTAAATTTTTTGTTTTTTTTTCACCTTTTTCAGCAATGATTTTATTTACATTTTCACGTATAATCATCTAATCTAAATCAGCCATTTGGGTTCTTGAATTATCTTGGCACAAGTAATTTTATTACTGAAATTATATGCTTCTGCATATACATATACCCCAGTATGTCAATTGAGGGACTTTTTATCGCCGAAGATATGCCTGAGGGGGTGAAATCGCATGATTTATTCGAGCTTTTGTAGATTCGTAGGAAAATTGAATATTATCAAGTGTATTGGGTGAAAAAAAAATTCCATCACGAGTGGAGTTTAATGGTGCTCCAAGGTAAAATTGATGGCATCAATTGATGAAGATATTTCAGCGTCATTGAATACTTACCATAAGAGAGGAAAATTAAGGTTGTGCGCATAATTCGCAATAAGAGCAAAATATATTGGAATAAATGAACCACCACGAGTCTAAGGAAAGCTCTGACAGAGAAGTAATAGAAATGCCCTCGCATGCAATATGAAATTTTAGCGTTATCTCCAGAGGCAGAAATGTCCCATTCAATTTAATAAAGATCTCTAGAAGAAAATCCCCTCAGTCGTCACATAACAATTCCATACGAGCATATATGAAATGGTGAGGTTAATGCGAAAGGGAAGGAAATTGACATGAAGAGTCAGTTCTTTTTTTTTCTTCTTGGAAGAATAGGAATTCTCTGCAATAGAAGTCTATTTCTCAGCACAGAATATAGCACTTGAGGCCGCAAAAGTTCAGTAAAAGCTAGAATGTGGCTTCTCAGTTTGCTCAAAGAGCTGCCTCGGAGACATATGTATGACAATGTCTGAGCCTTCATCCAACCAACACAATTCACTCTCAAGAATATCTTCTAGGCAAAGCTTTCATCCCATTTTTTTGGACTCAGAGGATTGATAACAAATATTGCAGACTGTGTCGAAAGTTAAACCGACAAAATTGATATTGTTCAGCTTTTCTAAATATCAAAATTTAGAGTTCGTATTTTACCTAGATTTCAAACTGCTTAATTATTTATTTCACAATTCCTTTTAGTACAGACGTGTACTAAATATTAAGCATTAAAATGTATTAAAATATCTTGCGAAACCACAATATTTAATGCTTTCCGAACGTATTTTTTGTAAAATTTGTGCTACAAACTTAAATTGAACAAACACAATAAACCACCCAAACGAGAATGGTCAAGAGTATATGGGCGCTGGTCCCGGAATCGCCAAAAACGAGAGTAGGCGCATTTTGTAAGTACTGGTATGAGATTAAAAAATTGCCGGAACGCAGGACGATAAACGCTGGGAGTCCTAGTAAAAAAGCATTTATCCTTCCGAAATATCGCTGTTTTGACAACGAATTACTCAAGAACGATTAAAGCGATCTTGATGAAATTCGATATAGGATCAGTGTATTACTTAAACTTTTTATTCATGCATACCACCCTCTCCCTCCACCCTCCGTTCTGGTAGCCCCCATACAAAATGAGAGCATTTTACCTTACAACTCCTTTTTGAGATAAGGTAGAAAGCTGAAGTTCGACATGGGAACAAAGCTTAGGGAAGACTCTTTAACTAGCATACCACCTCAACATCCACCTGTCTTATAGTCCCAATATAAAATGAATTCCTTTGCACAAATTGATTACAATATCAAAAAAATCACCACTAATGCCAATTATATTTTACAATGAGGATATGTTTCTTTCTTTCACGTACCAACAGATCTTAATGAGGCGAAACATGAAATATAAAAAATTTAGAAAATGATTGTTAACGTTATTACTTATTCAATTTTTTCATTCAATCAAGTTCGATCAAAAAATACTTCGTGAGGATTGTTGAAAATAACTCTTTTCAAAAAGGAGTTATAAAGTAAAATGTTCTCCTTTTGTATGGGGGCTATCAGAATGGAGGGTAGGGGGAGTGGGTGGAATGCATGATTAAAAATTTTAAGTAGTACACTGACCTTATACCGAATTTCATCAAGATCGCTTTAGCAGTTCTTGCGTAATTTGTTGTCAAAATAGCGATTTATCGGAAGGATAGAGGCTTTTTTACAAGGACTCCCAGCGTTTATCGTCCTGGGTCCCGGGAATTCTTTTTTATCTTATACCAATATCTGCAAAATGCGCCTACCCGCCTACCCTCATCTCTGGATAAAGATGAACCGGTGCCCTATATACTTTTGACCATTCTTCCTTCTAAGAATAGTTTTTATGCTCTACAACTTTTCCTCCATGGTTTAGAACATTGGTCACGGAACAAAAGTTGTTACCTATACCAATGTCTATCCATTGGCATAGGTCCCGTTCGTGACGATTCTTGGACCGGATTTGACCATTCTCCTTTTGTCTCCAAAATGAAATTGTAAATAATCTTATTTAAAATAAAATTTCCAGAAACATTACTGATTTGAATGTTCTAATTTCTATACTGTTACCATAATTTTCTATACAGTCTCTGTAGGGATGTTTTGTTTGCTTTACCATTTTGCCTGATACTTAAGCGAAATTGTTGGAGGTCTTAGATGTACGGTTTTTTTCTAAAGTACTCCAAAATTCCTCTGAGTGTAGATACAATAAGTTGAAAGTAAATGTTTTCTTGGGGTTTATAACATAAATTTTTGCGGTGAAATCATTCGCGAGAAACTCGAAAGCACGGAAAAGAAATTTGATGTTGGCACACGGAAAATTTTGATGGCATATCGCGTGCCAAATTGGTGGAAATTTTGACTCCATTGCCATCATTTCGTTCTATTGAATTTTTATGCTTGCACCCCCTGAAAGTTATTTCACAAAGAAAAAAAAACAACATTACCATCTGCTGAAAGTGTTCAAAGTCAAACAATGAGAAAAATGTTCTCTTCATTTCCTTACTTCTAGAGATAATTAAATGTTCTACGAAAAAAAAAACGTGAAATGCCCGGAAGATGTTTATGAAAGTCTTCATTATTTCCTCTTCAGTTAATATTGCAGGGCGTTTCAATTAGCTGCAGGAGCTTTTCTGCGCGCTTTCAAGGGAAAACCTTCAAAGGGAACACGAAAGGGACGATACAATGCCTTTTTATCTACTTTTTTTCCAACAACTTTTCCCATGAAAGTTTTTTGTCGGCATCAATAGTGTACGAGAATATGTTATTTTTTTTCCTTTCCATCACTAAGTCTTCTTTTTATCTGCTCCTGTGGAGATGTGAGGAAAAAAAGGCCCCTGATTGAGGTCACTTCCGCTCATAAGGTAGACACTTTTTTGACGAAGTGATGAAGGTATCCTTTCCTTTTTTTATAAAAAGGGGATTGTTAAGGTAAGTGGAAAAAATCTCCCAATGGAGATAACTTTAAATAAATTAGTAGTGGATCTTCTGAGATTTTTATTTCAATATTGAATGGAAAAGGGATTGGACAGAGTTTCAGCTTTGCTGAGTGCTCGAACTCTTGCTGCTGAAATAGAAGCCAAAGATTTCCGGCTTTGTGAAGTGCTCGATCTCACGAGAATGAGCTATTCGTGTATTATTTTTTGATTGATTTTTTTATTATTTATTATTATTATCTTATTTCGAAATAAGAAATTTCTTGTAGGTTTTAGAATATTTTAGCAAACAAGCATACGAACAAATAAAAAAAAATCGAGAAAGTTAAGTCATTTAAGAGTATAGAGAAGGAGCTCATAATTTTGGACAGGGTGCATAAACATCAATGATCTAAGTTTGAAGTGCGATATTTCAATAGTAATTGATTTTTTAGTTACCCTCTTTTCAGAAGGGTTGTTTAGAAACTTGGCAAGTTGTTTATCGTCTTTGTTTTTACTAAAATTAGACTTAATACATTTAAAAATGAATTGATTTTTAAGTGAAATGAAAAAGTGAATTTTACTCTGATTTTAGACACCTTGGTTGTAAATTTGGACTCATTGCTTGTAATTATGGACAGCTAATTTACCCATAACGGGGTGTCCCTTGTACTCCATTTCGAAAACCTATCTTTATGAGAAGGAATCGTAAAATGTCGATGTTCTAAGTTTGAAGTGCGATATTTTCAATAATAATTGGCTTTCTTTGTTACTCTCTTTCCAGAAGGATTGTTTAGAAACTTGGCAAGCTATTTATCGTCTTATTTTTACTAAAATTAGTTTTAATACGTTTAAAAATGAATTGATATGTAGAGGTGAATTTGACTCTTATTTTGGACAACTGGGTTATTAATTTGGACAACTTGGCTGTAAATTTGGACAGCTAATCCGCCTCGACAGGATGCCCATTGTTTTTCATTTCATGAACCAATCTTACCAAGTCCTCTTCCTGTTCATGTAAGGGAACCGTAGAATGTCACAAGAAGCCCGGAAACTTTTCGTATCATTAAATAAAATGAGTTCACTTCGGTACTCCAAGTACGCACGGATTCGCGCATTCCTTAGTCTTTTCAGGTGCCCTTTAAGGCTTTTCTTACTACATCTCGTTCGTAGAGATGATGTTCCTTTTAATTTTCTACGGATTTATACAACATAGTCAACACAAAAGCTAGAACGTTAAAAAATTTCGAGAAAAAAAACACTTGTGCAAAATAGTATCACCTCACTGATAAATCTCCGGAAAAATTGTTTATTTTTCACACGAAAAACGTAATTCACAAGACAAATTTCACTTTAGGTCAAAGAAACAAATCACGATTATAGGGGAAAATACTCTCCATTCGACTGTTCACTTCATGCCTTCGAATTATGTGAATTTTCTTTTAGTTTTCCTAAGAGACTTACACATTTCTATTAAATATTAAGTAGCTTATTATGAATTATTGATAATTATGTAATAATTATGTGAAAGTCTTTTAGGAAACATAAAGGAAATTCATATTGTTCGAAGGCATAAACATTCGAAGGGAGAGTACTTTCCCCTAGTAATCAACACAATATTCAATGAATTAAAAACATTGAAGAAAAAATATTAGTGCTTTACCATAGCTAAATAACACTGAAGTAAACACGAAAATCTTTTACATTTCTTGTGAGCAACTGCTCACATTGTAGTTTCAACAAAGCAATTTTAATTCAAATCCCATTCAAAATATACCGAATTTAGTGTTAAAATCTTTCAAAAAGAACAAATATTTAAATTGAATATATTATTCAACAAAAATTATAAGAAAATTCCGTAATTTTAATCAATTTATTTTTAGCGTCCAATTTTACGGACAAACTGTCCAAAATTAGAAGCTGTCCAATAATATAAGCACCTTCCCTATTGCCGATCATGACCAATTAAGCCCCATGCAGCCGGGTTGAAAATTTCAAGATCTTAAAAAAAAAGCCCAAATTTAAGCAAATGGATTGAAAAATAGGCCCTACAGAGTGGTTAAACTTTGACCTTTGAAAATTTAATACCGAAATGATTTTCCAAAATAGGTATCTAAGGATGAAATATTAAGTTTGACCACCAAACTCTGACTGAACTCTAAATTCAAAAATTTCATCTAACTGTAAACCCTTGGGTGATGGAGTTGAAAGTTGAAATACATATTTATAACATAAAATCGATATATTTTTATATACATTGTTCTCTGTGGAGATTTAGCACTGGAAATTATTGTTTATGGGGCTTTGCAGCACTACTGTGAAACAGAGAAAAACTAAAGCTTTAAAGTTTTTTAATTGTTGTTTTGGCCACGAAGGCTTGAATAGAAAATCACACTTCAAATAATAAGGTTTTACACAGTGTTATATCTATCCTTTGACATATACTTGAAGATTTCGAAAAGCAATTGAAACATTAGCATAATATTTAAGAAAATCGAATTATACTTTAAGAAAACTTCGTTATAATTTTTTTTCATGAAAGAGAGCTATTAACTCATAAAGAGAAAATTTTAAAATAGACTCAACCCAAAGAGTCCATTGGATTTTCTTTGCAATTTCCTCATTCCTACTCATTAAATACCATAAAGGAGTTGGAAGAGGATTTTATCAATATTATTTTTTTTTTCAGACAAATTGGCTTACATGAAAACCAAAACTTTTCGAAAAAAATAACGAATTTCTTACACAAAGAATAAACAAGAACAGAAAATATTGCGTATCATTTTCAATGTTTAATTTTATTGATTACGCAGAAAGAGTATCCGTAAGGTGAAAATAAAAATACATGGAAATGTTCTTCTTTTCATTCTGGTGGAATGGGAACGACTTGTGAGATAAAGAAGTTTTCCTTTTTGAGAGGGCGGTGGATGAACATGTAGCCGCAGGAGGAGGGAGTAAATTTTTCCTTACCCAGAGCTCGCTTTATTTTCCATCTCTGGACTTCTAAAATATTTCTCCACCATAGAGCTTGAGTACAGAAACTTACAATCTCTTTGGTCTCCTCCTTGGGAACCTTCGTTATTTCAACGATGAAAAAGTAAGTAATTCTCATTTGGTTCTGAACATGAGTTTTCATTAAAAAGTGCTTCCTTCTGATGGGATGGGTAGGTCGTCAGGATGCGCAACAAGAACGTGAGTTTTCACTTGCTCATTTTTTTGAAAAATTTACCCATCACAAGAAGGAAGGACTGAAACTGAGCTGGAAAATCAATAGAAAGACTCACGGATATGATAGTTTGAGAAAATTCTAAAAGTGACATCAGTAAATATTTATAACGCTTAAAGGGGGGGGGGCTAAATTACAAGGTCAAAATAATATTTTTTTTACTGTTGCTCAAAATCGAAAATATTATTAAGTGATCAAACTTTGATTGTTATTTTTGAAGATACCCACGTGGTAAAATTTTGCTATAGTATGGACCGTATGGACAAATTGGGTCGGAGTCATTAATTCATGAAACTCCCATAACAGAGTTCAAGCATTGATGAATCTGCTCAATCTGCTATGCTCCAAAAATCCAACCAAGTCCAATGCAATTGATCATAAATCTTTGGAATTGCACTTGTTCCAATTCGTTGCTCCAATTAATATGAGCTTTTAAGGACCATTCAGCACAGCAAACGCTAATTGGTAAGTTTATACTGAACCATTAAATATCCTAAACAGTGAGTTGTGCAGATTTCTCTGAAGCACAAAAATTCCTCCCCAATGTACGATCTTCAGTGTCTTGAGTGTGTAATTCAGTGCAAAAGTCTCTCTCGACCAATTTAAAAGTTGAGCTTTTCCTCGCAAAACATCGGAGGCGAAAGCTCCTGGGGGAATATTGTCATACGAGATTTCTTGTTTTGCCCGAAAACACACGGTTCCACATTCTTTTCCTTCCTTATTTGAAGAAAAGCCATGAGTGTGAGGAAATGATTTGAAAAGTCTGAGGAAATTGATGTCTTCAATATCACAGTGCATTTTTCCTGGTGGAAACAACACAAATACAGCTTTCTCTTCATCTTTTTCCGGAGAACGGGAAAATTCACACGTGTAGAAGAAGTAAAGTGAGAAGAGAGTAGAATTTGACTGTAAACAGGGTAAAATGAGAAAATATACCATTTGGATCGTATAAATTTTCAATATTTTCCAAACACCAACGAGAGTTGGAATTTATAGATAAATCTTTTGTCTTTGTACAGAAATTGAGAAATAATTTTTATCGATCACAATGATGGTAAATGGAGATTTACGGGATTGAGAAATAAAGTTGCAGATGAGCATTCATGGGGAAAGTCAATTTAAATGGAAAGTTTCTCTTTTGTTAGAAATAGAATGAGAAATGACAATAAAATTTGCAAAACTTAATTTAAAGTATCTTCTACTTTGGACTTCACTCTTTTTTGTGCGGAGTTAGACCTACTTTTTTTTGGAAGTAATTGTACGTATGATGAACGGAGTGATTCCATGCTGCTAGGAAACGCAACTATACCGATTTGCCTTTCCTTCAATTACTTGAGATTACAGACGTGTCTGTCGATATTAAAACTTTAGATAAAGTTCAATCTTAACATCATAATAATCATCAATCGACCAGAATTGGCGGAAGGTTACTCCCAATAAGGCATCGACCAATCTGATCCTTAAACAAATATTTTTCTTCAGTTTTGCTTTAGACCTGTACATATTATTTCATCAAAATCATATTCAGGAAAGTGCTTATGTGAATCAATCAACAGGATCATTATTTCAGTATCTAATCATCTAACATTTCATCGAAACCAACAACCCGTCTGATCTCTTTCTCAACATGGGCTTCTAAATTAATGACGATGAGAGAAGATCATCGGTAGACACCCATCTTGTCTTATATAGGGTAAGGGACCGAAGTAACAATTTATAAACAACAATAATTTGTAGAAGATCTTTCGCCAAAAAAACGGAAAAGTAGCAATCGTGTAGTTACTCGTTACTCTCATCGTCGTTGGCAACCCTTCCTATTGCAATCCAGGGTACCTCTCTGATCTGCTTCAGAGTGAGTGAAGTGGAATGACACCGAATTATTTAAAAAAAAAAAAGTAAAATATCGCTGTAAAATTGTTCATTAAAATGTATTATTCAGAATACATGTACCTAGAAGCGAATTCATTTGGTCCCCAATAAAGACAATTACTCAGAAACCTTACATTTTCGACTACTGAATGCGTAGGACATCGAAAGCTCTGAGAAGTTTTTTTTTTATTCTGGGCTAAACTTTTTTGTCCGACGATAACCGGATTATTGTTTTTAACATCTGGTCTTACCTGTTTGAGCTAGGCTAGTTCACACAGGGCATAGGGCACTTTGAACCAGACTATCGGGATATAATGTCTACCCCTCGTAGCCTAGTTCTTATGTCCTCGTACCTCTTCTAACCCCGAAGTTTCCAAAACCATTATTTAGCGTGACAATCGTCTCAATACAGCACCTCTCTAGGTTTCCCAGAGTAGTAGTCTTACTTCTACACCGGTCTTGGATTGATCTTGGATTGGCTCAATCAAATCATCCGACAGGATAGTGGTTGGAACATATGGCACTGCTCTACCACGTAAATCCTACACAACAAAATTAGGGGAAAGTACTCTCCCTTCAAACGTTCATACTTTCGAATAATATGAATTTTCTTTTAGTTATTCTAATAGACGTACACATTTCTATTAAATATTAGTTGGCTTATCATCAATTGATGATAATTCCGTGATAATTTAGTGTAAATATCTTACGAAAAACAAAAGAAATTCACATTATTCGAAGGCATGAACTTTCGAAGGGAGAGCACTTTCCCCTAATTTTGTTAATTATCCAAAGAAATCAACACAGTATGAGCATGAACTGGGCTTGAGTAGAAAAGTCTTTGGTTAATTTATTGCCACACCAAGATGTCATATAACAGCCCAAACTATACTAACCTAATGTGCCCTAGACACACTTACAACTTAAGCCGTAAGACGATTTAATGTAATTATAATTAAAATAATGATGAGATTAAATCCCCATCGGTTTACCACTAACTAAGTCGTTTTTAAGCTTAAGTCCGGAAACGGCTTAGTCACAAACTGATGGAAATGTAATCTAATCAATATTTTGATTATAATTACGTTAAGCCGTAAGTGTGTCACTTCTACATTTCGGATTACCTATGCATCCAGGCCACAATTGGGCCGCTTATGCTTCTCCACTCTTATTCTATCTTATCTTATTCTATCTTATTTTGTGGTAGCTGCTCCATATCACAGCTCTGTGGGCAACCAGAGCCGCTATTGCACAGCAGCCCACCTCGGTGTGTGTTTGGATCAGTGACAGCGAATATGTATCGACTGAAGTATCACTTTTATGTCGAAACTCGTTCTCGTACCAGCCTCTATTGTTTAGGTGGTTCACTTTTTTTTATCAATATGCACCATTGGCATTACTATTCATTCATTCACTGGACGAATTCAAAGCCGATACGGCATGAGAAATCTTTTTCTGCTTCTGCTCAGCTTTGAACCCGAGACCTCACAGTCATAGAGCCACTACTCTATCCACCGACCTACTTGAGGCTCGTGTCTAACTCAGATAGAATGTATTTTTACTCAAAAAAGTAATGTGTTTTTTAAAGATTACTTTACAAAGGGCCATTATACACCGTTTTGACTGAAATCCTCTTTAGCTCCTTTTACTAAACTGTTGGACTGAAGTCTATTTCTTTTCGATATCACTTGTCATCGTGGATATTTTTTACTTATGCACAATCTCTGCAAGTCTTCGACGGTTAGAGATTCTGCTTCTGTGTCTTCCTTCCAAAGAAGAAGAGTGGCAGCAAACACACGCACAAGATGGCAGATTGAAGATCTTTTACGATCACGTGGAAGATATTAAAGTCCCACGAGATAGAATTAGAAAAGTTTAAACTACACAGGCCACCGGCACCGGTGTCATTTTAACAATTAAACACAAAAAGCCCCAAGCCTAGAGGCTGAGTGGGTATTTATCTCATGTGTTACCCACCGAGATTTGCACAAAACAAACTCACAAAAACCAGACAATTCCTGAATCTCACATCTCTCTAAACTAAAAGTCCTCTGAGAGTGACAATTCCGGGCGAATTATGCACTCAGAAAAAACGCATGTTACACATCTTTTCAATTTAGCTTAAAATATAGGTAATTTAATTTTAGTTTTCCCTCCTGCAAAAGAAAATTTTCTATGTTTTTACTGTGATTAATAGTTTTGCTTATTAGAACAAGGAGATAAGTATTTTCCTGATCACATGAATTTTCCGGTGGCAGCCAAAATCCCGAAAGCCAAAATCCCGAACGCCAAAATCCGGAAAAGGCCAAAATCCCGAAAGCCAAAATCCCGAATTTTTAAAATCCTGAAAGGGATGAAATTATATGGAGGAAAATGTTTAGAATAATTTCCCAAGGCACAGAAGATTTCCCTTTGCCTTCAGCAAGCGCGAGTGCAATCATGGGAGTAGCTATGATACTTTTAAGAATTCGGGATTTTGGCTTTCGGGATTTTGGCCTATTCGGGATTTTGGCTTTCGGGATTTTGGCGTTCGGGATTTTGGCTTTCGGGATTTTGACCGGGACCCGAATTTTCCATTTATCTAAGTAAGCGAAATTAGTAATGTACTAAATTTTAGATTTTCGGTATTTCAGACCATGCAAGATTTTGACCTAGTTTGAATTTCGAGCTATTTGGGACTTTGACTTTACAGAATTGCGGTCTATTCGGGATTTTGTGTATTTGAGATTTTAGGTTTCTGAGATTTCGATCCGTTCTGGATTTAGCTATTTGGGATTTCAGCCTATTCCAGGATTATGGCTTTTTGGGATTTTAATCCGTTCCGGATTTTGCCTTAATGGAATTTCGACTCATGCAGGATTTTGGCTCATTAAAGATATTGATTTATTCGGGATTTAGGATTTTCGTGATTTCGTTCAATTCAGAATTTTGGTTTTCGGAATCGTTATATTCGAGATTTTGGCTTTTTGGATATTGAGCGGGATCTATTTCTCTACCTATTTGGTTACTTGGCACAAACAACTCGCAAAAGGTTTTTTTTACCGTTTTTAATCCGGAGATAGGTCATCATTGTTAAGACGGCAGTGACTGCTAAAAGTGCAACATACTGAAATACTTATCGGCTTTGGATTGTACTTTAAGCATTTTTGAAAAATAAGATCTATCTATCTGTTAACATATACTAATTTCCACACCTACAAATTTCATTTTTAAGGTTTATAATATTCTTAAAATTAAATTAATAGAGTGATATACTTTACTAAACTATCACTGACTTACCTTAACACAAGATAGCTAATCAATCACCTATATAATCACGCAGTTGAAATTTTAATAATCAATTCTATTGAGTCAAAATATAAATCTATTCAATTTAGCATGTTGTTACGACGAAGAAACACCCCAATTATGGCTCTATAATCATTTTGTGAATAAATTTTCATTGCATTTAGCAATTTCCTCCCCGAAGCGCTTTTCTGTAGTAGGGGAGACAGGGGTAGAATTAGCCAGCAAATGAAGCTTTTTTTTCGCGAGTGGCTTGTGAAAAAATGATAAGTTTTGTCTAATATTTTTATGTTTCATAAGTAGCATTAGGATATTGGCTATATGAAACAGTGTAGTTCAAAGCTCTAAAATCCTTGGCTTTTTCTTGAGAGGATAATGAAAAAAGTATGGCACATTGGCTACACTTACCCCTGCCTGGGTAGAAATAGCCACTTTTGGGGTACTAATTGCCACTAGTTTCCCAGATGAAATTTTAAACTGGAGATACCAACTATTGTTTCACTTGATACACTGAAGCCCACTGATGCTAAATATGTTACTTAAACCTAAAGAAAAGGGCTTTAGCCAACTTTTTTATGACATTTTTGTAATTGAGGCAAAATTAATGAAAACATTCTGAAAAAATCTATTTCTCAAGTTGCTCATACAAATGGCAATATTGCTTGGAATATCAATAGTACTTTTTCATCTAACAATTATCCATCTATTAGTGAAAAATCATTGATAGTTTTAGCCTGCCACGGAAGAGTGACTACAACTGCCCCGAGGGTTGTTTCAGTGTTTATCATCTTATATAAAAAAGTGGATAATTATTATCCAAGTGAAAAATATTTTTTAATTAGGTTTATTAAACCAGAAACGAGGTAAAACTATGAAATCTTGACTAGAAACTCAGAAAACCAAATGCTGGTCCAAAAACTGTAACATCAAAACTACAATTTTATACCCATTTTATAAAAATGCTTCTAAATTGTAGGATAACAGGATCAGAGTTATAAATATTTCTGGGAATATGGGGATGTGTTCCTACTTTCATTAAAAAATACTTTGCTCGATGTACATTTTAAGAAAAACGAGAAAAATCCACTGTCTACTTTTACCCCTGGCTATAGGTACCCCGGTCTCCCCTACAATTTTCTGGTCTGTTGAGTAACAAAAGGGGTGTATTTCTGTGTCTTCTTCAACATACTCGACGATTTATTTGAAGCTATTCGAGTGGATGAAATAAGTAGTAGATGTACGTGTTTTTTTTTCTTCAGTGAAATCACGACATGTGAAAAATTGAAAAATTCATCATGTCTTGTTGAGAATGTCCAATGGAACATTCTAAAAGGAAGAAAATTGCAAAATAATTTGTCTGTGCTGAGAAAATGCATCTGAAAAATTGAAATGTTTTCTACTAAAAGGATATTTTTTTTCTGTTAAAATGTTTGATATTGTCTATGCTGAAATGTTTCAATTATTGTCTCAAAAATTGATCTTTTAATGGTAACATAAAAGGATGAAAAGTTTCATTCTTGAGAAAGAAAATTTCATAAATAAAAAGTTAAAGAAAATATCGACATTCTTCCACTGTCATTGTTTATAAAAAGCCTTTTTCTGTTTCAATATTTGGCACAAGTTGCACCAGCAAATTCCTCAAAATTCACCCTCTACGATGCAACTTTTGGGAGAACTGCAGAAAGGAAAAGCTGCCACACAAAAGAATTTCTTCCGCTCCAGAAATTGAATGTGAAAATTGTCTCTTTTTTTCTCATGGAAAAACATGAAAAGGAATTCTTCAACGTTCATTCCTCTACCATGTTATTTCGGGCTCCTTTTTTTGCCGATCTCTCTTGAGAAGTCTTTACTACCAACTTCCCAACAATGCCAACATCATATTTTCCCTGGGGTTCCTTGGTAAGGTATAGCCTTGTTGCAGAATGAGAAAAAAAAAGAACCACAATGAGATCGTCAAGTAAACTCAATTATTTTAATTTTCCTGAAAACACTGCAAGTTGATGGAATAATCCTTTAGTTGTGCAGCTGGAAAAGTAGAATTTATTGTCTCAGTTTGTTGATTTTGAGTTTTGAGCTCATTCGTGGTATGAGACTCTCAACACATCTCTTAGAATAATGAATTTCCTAGCGAAAAGGCGACAAATGGTAAGCTCATAAGCATTCTTGTCTTCTCATGCGACTGTTGAAAACTTCTATACCATTGCTGCGAGAATTAGGTAGCGAATACGCTTTTCAATACTCATACAATATACTACAAGCATATCTTACAAAAGATACAAATGAAACATTTATTTTTACATAGAGTAGATAAAAAATTCTAACAGAGAGAATCCAAGGTTTATATATGGGAAAATTGATTTTTAAAAGAATTATTTTTGCATTTCCCAATATAAAAATTAAGAGGTGACAATGCGTCTCAGACTTTGCGAAATGCTCGAACCGGTTACCGGTTCACATCTGCTTTATTGAACAGATTGAATCTATCAAAATATTGCCAAAAATACACCCTAGGGGTGATATAATTAAATTTCGGATAAAAACCAGTTGATTGATTACAGGTTCGTACCCGATTGAAATCGGATCAGGCTTGTTAGGAATTCCAAGACCCTTCCAATGTGCCTAAACGTGATACCAATCGGTTGAGAAATGCGATCTCTAGAGCATTTTTAATATTTGACGTTGAAACCCCGTTATTAGGAATGATTCAACGGAGTTTTCGGTTTTCAGACGATTAGAGAGAAATAGTGTCACACGGTATGTCATTCTTGCCGTTATAAGAGCTGGAGACAGGGATCTCGGTGGCGCAATAGGCAAGACCATTGGCTCTTGACGGATCGATCCCTGACTTGACTTACAGTGTTGTGAATTCGAGTACCGCCCGGTGCAAGCAACTGAATGTTTAGAAAAGATATTTTCACTGTATTATGACGCAATAAAAATGCACCGTCTCTGCCCAAAACTCCTGGAGCAGGAAAGAAGCATCCACATTACGGGAAAGGCACTTCTGGGCGATCTACGATCAGCAAATTCTTCCAACACCGGGATATACGACAACATGATTCACTGATAATGAATGTAATCCCAATATGATTAATAATAATAAGAACTGGAGACAAAACACTTGTAGATGATGTTTAATTGGATCATAAATACGAAAACAATAAAAGAAAACTTCGAATTCATTAAGACAAAGCTTATTCTCTTAACTTTATTAATTTTTAATTTAGACAAACTACGCTTGGGGTATATTTAGAATCTAAATCACGAGTTCAAACATTTCGCAATGAATGGACGCTTTGCCATTCTGGTATAAACAAAAAACTTCTCAATTTGTTCCATCTCATATTTTTATCAGAGCATTTAAATTTCAGATATTTCAGTTTAATTGTTTTAATTATTTCTTCAGAAATATAACTGAAAATTTCACAGGAATTGGATGGAAAAACTAAACTACTCTTTATTTTCAGTGAACAATTCACAATTCCATTCTCTACTAAATAAAAGAAAATAAAAGAAGAATTAAAGAAATAAAAGTTGTTGAGAAAATTGTAAAAATCAAGAGAGGTCTAGTGTTTCCGTCCAATTAATGCTATACATACTACACGACTAAAATTCTCGGAATTAAAATTTAACAATTCCGTCAAGAAACAATTGAACTACACCGAGAAAATTTCAAGTCTAATTTCAATGCCTTTTGGGTACAATCGGTAAAATCAAATGGATTTTCTATTGTCACTATTGAATTATTGAATGTATTATAACTTTCGTGCCAAATGAATTTCTTTATATTTCCAAAATAAATTTACAAATGTTTTTTTTTTTCTCTGTAGTGTTAAAAAATTCTGGAAATTTTTAAACATATGTAAATATGGTTTTAATATAATGATTTTCGGATGAATGAAATAGTTTTTAAGAAGTTGAAACACGGGATTTTGACTTTTGATCTTCTCCTCCTTTATTCCTTGCCAACGAAGAAGGAGCCATCAAGCTCCGAAACGTTGGCAAGGAATAAAGGAGGAGAAGATCAAAGGTCAAAATCCTATGGTTTTAATGGTAGTAATAAAAGTGTGATTTAATATTTCGGCTTATTTTTTCTAGTTAAGGGGTTACGTGGGTCAAAAAACTAGAAAATACCATATTTTCTCTAACTTTTTCTTCAACATAATAAATTTTTATTTTAATTTAAGTTCCTAAGCAAAGAAAAATAAACAAAACTATATTTTCCGAATTTTTTATTTAAAATTGTTAAAAATTCAGCCTTTGAGACCTGGTTTTCGGAAACCTTTTTTTGAAAAAACATACTTCCCGTGGACAGGATTTCTCAGAGTATTCATCTGATGTGAAAGAAATTAAATATTTTCTATTAGTCCATGAGTTAAACTCGTATTTAAAGGGTACATTTTTTTTTTTGAAAATTAAACTTGGATTTTTGGGAGAACTTTACACAAAAAATACCGTTTTTGACGTATTTTACACCACGTTTTATCTCGTAAAATAAGTTATGAGAAAGGTAAAAAAAAATCTATAGTACGAATACGAGCTTAACTGATCAGCTAACAGAAAATATTTAGTTTTTTGGCTTCAGATGAATATATACTTTAAGAAATCTTGTCCACCCAAGAGTATAGTCTTTTCTTTTCAAAACCCATCTCCAAAAATCAGGTTCTAACAAATAATTTTTTTTAAATTTTGAAATGAAAATTTCAGAAAATATAGTTAAAACGTTGCACCTTTACTTTAAAGGCTTATTGGCTCGAAATAAATCTTATTGTTATGTTTAAAAAAAAAAATGTTACTTTTTTTAGTCTGCTTGACCCACGTAACCTCTTTAAACAAATTCAATTAATACTTATTTCAATATTAAATAAAATTTCACTCGCATTAAAATTCTATCATAAGATCTGTATCTACCAGAAGATGCTTTAGATGTGTTTTAAAACTCTCAGAAGTGAGAGATTTACAAACCCATTTTCAAGAGTGGTGTACTAATTGCTTTATTGTACATTTATTAGTTTGAGTGAATGCACCTGAAATTTTAATTTAATTTAATGGTTCTTAAGATAGATCTATATAATCGAAAGATTCATTTTATTATATATTATGAACACTATTGAATAAATTTCATTATCGCAAAAAATTGAATCTGAGAAATATTAGTCTAGTCTAATGTGAAATATATAATGATGAAACTTCATCATTATAGAAATACATTGTAAAACACTAAGATCTCATATTAATTGGTGAAAGTTCAATTACAAATTAACAATTAACATTTTCCTATCTATCGTATTTTGTAAGAATTTGATACTGTGGGTAAAATTGCACAAAATGTAGAGAAATTCAAGCTACAAGAAGCATCGAAGTATATATCAAAATTTGTGGCATAATTAATTTAATTTATTTGAACTAATCAATATCAGAGGGACACCTGTTACGAAGCCTCAAGTTGAACTTTTCCAATATGTTTGTTACCCGCACATTGCAATGCCTTTTGGCTAAAGCATTAAGTACAGGAATAATACGTTCAATTAAAGTTTTCTCCAGCATTATCTCTCTCTGTGACAAATTTATGCATTAAACTCTACTTACAACTTTTATTAATTATGTACTGAGTTATACAACACAGAAAGGGGAAATGATGCATGCAACTCTTAAGGTATGCGCACAAGCATTTTCCAACCCCCAGAAAGTGCTCAAATGAACTTTCCAGTCTCCAACGGAATGTCCATCAGGGGAAATTCCATGAGGGGAAAAGGTGAGAATATCCATCTCAAATCTCCAGTGAAAAACCTTGGGTATGCTTTTCAGAGAAATTGGAAAAATATTCCTCGGAGGATGGAGAAAGGACACCTGTTCTGGATGTCCACAGAAGAACAAAAAGAAAAAAAGAATTCAAACCATTTCTCTGTTTGTCCCGCAAAATTTCCATACATTTTACCCAGAAAGCCCTCGGGTACCAAGTACAAAAAAAATTCTCATAACTCGATTATAAATTCTATTTATTGCGAAATAAACAGAGAGAATGGTAATTTGGCATTCGACCGTGGAAAATCAGGAGAAAAAAATTGGTGCGATTGAAAATACATTAAGCAATCAATTTCGTTTTTTTATATTTATTAGAAACAGAATACAGTGTTTGAAATTAAATAGTTCAACGTTTTTACTCTCCTAACTGAAATTCTTTACAATATCCAGTTTAAGGGTAAATGTCCTAATTCAAAACCATTTCCAGACGCTTTAATTTTGACAGAAGATTCAACATATTAAGTTTATATTTTTTCTGAAGAGAATTACATAAATTTGCTCCTTGACTCTTCTAGAGTGTTGCTGTTTAGTGAAAATTCTTTAGATATAATTTGAAAACTTCTTAAATACAAGAAAAATACGCGAGAGTAAAATGCTTCTATTGGAAACAAATTAATCCAAATGGAGACAAGGAAAAGTTTCTAATTGGAGACAAACAGTGGAAGTGAAACCGCGACGAAAGGCTTCCAAAACCTTATTTAAGTTCCTCCTGAATGCAGGATTTGTTCTTATTCCTTGTCTTTTCTCCTTTCTCGTCTAAAACAATACGAAAATCTCTCTAAAAAAATCACATTTCCGGGGTTTCTATTGAAAAACCCTTCAGAAAAACCCTTTTTGTTCACGAAATAGGTAATTATTTCATTTGAAAACTTCACGTACTGTTAACAATAAAGATTAGCACTTAATTTAACTAAAATTAGCCAGAAATATAACATAAATGTTAAACAAAACTAATAAACAACAATCACCTTATTGTGTTTTTCATTGGAAAACATGGTCGATTTATGAAAAATTCAATGGTGAAAAGGCACACTTTTAATTTTTCTGAGAACTTAACAAATTAAAATTTGTGAATATGAATGGATTTTCGCTTTATTTGAAGCAAAATTAACTAAATAATGAAACTGAGGTATAGAAAATATATAAATATAGTAATTAAGTACTCTATTTATCATGAAAACAGTGACGTTTCCATGTGGAAAAGCGGAAAATTTCCATTTGAAGCAGGTTTTGTATTAGCTTAATTTACCCTTTGTTTTAAATAATCATTATCTCGCAGAATTTTATAATAACGTGAAAAATTATAACAAAAGACCGTAAGTTTATAGTTTCTCAAAATGACTCCGGGTCCATTAGGGCAAAATGAAATAATTTAGAATCCTTATAGGTCCGGTACACTTTTTAGGTCAGGAAACTTTCATAAAGTCGAAATTCACATCCCTTTTTTCTTTAACCATTTAAGGACGATTAGAACACCGGTGTCCCATAAAGAAAATAATTTTTCCTGACTACCTAAAGTTATTTTTTTCTTATGTCTGTACATAATTGTAAAGTAGAAGGTTGAAGGAATCTAGAATATTTTTTGCAAATCTCTGGCTATTTGCTATGCAGTAAATATTTAAGCTCAAAAATGGCAAATTTTTAAATTCTCAGATTCAATTGATTTTATTTATTTTTCATACTTTCAATTTTTTTTAAGCAAAATCCTTTTGGCAATAAAAACTACAATACTCATACGTAAAATTTTTCATTAGAACGAAAAATATTATTCATTGGTATTGTTAGAAAAATTAATTAAATTTTTGGGCTGTTTTTGTCCCTTTTGTTTATAGAAGCACAACATACACCGAATCAGATCCTCATGGACTTTCCAAGTTTAGAAGTAAGACTTATCATTGATTATCTTTCTCAGTTTAATTTTTATTGTTGATTTTCAGTCCGTAAAACGTGCCTCGTCGTTAAAGGGTTAAAGGGGTTAAAGCTTTGTATATATCTATCCTACTCTTATGCACTCTTCTTCTTCTTCTTTTTAACATCACACTGAATCCACTGAATTATATTTAGTTCAATCGAATTTCAGATCGAAATAATAGGATAGTCTTATGCAAACCTTTTGAGAAAAAGGGACGTGAATTTTGATTTCATGAAATTACACCGAGCTAAGAGAGTCGAAAACATAAGAATTATTTACGAGTTAGAATTCTAAAAAAAAAAACACAGAGAAGTGCCGCTCTTTTTCTTTTTCCTCTTTTATTTCTCCTATTTCGTGATCTTATTTTTCTCTTTACCCAGGTAAAACAATTAGTGAATCTTAAAATTCCAAATTGGAAATTCATAATTATCCCTATTTACCCTATATCCCCAAATAGAATGTTCAAATGAACATAAATTGTAGAAATTTTGAAAAAAAAAAGTTATTTTCCATACAAATTGTCCACAATATTTATACCTAAGGTCATTAGATTAGAAGGTAACCAATCGTGTTGATTGTTTAATATGATTGGAAAAAAAGCATCAACCCCTATTTAATAAAATCGAAATCCATATGCAACATCAAATTTACATAGAAAATACCCATTACTGTGGTAGAATAATTGATAGAATAATTAAAATTGCAAAGTCCATTAACGTGACATGTAAATTTATGCATTTTCAGTATTATCGAACTGGGAAATTTTGCAAGACTCTAGGGGGCAGGGGAGGAAAATTAAAGGTTATCATCAAAAATTATTATAAATAGTATCTACAATAGGGGAAATTGGAGCAGTACTAAATACATTTAAATATTTAAAAGATGAAAATTTCAATTCATTGGTTCAAGCATTCAGTCAATGAATATGTATTTCAGAATGTTCTTGCATGACTTACAAGGATATATATGGACAAATAAAAAATGTAAATACTAGTGAGATAAGTAAATTACGGATGTTTTACTGATTTCAAGTCCTTTCCAAAAAAATCTAAATTTAGGCTGCTATTCTGCCATCTTTATAATTTTGTAACTTACAAGGGAAGTACTCGAGTCATCAAATTCAGAAAAATCTGAGGCTTTGCTCAACTACGCATGAAGGCATCAAATTAAACGTGGTATATTCAAAAAGTGCGAAATCGGGTTAATTTTTTTTTAAAAATTCCCCAAAGTTGAAAATGACACCTTACGCAGCACATAATAAAGAAAATACGAATGAGACTGCATGCAGCGGTGGCTCAGCGGTAGCGCACCGGACGTTCAACGGGAGTGCCGCGGGTTCGATCCCCTGGCTCCGTCTGTTTTTTTTCCTTTTGATATCTTTTTTTTTCAATTAAAAATTCTATTCTTTATTAAGTAGTATTATTGTAGTGTAAATTGCTTATCTAGAGTGCTGAATTAAAATCCCCAACAAATTTTTAAAAGCGATGAAAGTGCATCCCATAATTTATCAAATAATCAATTTACTAGTAGAAAAATAAAAAAAAACCTGTATGTACTTACAATAAGCTATCTGAGGATCGTTGTAAATATTATTTAAAGTTTTTATTGAAATTTTATAAAAGATTAGAAAGGTCGAAGACCCAAACCAATTTTTTTGGAAAAATTCATTTGGAAACCTGTGCTCAAATAAATGTTTAAGGCACACTTGTAATCCATATGCTCTCGTTGTGGTACTTTCTGTTTTAATCATTACCGAAATCCACAATACACGAATTATTTTTTTTAAACTAATTAGTGAATATGGATTTCAGTAAAGAAATGATTAAAACAGAGAATGCAATCACAATGTGCACATCGAATGAAAGATATACTTTCACAATCAGTTTGAGCACAGGTTTCCAAATGAATTTTTCCAAAAAAAATTGGTTTGGGTCTTCGACCTTTCTAATCTTTTATAAAATTTCAATAAAAACTTTAAATAATATTTACAACGATCCTCAGATAGCTTATTGTAAGTACATACAGGTTTTTTTTTATTTTTCTACTAGTAAATTGATTATTTGATAAATTATGGGATGCACTTTCATCGCTTTTAAAAATTTGTTGGGGATTTTAATTCGCCACTCTAGATAAGCAATTTACACTACAATAATACTACTTAATAAAGAATAGAATTTTTAATTGAAAAAAAAAGATATCAAAAGGAAAAAAAAAAAACAGACGGAGCCAGGGGATCGAACCCGCGGCACTCCCGTTGAACGTCCGGTGCGCTACCGCTGAGCCACCGCTGCATGCAGTCTCATTCGTATTTTCTTTATTATGTGCTGCGTAAGGTGTCATTTTCAACTTTGGGGAATTTTTAAAAAAAAATTAACCCGATTTCGCACTTTTTGAATATACCACGTTTAATTTGATGCCTTCATGCGTAGTTGAGCAAAGCCTCAGATTTTTCTGAATTTGATGACTCGAGTACTTCCCTTGTTAGCAAGATCCAAGAAATTTGGTATTCTCACAGAAAAAATATAAAGTTCTAAAATATTAGTACTCTCCAAAAATTTTAGACCTTGTTATAAAGTCTCCAACAAAATTTTAAAATTACCATATTCTACATCCAAGAATTTTTCAATTCATCCAAAAATTCTTTGACAGTTCCACATATTTTCTTGTACGATCCAAGGAAAGTTTAGAGGTCCTTTTAAATTTTGTAAAGTGAAAGTTTTGTCAAGGTTGAATTGAATATACCCCGCCAATTCTGAGATAAATCTTTAAGCCTTAAATCTTTAAATCGCCCTTTAAAGACCGATTCGTATTCTGTGATAAAAATCTTTAATTTTAAAGTGTCAAATTTACAGAGAAATCGTCAATCAGAGCAAATGACACTCAAATCATCCAATTTTTTTCCTCAGTGGAGACAGGAAAAATTCCTGCCTCCACCCAGAATCGAACTGGAGACCTCTCGTTAACTAGACGAGTGCTCTACCAACTGAGCTATTAGAGGCCACATGCTCTGCTTGACTTGCTACACGACCTTTAGCCAATTGCATTATGCACTGCAATCGCTTACTCTCGGGATTGCGAGATTTGGAAACGATGTGGTGCGTACAATTGAGACGGCAGCTCATGGTGTCCATGAATTTTGGTTTATTGTGAGAATTTTACGAACTTTAGTTCAATGTTAATTGTATTTATGTACAGAGAAATCGTCAATCAGAGCAAATGACACTCAAATCATCCAATTTTTTTCCTCAGTGGAGACAGGAAAAATTCCTGCCTCCACCCAGAATCGAACTGGAGACCTCTCGTTAACTAGACGAGTGCTCTACCAACTGAGCTATTAGAGGCCACATGCTCTGCTTGACTTGCTACACGACCTTTAGCCAATTGCATTATGCACTGCAATCGCTTACTCTCGGGATTGCGAGAACTTTAGAACTTTAGGATTTACGAACTTTAGTTCAATTAACATTGAACTAAAGTTCGTAAAATTCTCACAATAAACCAAAATTCATGGACACCATGAGCTGCCGTCTCAATTGTACGCACCACATCGTTTCCAAATCTCCAAATTATAAAGATGGCAGAATAGCAGCCTTAATCAAATCGTTTAGAAACAGGCTTTTTTGGTATAGTTATTCTTTGGTATATATGCATGTACGAAATGTTCACCTAGACTACCTCCAAAACATATCCAAAAACAAAAAGAATTGTCGGAACCTCTTTCTAAATAAATAAAAAAAAACATGGTTTTAGTGGGGATTAATCGAGGTGGGGAGAAAATTTTGGTCAAATTATAATTCTTGGGTAGATTTATGAGGGCGGGTCCCCCAAAGACCGGATATTCGTATCTGTCACCATTTAGTCTCTAGTTGGGCAATAAGCTCACGGATAGCAAAACGAATATTTGGAAAATAGTATAAGTTACGGGTGATTTACCGCTTCAAAGGTTGGAAATTTCACGACATTTCCAAAAATTCAAAAAGTTTTTTTTAGGTCCAAAACATATCGAAAATTAAAGAAATTGTAGGAGCTCTTTTCGAAATAAACAAAAAAATGATTTCGGAGGGGTTGAGGAGAGGGGAAAGAGGAAAAAACGTTTAGAGATAATGTTTCTTTATTGGGAATCACGGAAGGGCGGAAGTAGTTATATTATCTTAATGTTTTTTAAAATCCAGACCGGTGACAAGTTGAAAAAAAGTGGATTATGTAACTGCTCTCTTTAAGTTAGAGCAGTAAAAATTCGAAATCTCTCTCTCAATTCTAAACAAAGAAAGCTTGAAGATTTATGCTATATATTTAGTATCAATAAAAATCATAATAATTAAATATATCTATTTCTGAGTTTAAAGTTAATGATACTTTATTCCTTTAACTCTTGACTCAAAATTTTTCGGGTTTGAAGGTTTATAAGGTCTTTCCTAGCAGCTGTAAAATTAAATATAACTTTTAAAAAAAGTTTGTCATTTCTATTTCAACTTCGTTATTGTGAAGTTTATCTTCTGCTAAAAAGCTTAAAGAAATTTGGCTAGAAAATAAAAGATCTTTTGTAATCTTTTTAATAATTTCGGAATTTAAACATTTATATACGCATTATTTGCATAAAAAATAGCCGTACTCACTATGGCGTTGTTATCTCGTAATCTCCGTAATCTGTTATCTTGTTATAATTTTTCATTTATAAAATACATAACGAGATAACGATATTACAAGATAACAGCGCCATAGTGAGTACGGCTAATAATAAAATTGATCAAATAATGATCAAAATAATACTGTAAAACTATCTTAAAGTCTATTTTGGAAATTCGTGTATCTCCCCTCTATAGCTTATTTGGGCGATTAAACGTTTTCAAAATTTTGTAGCTGACTAAACCGCAGGTTTAGAATAAACCTAGGTTTAGAATTTTTTAGATGGTTTGGATTTAATTAAAGCAAGTTATATATTTAAATTAACTCTGAAGTAACCGAACTATATTTTAATTTTAAAAGTTTTGCCCAGTATTTGGCCAGTTTAGCTATTGTCAGCCTTACAATAATATCCATAAAAGGGAATATCAATTGGATATTGAATAATAATTAATTTTTGTAAAAACACGTGAATTCAATGGAAATTTTATCAAATTAGTGGAATATGGAGTAATCAGTAATCAGCTCAAAGAGAATGCACTGAATTGAAGCCATCCTGTGTAATTTTTGATTTACATTATAGAACCATCAAAAAGAAATTTAAAATAACAAATTTAATATGTTTTTCAATTTTTAAATATTTGAACTGTTGGGAATTTTTTCATAGCGGAAAAAATAACATCTGTCCACTTGCTAATATAATGAACCTGAAATTGAAAGCCTACATACATTGGCGCTAACGCTAATTAATTAAATTGTCAGAGAGATAAACAAATATTTGCAACATTCATAAAAGCTCCTACTGCAGAATTTTCATAGAGAACCTATGTTTCCTTATATAAAATATTTTGCTATCTCAGTATTTTCCAACAGAGAAAAAGACTGAATGTAAATGAGCGATTTTGTTGGAAATGGAAAAACCCTATTCCCTTATTTGAGCTTTCACTTTTCTAACAACAAATAAATATCTTTTAACATATGTTCTACTGTCCTATGAACTTTCTTTGATCCTCTCTCTCAATAACTTTGAATTTCCTTTTGGCAAAAAGGGAGGGTCTACTGCTTTTGAAGGGTTTTATTTTTAATTCATCTTATCGCATGAAGCAATTTATTAAAGTCGTAGTGAAATATTAAAAGATATTTTTTGGTAATAAAATTTATCCATTAGTATCTCTTTACCTCCTAACCCCCAGAATATTCATATAAGGAAATTAAATTTGTGTATTTAAGATATTGCAATGATACGTCGATAATCCATCAAATGATGTTATTTCTTTTCAATTTGTTTATTATGTTTTTCAACAGGTTTAAACAGGCTTCTTTTGTCTTAAAACCAGGCCTAACTCTGGCTTTAGAAAATTTCTAACCAGTACTAGACGTTGATATGATTATAATTAAAAAAAAAACTTGAAATACTTTTATCAAAATATATACTAACACCATTTCACCAAAAAGAATAAACAAATATAGTTCCGACAGATTTTATGAAATGATTCTAAACCAGTTGAAGAAAAAACAAAGAAATCCCGAAGAGAAATCCCCTAGTAGTGTTCTGAAACTTGTGAATTCAAACAAATCTCAGAATTTCCCTATACTATTGCTTTCTTTTATAACTCTAACTCAATAGACAAGAAACTCTTCAAGAATGTCTGTCTTTTGGGATGGAATTTATTGATCTAAAGAAGTGAAGAATTTACCCAGAAATTTTGATGGTCGATTTTACCACTGGCACTGAAATTCTATGCAAATAGTTCCATTCTTCCTAAAATAATAAATCTCAGAAAGTAAGCTATAGTTCACAGATCTGTCATTGGAGAACTAATTTATTTAACGTTCGAAGAGTCCTTTCTAAAATCCTTCAGAGAGAGTGAATCTTGCAGTAATTTATGTTTAAAATTTGAATAAATCGAAGTTTTGTGATGTTCTTTTCAATGAATAATATGCAATTTTTCAGTTACATGATATTTTAGTTGAATATTTAATGTTTTTGTTATGTTATGTTTTTTATTATGAACTTTAACATAATAAAAATTTAAAGTTTGTTTTAAAGTTTAAGATACTTCTATCAATAATAATGGTTCTTTGACAAGAGAATCACGATATTGAATAGAAATGTGAAATTTATTCATTTTTTAAAACTTTCAGGCTAGACTTAAAAAAATACTTTAAAAATATTGAATACCGAAAGTTTGATATGAAGATGTGGTATTTGAAGTGTAATTTAGTTTTGAACTCACTTAGTATCGGAGATAACATAGAACAGAAATATGATACTGAATATTTAACTTAAATCTTCAAGTTATCTTCGTCTCAGAATTGAGAAGATTATCCTTATGGTAAGAGTACTTTAAAGTTACCAAGTGTGTTGGACGATTCCATAAATTCTAGCGCAATCCTATAATAAACTTTAGCAAACAATTTGAAAAAGTACCCTTTTTAAGGATAAAAAATTCCCAATCAAAACTATGCAAGTTGTTATGGAAGGGCCTCGACCTATAGCGGCAGACCTTGGACAATATGGCTGGATAAAATTAATAATCTTCTCAGGAAACGTCTTCTAATCGATCCTCAACACCTTTATGTAGTGACAAGGAATTGTGAGACATGTAGGTTGTTATCCTGATGGTCTAAGCCAGTGAGCTCGATAGGAATAAACGTTTAAATAAATGTGAATGTGTAAATCAAATACAATACGGCTATTATGTGAGGGCTCCTTTCTTTTGTGTTGCTAGTTAATTATTTAATTTAGGGCCGAAGCAAGATATCAAGCAAGGTTTTTGATAAAATTTTAACTTATGTCCTGGACAGACTTCTGTCCTTGACAGATTACGACATAAGCAGAGAGACGGCTTAATAGAGAATGATAGAAATGTGGTTTAAATATTATTTCGAATATAATTACACAAAGCCATCTCTCGGGTAATCCTTAGGTCTGTCAAGCCTTATACGGGCTTCAGACCTAAGGTTTAGCCATAAGGCTTAACTTTACTAGATTCTTATCATTCGAAATTTTTTGGGAAATTTTGACTTAGATATGGACTATTAAGAGGATCGTCAAGGAAAAAAAAGCTTCAGATTCAAGCTCTCGCGGAGCTACTCAAAGCATCCGTGATGTCCCCTGGTGGTGAAAAGAGTCATCACCCGCCATCAGCTGTCTCGTTTTTTCTACTGTTTTTTGTTCACGCTCATCGTCTGTCTATTTTTCTCCGAAGCGCTCCCCAGACCCAGAGCACACAAAAAACTCATTGAAAAGGTTGAAAACCCAAAGGCAGATTTTTAGCCTTGCGATGCATTATGAGATTTTGTGAAGGAAAGAAAAAATGAGACATGCATGTTTTACGCATATCTTTGTCTCTAAAAATTGATAAAAAAAAATTAAATTTTTAAGTGACAAAATTTCTATTTTTATTTTCTTCATAGTCCAAAATTTCTATTTCTTCAAAAAGGACACGTGCATTTGACACATTTGAAAGATAGGGGGAAACAGGTTTGTTTTTTGGCTTTTTTTTGGTACGGGAAAATCAAACTAATAAATAATTAACATGACCTTTATTTTTCCTCCATTCTTTCCAAAAAACATGTTCTTCTTGGGAATCTTTAAAAAAGCATCCTGCGATTTTTTTATTTTTAAATATGTTTTAGAGGCCGACTCGGTGATAATTTCATATAAGAAAATACTGTTGAATCAAAGATTTTTCAAGGTCAAAGGTTAAAAATGCTCTATAGAGAGCGTATTTTTAAACCGAATAGGGTGACATTTGGTATAGTTCCAAAGGTCATGCAATTTTTTACAATTCTGAAAAGGGTATATTTTTTTATGAATCCATATAATAAACCAGTTATGAAACTATAACTAATTTTAATCTGAAGTCCAATTGTAGTATTGTTAGCAAATTGCACAATCACAGTAAAAACTTTTGGACACTGACCAAAATATTGGTAAAAATTTTCTTTAGAACAATTTGTTACAGAACAAATATGTACCTAAAAAAGATATTTATTCGTTCCAATATTTTTTTTTCTTTACGGTTTTGTTAAGAATAGTGACAATTGTGTAAAAGTTTTCTTTTAGAACCGTTTCGATACGGTGGAATACCTACAAATTTCAGTAGATTTCGTTTTATACAAATTTGATCTGTGAGTTGGAATAGAATTTTGTTGCGCTCTACTGTTTTGTTCCCACTGTCAGGAACAAATTTGTAGATTTTTTTTATAAAAATACTATCCCTACATTTGTAACATATTCGTTTCAAAAATTTTCGGTATCCGTGAACGATTTAATTTTTGGAACAAAAATCGTTACTAATATGGGGAATCCTTTTGCCTCTCTTAAAAAGTACAAATTTGTTGCTAAAAGTCGGAACCAAATCGTCAGTTGCCTCAGCAACTGTGCTAACTGCATCTGCTTTGTGTCTGTATTCATTGCAAACGCCGCGCAGCGATGCGTTGCTTACAACGAATGCTGACACAAAGCAAATGCAGTTAGCACAGTTGCTGAGGCAACCGACGAAATATAGACATTTTGTTCCAATTATCGGGAACAAATTAATGCAATTTAAAAGATCTCGTCCGTTTCGTTTAACAGTTAAGGTCTATAGTTAAGGTGCCAGTGCTGGTAGCAGGAGGAGAAAAATCTCGCCAATCTCGAATTAAAAAAAAGTGAAACCGTAAATATTATAGCTTGAAAAATGCCACAAATTTAACGTCCTTCTTGCTGCGATGGTGACTTTCGGAACAAATTAGTTACTAATATTGAAAATCTTTTTGTTACTCCTTGAGGGTACAAACTGGTTTATTATATGGATTCATAAAAAATTATACCCTTTTCAGAATTGTAAGAAATTGCATAATCATTGGAACTATACCAAATGTCACCCTATTCGGTTTGAAAATCTAGAGCATTTTTAACCTTTGACCTTGAAAAATCTTTGATTCAACAATATTTTCTTATATGAAATTATCACCGAGTCGGCCTCTAAAACATATTTAAAAATAAAAAAATCGCAGGATGCGTTTTTAAAGATTCCCAAGAAGAACATGGTTTTTGGAAAGAATGGAGGAAAAATAAAGGTCATGTTAATTATTTATTAGTTTGACCTGCCAAGATTGTAAAGTTTTTAAATTTCGAATCGTAAGGGTTAGGGGAAAGAACTGTCTTTTCGAACGTTCATGCCTGCGAATAGCGTGATTTTTCTTTTATTTTTCCTAAGAGACTTATATATAATTATCACATAATCATAAATATTGATGATAAGCTAACTAATATTTAATAGAAATGTGTATAAGTCTCATACGAAAAATAAAAGAAAATTCCCATTATTCCAAGGCATGAACATTCGAAAGGAGAGTACTTTCCCGTACCAAAAAAGGTCAAAAAATAAACCTGTTTCCCCCTATCTTTTAAATGTGTCAAATGCACGTGTTCTTTGAAGAAATAGAAATTTTGGACTATGAAGAAAATAAAAATAGAAATTTTGTCACTTGAAAATTTATTTTTTTTTTATCAATTTTTAGAGACAAAGATATGCGTAAAACATGCATGTCTCATTTTTTTCTCTCCTTCACAAAAGTTCCATTTCAAAATCGGGTTTTCTATTGTAATCTCGAAATCATGTTATGCTTTTTCGCTACTTTTAGGTTTATTTTGTAACTTCGCGGATCGCGGTGTGTTCGTGGATTTTAGTGGGCCGCGGAATTTTTCGTGTATTTGCGTGGATCGCGGTGTTTCTCCCGAATTTTCTCGGATCGCGGAATCGTTCACGAATTTTCGCGAACCGAGAAATTTCTCGCGGATCGCGGAATCTTTTGCGGACCGAAGAATTTCTGACGGATTTACGCAGCCGGCAGAATTTATTGTGGATTTTCCCGGACCGTGGTTTTTTTCGCGGATTTTTGAAGATCGCAGTATTACTCGCGGATTGCGGAATAGTTTCTGAGCCATTTTGGCATTAAAGTTTTACATGTATTTTTGTGCATTTCTGACAATCGAATTTGCACTTTTCAATTTTCAACGACCTCGAGTTGCACGCATTTCGAGGTTTCCTGTAATAAATTTCAGCTAGCATAAGGTCATCTGGACTTCGATTTTGCCCCCAATTCGAATTTGCAATGAAAGAATCATACATAGCATAAGCCCATTTAGGCTTATCACTGACTTTTTTCTTCTCCGAGAAAAATTATATCCGCATATTTTGTAGTCACCGATATTAGCTGGTTTTGTGAAATGCCCATGACTATTAACGATTCATAATTTTTACGATTTTCTACAATTTTTTGAAACAACGAGATTGATCGTGAAAATCATAAAAATTCGCTCAGCTGTAATTCATAAGATTTCTCACACAAGGGATGAATTTTGTTGTTTTGTATTCTTTTTTCTCCTCCGCCTGATCGCAAAAAACTGCAGGCGTGCTGAAGGTCAGAGAGAAAAGGAAAGACATGGTGAAAAATGCGACGCGTAATCTTGTGGCGAATTGCTGAACAATTTTGAGTAGAATTTCTCGGAAGCTCGGAAAGCTATCAAAAGCTCATGAAAATTTCCAATTTGGAGCATGTTGTTTAAAATTTAATTGCAAAAAAACTATTAGGAGTTTCTCCAATTCTAATGTACCATTTGAAAGCTAATGAAATGTAGATTGGTACAAAAATAATTATTAATTCGGAAAAAATGATATTCTCGGTACAAAGATGCAATGAAAACTGTCATTTTTTGGACAATTTTCAATTGAAAAATACTTGGAAAATTTGTATGAAAAGTGAAAGAAGTGAAACAGGCATTTTATAGAGCATGTCTTTACGAACAAAATTAAAAAAAGATATACCTCTCTATCTTTCATATTCTAGGAGATAATGCAGCCTCTTTGTGGCATGTTTTAGGAGTATACGAATGTTTGGAAAATTATATTACGAAAGCAAAACAGTTTTTCAAAAAATTAAAACAGGGAATTCAAAGATAATATAAAAAACTACCCTCAGTTAAATTTTCAAGGAAATATCTCAAAAATTGTAAGACTTGATACACTTTTAATTTTGGGTTTTTGTATGGAGACGCCATTTTCTGGCTTTTCGATCCTCTTAAGGGGAATTAATCTATTTGAATCAGAAGAACAAATTGAATTGGTTGCTATGGAGGTTTTTGAGACCTTCGGAAATTAGGCTAAACCTCTAGTCTGAAGATGATCTTAGACGAGAGATGGCTTAGTGGAAAATTGATGGGAATGTAGTCTAATCATTGTTGTGATTATAATTACCTTAAGCCGTAGGTGTATAGCACATTATAATTTGACACTAAGGTGTTATTAGATGGACCGAAAAGACTAAAGAATCATAGCATATTTTTCTCTAATTTTCTTCAGCATAATATTTTTTTTTTTAATTCAAGGTCTAAAAGCATAGAAAAGTACAACATTTTAAGTATATTTTTGGAAATGCTCATTAATTTTTTTTTTTTTAAATTTAGCCTCTGGGACATAGTTTTCAGAGACTTTTATGAAAAGAACTTCTTTACAATGTAGAAGATTTATCTAAATAGGTTCATTTGACATCCAAATTATAAAAATATTTATTATTAGCTAATGAGTTAAACTAGTCCTTGGCTGAAGAGTTTCTGAAAAAAAAAACAAAATAAAATTTGAATTTTTGGGAGAACTTTACACAAAGAATTTCATTTTTGACGCATTTTACATCACGTTTTATCTCGTAAAATAAGTTATGAGAAAGGTAAAAAAAATCTATAGTGCAAGTATGGAGCTTAACTGATCAGCTAACAGGAAATATTTAGTTTTTTGACTTCAGATAAATATATTTTGAGAAATCTTGTCTACCGAAAAGTATGTTTTTTTTTTTAAATCTCAATGGATTTAAAAATTTTTAAATGAAAATTTCAGAAAATATAGTTTAAATGTTATAATTTTATTTGCATAAGAACTTGAAAAATTATGTTTTTTAATATGCAGAAAAAGATATTTTAAGAAAATATTCTGTATTTTTTTTAGTCTTCTTAATCCACGTAACTCATTAAAGGCAAATGACGTATTAGATTTTGAAAAAGCAATATTAGAGTTTATTATTTAAGATTTTGAGACATTTAGGAACTGAGCTTAACTAAAAGTCTTGAACCAGTACCACTCTCAACGTTACTGAATAACGTCAAATTATCTTAATTTGCTACCGTTTCGTCCTAAAAACGCCCCTTATCAATGCAATTAGGGGAAAGTGGTCTGCCTTTGAATGCGGCGGCTTTTGAACATTTATTTTTTTCTCTTATATAGTTAGTTGTACTGACTAAAGTTTAGATAATAAGGTTTTTGCTTTGGAATATAAGAGAAAAATTGAAATATTCAAAGGCTATCGCATTCAAATGCAGGCCACTTTCCCCTATGAGAGAAATGGTCTTACTTATCTAGTCTAGGTTGTTTGTTTCAATCGAAATATGAACAAGCGAAAAATAAGAGCCCAAAAAATATATTTATCTCTTACCTGTTACTTTTAGTCATTATTTAAAAAACAATGTTATAAATGGATTATTTAATTAATATGGCACATTAAGCACAACATTTGGTACATTTGGGATATTTTTGGATAAAACAACAATGACGCACAATTTCTAGTAATTTATCTTTAAACCGTTAGAACACTTTGAAGCAAATTACGCATCAAAGTGCTAATAGACTTAACTATAAGTTCTTTTTTTTTCATAGAGCCTTCATGAACTTTCTAATTGCTAATGAATGTAACCTGCAAGTGTACACGAAATATAAATAAATAAAATGACTTTCACGTGGTGTTACTAAAAGGTAACAGCACGAAAGTAAATTTAATATCAAATTATGAATCATTATACTCGAAACACTCGATTTTGCCGCATTTCCGCTGCGTGACTAAGTAAAGGGCCTCAATGTTTTGGGGCTGAAGACACGAATATGGTACCCAGTCTATTGAATTTAGATTACAACGCTCCACGAAAGCGCTGACGTAGAGAGCAGGAATGGGAGCCGGAAGTTGATTCGGATGCGCCGGCAAATTGAAATATGTTGACAATCGGTTCATTTTGGTGGAAACTCACACTGGAAGCTCCGTGCACGCATATAAATTAGGTCGGTGAGACGTGATTTATGAATTAATTTCCGTATGCATCCCGAGCAGATTCTACCCTTTTATTGCTTCCTGGCAAACTTCTCGGTTCCATAACAGAAAGCAATTGTTTCTGAACCGTGTGCCAGATAAGAGATGAGGATGAATTTTTGAGAGCAGGGTCAGGAGGTTAGAAGGTCGAGATGAGGAATATGACAGGAATGACCAACAAAGGTACCAAAATCAACATATAAAAAAATTCTAACAGAAGCATAAAACATTTTGCTTCCCTTGCAACATTCCTTTTTATCACACTCTCAAGCCATCCTTGCTACTCTTTGCGCCTCTCAGTTGGTTCAAGTGGGTCAAATACTGTTAATATTGGACAAAAGTCATATTCAAATCACAAAATAACAAAATTTCTGTTATACCTGACCATACTGATCAAGGCACAAATGATCTTTTTAAATTAAATAAGAGATTTATTAACAAATAAATCAAATTAATTTACATAATAAATTAATAAAAATTATTAAAAACTATTAAGATTTAAATTATTCAATTTAAAAAAAAAACATTATTAATTCTGAATTAAAGAGTTTAATAATATTTCATGTATTCCAAAACTGATTCAAAATTTTCTGTACTTTTAAGGTATACAAAGTCCCACCTAACCAGCATTAAGGGGTTACGTGGGTCAAGGAGTCTTGAAAATACCACATTTTCTTCAAATATATTTTTTCATTAAAAAAAATAATAATTCAAGCCCTTTAGCATATAAAAGTTTAATATTTAAACCATATGTTCTGAGACTCTCGTTTATGATTATTAAAAATTCGACCGTTACGTTTTTTTTTTGGAGACATTTTTTGAAAAAAAAACATACATTGCGGTAGTCACGATTAGTCATAGTCGGTGGCAGCCAAAATCCCGAAAGCCAAAATCTCGAACGCCAAAATCCCGAAAAGGCCAAAATCCCGAAAGCCAAAATCTCGAACGCCAAAATCCCGAAAAGGCCAAAATCCCGAAAGCCAAAATTCCGAATTTTAAAATTCCTGAAATTGATGAAATTATATGGAGGAAAATGTTTAGAATAATTTCCTACACTGAGAGAAATCCGAAAAAGTTAAAATAACATTCCGGAAATGTTAATTTTACCCTGCAATTGATCCGAAATCGGTGTAAATATTACCGTTTTTAGGTGTATTGGGGGTTAAAGTTACCCTTTTTCATGTTAATTTTACCCTTGAAAGGGTGTAAAATTAACATTAAAAAATGTTGATATATTTTTACACCTAAAAAGTGTTAAAGTTATGAGGAAAAAAAGTTAATCGCACCCTCTTTTTTTCTCAGTGTAAGACTCAGAAGATTTCCCTTTGCCTCCAGCAAGCGTGGATACAATCGCGGGAGTAGCTGTGACACTTTTAAGAATTCGAGATTTTGGCTTTCGGGATTTTGGCCCATTCGGGATTTTGGTTTTTCGGGATTTTGGCGTTCGGGATTTTGGCTTTCGGGATTTTGGCGTTCGGGATTTTGACCGGGACCCGTCATTGTAGATTCATCTCACGTCAAAAAACCAAATTGTTTTTTTACTAAATAAGTTAAAGTCATACTTGGGCGAGGGAATTTTTATTTCCTTGACTACAATTCATTTTGCAAGACAAAAAATTATGTTAAAGGGACAGATAATCCTAACCGGCTTATGTAGGTGAGATTCTTAACGTGAGCTAGCTCGGAGTGCATGCAAATTCGATTTGGAGCTGAAGTTGGGAGACGCCATTATGAATCAAATTCGTGAAATTATGCAAATTTTGTATTTAAACCAAAATATCAAGGATTTGGATGAACTGACAGAAAAGTGATATATGGGTGAAATGTAGACCAGAATGTTCTCTATAATTTTCCTATAGAACATGATCTCATCGATTACTCAGAAGCCAAGATAAGCGAGGTTTTTTGTTTCTTAACTCGTTTTTTCATCCAGAGTGCCCCAAGTAGTCATTTGTTGAGCTTCAACTATTTCAAAGAATTGTTGTATTTTGTGGGACTTTCCATTTAAAACCCTATTTTAAGTGTCTTGGTGGAGTAGAGGCAGTCAAATTGGCATCTGAGTGATTTCAAAGCGTTATTATGGGAAAAATCAATTTTTTCACACTTAAACAGCAAAATCGGAGTGATAGCGTAGTCTGAGTGGAAAATGATGTATGGACGAAATGTAGAGACAAATGTGCTCTACAATTATGTTGAAGTAATCATCAAAATCGGATCAGCGACAGTCGAGATAATTGAGGTTATGTGATATTGAAATTGGTTTTTCGACTGTGGCGCCCCTGGTGTTGGTCCCACGAAGTTCAAATATTCTAGAAAGTTGTAGCATTTGGTGAGATCTTTCGTTTAAGCCCTCATTCATCAAAATCGGTAACATAGAACCGGAGATATGATTTTTTGAATTTTGTGAACTTTGACCCCTCATATCTCCGGTTCTGTTTTAACCACAGCGCGCATACGCACCATTTTGGAAACGTCCTAGACTGGACTACAACATACTAAAATTTCATTAACTTGCACAATGCCGTTTTTGAGAAAAGTGACTTTGAATTTCGATGAATTTTGACGCTATCACAGCGCCACCTGTGGTGACTTTTTGAACTTCCATCTGAAAGCGCTCATCGAGACGAAACCAAAAAGATAAAATTTAGGTCGCTATGTTAATTAGAACCGGAGATAGAGGCCGGTCAATGTTCGAACTTTGACCCCTTATAGCTCGGGTCAGGGGTTTTAGATCGACTTAAGGTTTTTTTTGTTTGATAGGTATAATCAACGGCTACAACATACTAAATTTTCAGCCCGATGCACAATGGAATTTTTGAGTTATTTAACTTTTAAGATTTAAAAATTTTCCTTTTAAAAAAAGCGCCCCTAGCGGTGGTTTTATGAACTTGCGATGTTAGAAGGGGAAGTGGAATTTCACGAGAGCTTTCCAAAAAGCCCTCACTTTTTAAATTCTGACAATTAGAACCGGAGTTATGGCCATTTTAAGAAATTTTTTCTGGACCCTTATAGCTCGGGTCAGGGGGGTCGGGGGACCTTAAGTTTGGTATTGATGGAAAGCTCTAAGGCCCAGCTATAACATACTAAAATTTGAGCCCGCTCGATGCCATAGGGGCGGAGCTATTGAGAAACCAAAAAAAGGGGGGTCTTCAAAATGGCGGAAGGAGGGGTGGGGGGTGGGGGGTCTATGCACCAAGTTGCAATTTTCACCCGATATATAACCTTTGCCGAAAACCGCAAGTCGATATCTTTTTTAGTTTAGGAGCTATTAAGCTCCAAAGAGCGGCCGGCCGGCCGGCCGGCCGGCCGGGAACGTAACTTAGCCACATATATATTCGGAATCAGGAAGTGGCGAAACACATTTTGGCCAAATTTGAGGTCGATCGGACGACATGAAATTTTGTTAGGATTATAGTAGGTGAGATTGTTAAGAATCTCACCTAATACGATAAAATGCACGATTGCATAAGTTCGTGGGTCACTTTCACAGACGTGAATAAAATGTGTCCCATACCCTTAACACTTTTGTTAATTTTTTACATACTCTGAAAAGATTATAGAGTATAGCATCCCTTTAATGTCAAGTATCTTTCAAATAAGTCAATTTGTCCTTTGAATGACCTGTACAAAATGACAAGCAAGAAGGAGCATTTGACGCATTTAATGTTGGGCAAATTTTAGAAAAGTGTAAGTAAGAAACATGCACAAAAATGCATTTTGGGTGTTTGTTTGGATCATGTCCTTGCTTTCAAAATGATTAAAAACTCGCTCAAAAATTTCGCAATAAAGATTTGTCTTTGATAAGATTAACTTTATTTTGGACTTTGGGCGGCCTCTAGCATAGACGATGATATTGTGAGTGTCTCCTTTGAAGACATTTAATGAATTACAATTAAAAAGAATATAAAAATGTTGGAAAACAATAATTTTTGGAAGAATGTGACCATTTCTCTCTTCGTATATCACGACAAAATGCCTTTATTGGACCGATTGGTAACAGGTGATGAGATCTAATGCAAAATCATACAGTCCAAAACGTCTCGGAAAAACAGCTAAGCCTGTTGCAAAAGCTGTTCTGCATCTCACTCAGAGGAAGGTGATGCTGAATGACCCTACTAACCCGGACAAATTGCAGTCCCCTCCCCTAACAACCTAATCGGTATTCTCACAGCTGGAGTTTGATTCTGCGAAAGCATTTCAACTAAAAGATAAATTGTTTTCTATTTGCACAAAATGTTATTGAAGTTTGATAAATTCCTAGCGAATTTCAAATTCGAATTTGAATGATGGGGGTACGGCCCAATCGACAGTTGTTAACCCAGTCGACTGCCAAACCAACGAATCCTAATCCTTCATTCCGACACTCAGAAAAATAATCGAGTAAAACTTACTCGAATCGATGTTAAATTAACTCTTTTTCGTTGTGATTTTCGATTAATTTAGAGTTGATTTTACTTCTATTTAGGTGTAATATTCGGAAGAGTTGTTTTAACTCTTTTTTCCTAAAATTTACATGACAAAAGAGTGTAAATAACTCTTTTTAAGACTGAAAATAACTCGTTTTAAGAGTTAAAATAACTCATTTCGAGAGTTAAAAATCTTTCTTAGAGTTAAAATAACTCTTTCAAATTCCAAAATGAATATTTTTTGGATTTTTTTCATTTTATCATTTTCTTTATTAATATTTTCTTGACCTCAAGTTTCATATGTTCCGAGCGAAATATCACGTAATGATGCACGCACATGTCTTCATGAAACACTGTTAGTCGTATTTCTATTTGATGTTCCATATGAACTTTTTCACTCGCAATCTTCTTGACTGAAGTATATTCTTATAACGAAAACACTTAAGCATATACTTCAGTCGAGATGAAATTTTACATCGAAAAAGAGTAAAATTTACATCGATATCCGACGAATTAATTCAACTTGCACGAAGAGTTGTTTCAACTCTATTTACTAAAATTTACAACGAAAAAGATGAACAATTACATGGATATTCGTAGAGTTAATTCAACTCTGCCATAGAGTTGTTTTGACTTTTTAGTTTTTTCTTAGTGTATGACACGCCTAAAACTATCATGCCTAGGCGGGTGCTGATGGTTGTTATATGGTTCTCTTGTTGTTTATGCCAATTACCACTAGTACTTCAGTAAGTGAGCATCAGTCGCCGTGCACAGTTCACTCAAAGGAAGTTGAAAAATGGGTGACATCTTCAGTTCCTCAGTTTTCCTCTATAATAGGTTGGTTATTTTATTTGGGTAACCCCCATCTGGGCTTACATATTGGACTTTCCTTTTGTAAAAGGGCTGGAAGAGGTTTTGATAAGCTTACAACGGTAAAGGCAACTAACAAAGAAAATGTTTTAATATTTTTTTTAAAGAATAGTTACAGAAACCAATTAAAGCTTTTGACATCTATTGCTTGGTCGTTAGAGCATTCGCCTATAAATAGCGAGAATTTCACCTAAGTATAATCCTCGGTAAAGAGTGGAATTTTTTCTGTCATCTTGAATGCTAATTGGTCTAATTGACGATATACTTTGTCTACTGCATTTCAAATTGAGCTTAAACTCGGAAGTTCCCAGAAAAAAATTCAAAATTTTTTAACGAAAATATTCAGTTGATCATGAAAAAAATCCAAAAAATGGGAATTGAATTTTGCCCAGAAGATTGTCCATGTTTTACCACCTGAGGACGTATGTGAGGGAGTTTGTTTGAAGAGCCCCCAAAGTGTCCAGTGTTTTATTCATTGTAATCATCACCATAAATGCCTCGTGTGCTTTGTCATGGTGTCCATAAAAGCTCCATGCGACCGAAATTCACCTACTCAGTGCAATTCTCTTCGGAAGGCCCATTTTCTGGGGTATGCCACACAAGGGTGCATAAATAACGCTGAAACGGTGTCAGCTGGTCAAATATTCCTCAGCCATGAGTAATTGGGTGGGTTCTTTGTGTGGTTTTCCACCCATTTGGAAGGAACTTCCTGATCGACTCTGCCCTCTCCCACTCTCTGGGGGGATTATAAATTTTTATTGAACCATATTCTTTTGGCCTTCCGGAGTCAAGTTCCTTTCACATTTTTTTTTTCTTCTTCTTATCCAAGGGAACACTTTGAGATCACTTGTGGTTGTGTGCCATAAAAGCCACCCCAGCACGAATTCACCCAAAAGTCACAATGAATAACTGAGCAAAGGACCAACAGAAGAGACTTTGAAGCATTTCTTGCAATTCATCCCACATCCATTGGTCCTTGGGGTTGAGTATTGATTTTTAGCAGGATATCCCTCTTAGAAATTCACCCATTATTCCGGTCTTGTTGATACGGAAGGTCTCACCAAGTTGAATGAGGTGTTTGGCCAAAGAAATGTGCAGTGATTCCCCCAGCTTTTCAATTTCAATTCATTCTCACCTGGATTCTGTGTTTATTGAATTTCAGGGGAGGAATACTAATGACAAATTTCTTGCACTGCACTCAGATAGATATCTCTACCAAGTACATTATAATGGAAACTTTATCACGATATTGCACAATAATAGAGTACAAACATGTCAGTTCGATTGACACTGCTTCACAGACAATACAGAAAAACAAAGCCCAGATAAACTTATGTGCTGCAATGCTTAAATCCCAACCCCGAGGTTCTTGCAAAACTTAATGAGTGAAAAGTCGTTTAGAAGTAAAATTTTAAGTTTGTGCAACGGCATTATTTGTTCCGAATTCAGAAGTTTGCGATTTCGATGTTTCAAAGCTTGAGTTATAGTGCTATTCCTTTGAAGGAATAGAAGGGGAAGTCTTTCTCCCGAACATTTTTTTAGTACATGATTGCATTTATGTGCTTCTGCGTAATTGACTTTTCTTTGTGTTGATCCTGTCACGACTGTTTGGTCGAACACAACGAGGATTCGGGGAGAACACTCGAGACAAGAACCAGTACAGGAAAAGTCAATAACGCAGAAACACATGAGAACAGACATGTACTAAAAATTGTTCATGAGAAATGTTTTCATTCTCTTTTCATTTTTCGTTGGAAAAGCACCATTAGGTAACATATCCGAAAATCATTGAAAAAGCTTAGGCCAATTTTGAGAAAAAAGAAAACATGGTTTTTAAGGGATGGAGGTGGGATAGGGGTAAAAAGTAAAAGACCGCCTGAGATCATGTTGACTTATAGGGGATTATCGAAGGCCTAAAATCGATATTTCTTGCCGTTTGACCTTTAGCTCGTGAACAAGGTCAAGAAAAAACAATTCCGAAAAAAAGTATTCAAAAATCTGTACATAAATGGTTCATTACCGATAAAGGTGGATTCAGCCGGGTTCGAAAATTCCATACCTTTCCAAAAAATCCAAATTTAACCAAATCGGTTGAAAAATGAACCCTCCGAAGTGGATGACCTTCATCCTTCAATAATTCAAAATGGCGAATTTTCCGGTCATAGGTGTGTTTGGACGAAATATTCGCCTGGAATACCTCTAAAACATAACCGAAAATCATTAAAAAAAGCTTGGGCTAATTTTAAGAAAACCGAAAAACATGTTTTTGGGGGGTAGGGGTGGGTGGGGGAGGGGCAAAGAAAAAGGGAGGGGAAAAACGTCTGGAGATATTGTTTTTTATTGGGGGCATCGAAGACCGGAAGTCGATATCTTTTACCGTTTAAACTCCAGGACAGTGAAAAGTAGAACAAAAGACGATGATATAACTGTTCTCTGAGGTCGAGCAGTAATATGGCACTGTTTTCGAGCGGTCTAAGGCAATGCTGCAAGATCAAATATTGCCTTATTGTTTCGAAATAAGCCTATGCAAAGGTCAAAAGAATTGTTCAAAACCGTATTGAAAAATCTTAATTGAATTGAAGTTACAGTCAGATAAAAGAAAGTCAAAAAACATGAACTAAAACAATTCAATTTATAAAACGGACTGCGGACTGCGACACATCTATTGCACCGGTTTTGGTATCTGGTCTTGTAGGGAATTAGGGATGTCCAAAACAATACGCATGCCCTGATAATAAGGTTAATAGAATTTGATTGATAAAAACTAAAAAGCCTTTCTAGTTTTTAGATAGCTCAGGTTAAATAAAACATCCTTTTAAAATTTTCAAAATTCAAGTTTTAGGATATATGAAGTGGTACAATGTTTGTTCTAAAATACAAGTGTTTCCGAGTACTAATCGTCCATAGATCAAGAGAAATTTAATGATATGGTAGATGTTCAAATTACCATTCCTCAAAATTTTAGGAACAATAACAAAATAACATTCCGGAAATGTTTATTTTACCCTGCAGTATTGATCCGAAATCGGTATAAATACTATGCTTTTTAGGTGTATTAGGGGTTAAAGTTACCCTTTTTTATGTCAATTTTACCCTTAAAAAGGTGTAAAAATAACATTAAAAAATGTTGATATATTTTTACACTTAAAACGTGTTAAAGTTATGTGGAAAAAAAGTTAATCGCACCCTCTTTTTTTCTCAGTGTAGGAATCTCAACTCAATTGTAAAACGTCTAATTCTTCTTCAGGATGTTATACATTACTGTTACTAATTTACCGTTTCCTTATGTGGTAGAAGAGACCGGGGTAGAATTAGCTACCGAAAGAAATTTTTCGTTGCGTATAATTTGTACAAAAAATGTTTATATGAGACTGATAAATATTTCAATCATTTCAATGAATAGTTAGGAAAGTATTTAGAATAAAGAGTAGTTTCCTTATGGTGTCAACACACTAGAAGCAAATTTTCGTCAAACAATACATTTTTTAAAAAAAAATTCTGACGTTTCTGCCTACAAGGATATTGAAATTTTTCTTTAAAAAGGCATTTTTTAAAAGAAATTGCTCGTAAAGGGCATTATAAATATTCCTTCGAAGGCAAACTATAATATGCCACTATCTAATACTATACGTAGCTAATTCTGCCCCGGTCTCCCATACAATAGAAATTTTCAAGTAATGCCAGAAAAAAGAAACATTTTGCAAATATTTTTCCAAATTTGTAGGAGAGTTCCGTAAGATTATCATTGTTCTGGATAATCAGTAATCCTGAATTATTAATCAATAAATGAGTCCAAAGACTTGCGTGTCAGAAGAAGTCATAACAAGTCAGGACATTAGTATAATAAATCGCATTTAGATCTTACTTTATTC
The DNA here is from genome assembly GCF_024763615.1 of Phlebotomus papatasi. Classification (NCBI taxonomy): domain Eukaryota; kingdom Metazoa; phylum Arthropoda; class Insecta; order Diptera; family Psychodidae; genus Phlebotomus; species Phlebotomus papatasi. The sequence continues at coordinate 62,366,119 of NC_077223.1, forward strand.
ATGTGGGCTATTTTAGGCTGAAAATTCCTGAAGTTCTGTCCTAAATATATAAGACCTACTCTGAAAATTATAGCCCATTTGCACACTTCATGGCATATTAAATTATAAATGTATCTCTTTTCTCGTTAATTTTGAAGCAGAAGTTATTGCTTTTGCCGCGCAAAAAGCAGACTCGTCAATGAAATATTCAAGCAATTTATGATCTGAGCAAAAAAGCTCTCGAAAGTTCAGTGCCTTCAAGCTCTTTGGCCGTTTAGAAAACTAATTTCTATGGATATTTATCTACAATTATATGCATTTCTCACTCTTACGCATTCAGTTTACCAAGAAAGGTGGTTCGTTTTAGTATACAAAACATACATTATATAGTCTAATTTATTCATTGCAAATTTCAAGCACGATCCCCTGCAAAAGTTTCACAGAGGTGATGGAAAAATGTGTGGTATTTCAGCAAGTGAATAAAATTCATGTGAAAAAGTTTGCCACAATTCAATGGGGTTTGAGAATAGTTGAGGAAATTTGTCTCCATGTCGAGTGAATGTGGCAAGAAATTCATATTTATTCGCTTTTCTCTTTTTTTACTGCACAAAAAGACATTCTGACGAAGTTTAGACACACGACATGAAAACTTTTAGTTTCAATGGCTTCTGCTTACATTCAAGAATACGCATATTGGGTAAAAGTTTCATGGGAAAAGTTTCCAGGAGGTGCAAAAGCAATAAAAATCTCAAACATAACTTTTTTCACTGGATGAGATATTAATAATGTTTTCTCGTTTACTGATGAAAGCGAAACCTTTTGAAAGATTCATTTACATTTAAAAGCTCTTATCATCAATCAAGCATACCAACTACGTGTACATAGTTGAGATAGTTGAGATTTATTAAAACTTTCAATCCTTCAGTAAATGATCAATTGACCTATGATTCTAAAAATAAGCCTTATGTACTGTCCATCAATCTAAACCGAAAGTGTGTCAAAGTTGTAACGAGGTTTCGTACTCTAGACACAAATTCCTACTTGTAATGTGCCCTGCAGTGGATTTCTGAAGGCAAACACTTACACAATTGCATTAGATTACAATCTCAAGTCGTCATTGGGGAAAGACTGCATTTGTCCCCCTTTTGCAACTCCTGTGGCATTCAATCCACTTCTGTGGCTTCCTTGTATGAACGGAATAATACGCCTTATCTGACATGGAAAGTCGCTTTCATCTTACAATGCTTCATTGATTAACGTCATTTTGTGAGTTCTTACAACTTCACAATTCAATATCCCGTTTATCGCTACCAATAAACAATTTAAAAATCACTTCAGAAATCAATATGAAGAAAAAATCCAAGAGAAAAACGTACAAAATGCGCAACATTTCACTTATTATGAATATTAATGCATAAAAAATAATTGTTTTTTTACGATTCAAAATTACTATATGTTATCCAATTATACCTTCAAACGTTCTAAAATGTTGTGTTTTACTTCATGATAACTTCATGATAAGCTGAGATTATTTACAGGTTACCTCGAAATGCGCGCAACTCGGGGTACTTGCAACTCGGAATGCGTGAAAATTCGATTGTGAGTTGAATTTTGAGAGTAAAGAATCATGTTGAGCAAACTTTCCTCGACGGCCGAAACGGATAAAATTGGTTAAAGTTAACAATCGGCGTTCCTTAGACCCGAGCAGATTTACAAAATAATTCTAAATCTAGACGAAGATGCACATAGTAAAATTTTCAAGAACTTAAATAAAAAAAGCATGTCAGGATTGTAGGGAGGTGTAATTGACACTTCGGAATCATCACGGCATACCCTTTTAGTCCAAGACCTAAATACAATATTATCACTACTGACTTTTACTTAAGGTAAGGGCTCATAATTTTGGACAGTCTGCTTATAAGCATCGATGTTCTAAGTTTGAAGTGCGATATTTTCAATAATAATTGGCTTTTTTTGTTACTCTTTTTTCAGAAGGTTTGTTTAGGAACTTGGCGTGCTGTTTATCGGCCTTGTTTTTACTAAAATTAGACTTAATACGTTTAAGAATGAATTGATATGTAGAGGTGAATTTGACTCTTATTTTGGAGAACTTGGTTATTAATTTGGACAACTTGACTGTAAATTTGGACAGCTAATCCGCCTCAACAGGATGTCCAATGTTCTTCATTTCATGAACCAATCTTACCAAGTCCTCTTCCTGTTCATGTAAGGGAAACGTAAAATGTCACAAGAAGCCCGGAAACTTTCCATATCATTCATTAAAGTGAGTTGACTTCGGTACTCCAAGTACGTGCAGATTAGCGCATTCCTTGACCTTTCCGGGAGCCTTTCAAGGCTTTTCTCGCTACATCTCTTTCGTAGAGATGATGCTCCTTTGTTTCTCCAGGCATTTGTCCAACCTAGTCATTACAAAAACTAAAACTTCACGAAATTTCGTGAGAAAAACACCTGTCCAAAATAAGAATCATCACCTCACTGGTGAATGTCTTAAAAAATTTCCCATTTTTCACACGAAAAATCTAATTCACAAGGCAAATCTCATTTCAGGTCAAATGTACAAATCATCAGTAACGTGAATCAACACAATATTCAATGAATATTCAATAATATCACTCAAAAACAGCGAACAAACTTTGTTAGTACTTCACCAAAACTAAATAAGACTGAAGTAAGCCACGAAGTTCTGTCATATTTCTCGTAAGCAATAGCTCACACTAAATTTTCAACAAAGCAATTTTAACTCAAATTGTATTCAAAATTTAACGTATTTAGTGTTAAAATCTTCTAAAAAGAACAAATATTTAGATAGAATTCATTATTTATCAAATATTTGAATAAAGATCCATCATTTTAATCAATTTATTTTTAGTGTCCAATTTTATCCTCAAAGTGTCCAAAATAAGAAACTGGACAAAATTATGAGCATTTCCCCTATACTTAATACGACACGTTAAAAAACTGGGCTACTCTAATAACTCTTCTCCAGACCTGGAAACTTTCCATCAACTACTTCCAGCACCTTACCACTTCCAGCTGTTTAAGAAGACAGTCAACTGCATTGATTTTACTTTCAAGTGATTTGGATGGAAATTCCGACATTATATAGACTGATGTGATTTCAGAGCTTAGTCCGCAATTGCTTTATATATATTTTTACTAATGTATGGTTTGTTTACTAATGCAAAGTTTAAAAGTGTGATACAAATTATTCAAATTTTCCATTTTAAAGGAAAAATATTTACTGGATGTAGTAAAATTCTATAAATCTAATGAAAATACTCAGATACAGTCAGGCCATGTAACTGCGACGATTGGAAAACTCGGATGCCGCGACCGATTCAACTCCGATAAATCCACTTAAAATATAATTTATATTTTTATTTCCATAATTAATTACTTCAGTAACATAATATAACTATTATACTTTAAGAAAAACCAAAAATTATATTTTTATCGGTTTAATAAGTCGTTGAAACAAATATTTTTCAAACTCGGGTCAGCTGGGTTGTGTACTAAAAATGTTATTTCCGAGAAAATTTTGCTGTTGACAGCTCGTCGCTGGAAAACGTTCAGTGGTTTTTCTTTGTTATGAAATATTATTTCCAATAAAAATTATTAATAAAAGTGAAGCTTAGTTATTGATCTATATATTTCACAAAACACAACCTTCTGACCATTTAACCAGACCGTGTTTTTAATTGCGATAAAAGTGCCACACACACTGACATTTCACTGCAGAGGACAATATTGTCATTGAACCTGTTGACAATGGACCCATCATCAGCACCGAAGACGCTAGTCTTTATTTCCCGGAAATTGTTTTCCAACATTCGAAAGAGGAGTCCATTATCAATAACCAGCACGATTAGGACACCGACAATGATCCTTCAAATGATCCAGTCACACCTGGAAATCAACTCTCTGCAATTTCTGAGACTCTCGATTCTCCTGAAACTCAACCGATTTTCGACACACTAAAACAGTGCTATTTCTGGCCAGGAGAAATTCCAAAACGTCGCCAGAAGACGAGGGTCAAAGTTACCAATGTGAATTGATGGAATAAAACTTTAAAAAATGTTTTTGAAATAATAGCCGTACTAACTATGGCGCTGTTATCTTGTAATATCATTATCTCGTTATCTCGTTATCTCGTTATGTTCTCGTAATGTATTTTATAATTGAAAAATTATAACAAGATAACAGATTACGGAGATTACGAGATAACAACGCCATAGTGAGTACGGCTAATATCTTCTCATTTTTGTGCATTCATTAAACTTTTCCTTAAAATGAGCATCCGAGTTTGATCGAATTCAACGGAGTTAGAAAAAAGCATCGCAGTAAGGTTCTTGCGCATATATTAATATTATCGTAATTTAATTAATTTTTTTCAATATTATTGCTAAAATTCTTTTGCTATCATGATTCTAAATGAAACAAAGAATAATTCTATTGATTTGGAATGGGGAGGAAATATTTCACCAGTCCGAAAACAAGCGTTAAAGTCGCACTCCATGAAAAGCATCGGGATTACCTCTCTATACTATTATTAATATCTAATATCTATAATATCTAATATCTATATAATACTATTTTATAGTGTTAATTAATGAACCTAAAAGATCTTGTCAAATTTTTAAATTTAATAGTGCCAAAATTTGTCATATTTGACAGTTTTCTTATAAGAAAATTATAAGGTTTATTATAAATGAAAAATGTTGCAATACAAAATAAACCTTATAATTTTCTGAAGTTCTAAATCCTTTTCAATAATATTTGAGAAGGAAACCTCTGAAAAGCTTACATAATACTCATTTTCCTTTTGAAGTAGTTGCTATGCAATTTCTGTCAAATTTATCCAGGGGATTCTTAAAGAATCTTCACTCTCCTATTGTAGAAAATTTTAATATAATTTTCTAATCTCTCCGAGAAATTTATCTCTTTTTCAAACATTCTTCATCATCCCCACAGACTGATCCAATTTTTCTGTGGAGACGTCATGGAAAGTCTCTCGAGAAAATCCAATTTAAATTGCATGTACCTCATTAAATTGCAAATTTATTTATTGTACCATCTTCATTCCCCTTCAAATCCACACTTTAGGATGGATTTTAGCATTTTCCATCAAGCAGATTGCCCAATTAATTCAAAAGGTGCCACAAATTTACAACACATGAACATTTCCTGCAGATGTAGAGAAAAAAATACACGCAGGGAGAAGAATAATAAAATTATCAGCAATTTATCATTTGGTCTATGCAGAATGAATTGGAAATTCTAAATAGCTGGACTCTTTCCTGATGGGATGAGGGTCAATTTTCTCGCATCTAATCCGGTACTTGAAAATGAAGGAGATGAAAAAGCTTTCGCCCCAAAAAAAAAATCCAGAAGAGGGATTGGGGCGGATTTTCCAGTGTAACCAAAGAAAAAAAAAAACTTAGGGAGGGAAAGGCGAAAAGCTCAGGAAACAAAATTGTTTCCTCTTCTTTTTTTTTCCTTCCTTGCTCTTTAATTTCATTTGCTTCCCTTTGTACTCCCAGAAGATTTTTATTTCACTCTTTAATGTTTAGTTGAGTGTTGTATAGGCTCAGCAAGAGAATTCTTACAAAGAGATGTAAAGTGTCTAAAGAAAAGTTAAAATAATAAATTTAAATAGGATTTACATAGCACAATTTTGTAACTGTGTATTTTTTTAAGATATCTTTCCGTGAAAAGAAATGTCATAAAAATTACGCAAACATGTTCAGAATTGGGTGAAATTGCGACGCAGTTTTGACTGAAAGCTCGCTGAAAGCTCACGAAGGGAATGAAATATGTTTCACATGAAGCTTCACTCAGAAAAATCCGTGATAAAGAAAAAAATGAATATAGCAAAAATTATTTAATGTTTTTTTTTTGAGTGAGTTAATTAATTTTTGTTTGAAGGTCAATATCAGGGTTGAAAAGGTCTATCAAAAAGTTGAATACGGATAAAATGTGGCTAATAAAATTCTCTAACAATTCCACAAAACAGACTTCTATACACAGTTTTGTGTCTTACGATATACTTCGATTAAACTTATGTTAAAAATGCAACTTTTGTTTGTGTCCTGAGGATACCACGTCTCTAGTGTTGGATTCATGAACTTCATTATTTCCGGAAAATTGTCGCGCATTAAGAAGTCTCCAATTTTCTCACAGAAAATGCAAATACCAGGATCGTTGCTTCTTCCAGAGCCCACAGCGTTTTTCCTAAGAATCTGCTATTTAAAGAGATTCAACATGAATTAACTATCATTGCTAACCTTTACTAGGATTCGTTCCGTAGAGGGGTGAATCACTGCATAGCACTAGGAACGCTTTCAACCCTTTAAGAACAATTGGGTCACCGGTGACCCAAAAATGAAATTTTTCCTACGATATTCTAAAGTTATGCTTTGCTCTAAAAACTTAGAAAAAAATAATTTTTTCTGACCCCCGATTTTTGACCTTCTCGTCCTTAAAGGGTTAAGAGAAACCAACACCGCTGCTTATGACATATTCGATGTCAATTCAAATATAAACCAATACCAAAGTTCTTTAAAAAATAAGGGTTTAATCATTGGGAAGAGAAGGTAGTGCTACTACTACTTAAAATCTCCAAGCAGCCTAAAATTATGAAATACATATTTGATTAATTAAACCAGAGGTGAGAAGAACCGTTTAAACCGAATAAACGTCTAAATAAGTTTGTTCTGGTAGCGTTTTGACCATTGACGTATATGTTTCATATGACGTTTATTCGGTTTCAACGGTTCTTACACGTCTTTGAATTAAACGACTTAATAAGTAAATTGTCAAAATCTTTTGGACTGTTTTTAAAATCCAAAAGCTATAGGGAAAACTGGGGCACCACCAAACACGGGATAGCACCAAACACTGCAATTTTTTCAATAGGATATTCGACTTCAGAGGACAAGACTTATACAAATTTTTAGGCATTATAGGGATGCTTGTCCACTGAAGAAATGGTCGAGATAGTTCAAATAGCTTAGAAATAAAAATTAGTGTTCGGTGCTACCCCGTGTTTGGTGGTGCCCCAATTTCCCCTAATCAAATTTCTCTGAGTGAGTGTCGTCTGTGGCCCATCGTATTGCATTAGTTTCCTCATTCTTGAGTTTCTGAGCTACAACTTCAGAAATTCCTCAACTCCTGAAGTTGTGGGTGGCCTAAATGAGTAAGTTTTTGCTAAAGTGGCATGAGTGGCAAATTAGAGAAACGCAGATGTCGTAACTTTATCCATTTTGATGGTGAATAATTTGAGATGTGCGCCAACATAATTCAGTGGCGTTGGAGGAAATGATAACATCCCTGGAGGGCGATTAGTGTGAAAAGTTGATGGTTCTCCCCACATCTCAACCAAAATTCCACGTGGCGCGCCGTGCTCTCTGTCACGTGATACTCATTAATATTAATGCCATTAACATTGTAATAACTTCCTGAGTGAGAAAAAGGGGTTGCCGGCATTCCCTAATGCTGCCAAAGTAGCAGTTTCGAGTTCAAGTCGTAATCATACAAGACATTGAAAGTGAGCCAAATATACCTGGAGGATGATTAATTGTAGGCTCTTACCAGGATATTATTCCCTATTTTGTCACAAAGCCATCACTAACCTACAGAGTTGGAGTTTGTGGTTTAATCGATAACTTACGGGTGGACTTAAGGAAGTTTCCCAGGTATGTTCTCTTTTGGAAAATCCCTCCAACAATGCGACTCAGAATTCTGTAGGATATTACTCTAAAATTTCACAACTCGAAAAGCACTCGGAAGAATGTTCTTTTGGTGAATTAGTTGCTAAAGTCTTCCCTGAACTGTCACTTAACTCAATTTAATGCTAAAAGATGTTTTTTCGCCGAGATTTTCCGCCTTTTACCTCTACTTATTTCTCGTCAAATCAAATTCTATTCTTGATTCTCTTATCTTTGTCGCAGCTATTTTTCTTTTTATTAAAAATTAATGGACTCAGGAAAATCCCAAAGATATATGAGCATAGACTGTGAGGACAAAATATCCATATGAGATGGATTTGAGAAGGACAAAAGGATAAGGATGAAAGCAAAATATGAGAAAAAGCCAACGGACTTTGATGGAATGAGGGTGAGCTTTTCCAACGTCCTTTTTATGACAGCAACAAAAAAAAAAGAACCGCATGACCGGGAAAGTTGAGACAAAGAGCACAATTAAATACATCGCTCGAGAAGTTGAAAAGGCGGATTATGCAAATATCAGGCTCAATTACTTCTTTGCTGGCAAAATGTTTGAAAATGGTCTGAAAGGAGAGAGTGGAAATTAGTTGGGAATTGGAGTTTTCTCCAAGAACATTTCCTTTTTGTTTTCATTATTTCTCACAAAATGTAAATATTCTAAGCTAAGCCATTTTATGATAATATTAATTAATTAATATTATTTCTCGCAGTGTGTACTCAGTGCTAAAACAAAAGAAAGCTATAATGAAAAAGAAGTAATGAAAGTCTCAATTTAATTGGGAGTCGTAGGATTGGGCTTGAAAAACCAGTGTTATTATAATTTCTTTTTCACTCTGACAGAGTGTATAAGTTTCGTATAAGAGTATCCATGAAAATTTATACAATACTTGTGCCTCTGAATTTTCCAAATTTTATTCTTCAATTTTAATATGCTTCTATCTGAAAAGTATTAAAAAAAAGCTTCTCTTTATTGCGAAAATAAACTTTAAATATAGACTTTGCAGCAGTTATTTTTTTTTTAATTTAATTGAGTTAATTCACTCTACCCATATCGACACAAGAGCAGTACAGTTGGAATGACATTGAACTTTTTTTTAAAATATCTCTGCACATATTTTTAATGTATCATTACTTCAAAAAATAAAACACACAAACGGCAATTTTGAGGAAGATTTTTGTTGGATGTATCGATGTATGTATTCTGGATTCCAAAATGGGTCCTATGACGGTCGTCAGAGCGTCGAATGACGGAAAGTGGGGAATAATATGACGGTTATTACGAAAGTCACTTGGCGTCGTAATAACTCTGAGATTACTCGCCAACGACTAAAATATGACGCACCAACATGGGCTCTTCCAGTGACTTCTAGTGTCCCTATTAAAAAATGTTCCCCTCACTGGGTATACCTGCTGGCACATATAATCCCAGTTTTTTTCTCTAAATTTTTAACATAATAAAATTATGTATAATTCAAGCGATTGAATTATACAATTCAATTTAGCGAACCAGTAAGTTGAACCAGTAAGTTGAAGTACCAGTCCGTTCGCTGTGTAAAAAAGAAAGAAGAAAATTAGCTCCTAACCAAATTCAAAACTGATGCATAAAAAAGTAGAGGAATTAGTGACAAAAAACCTAAAGAAAAGATCAACCAATAACTACTGAGGAAGACACGATAAGTGCCGGAAGCTCTGGTGAAATTGTGTGTTTGATTCATAGGATTCGATTAACAAATTCCGACGCTCACCAGAAGGACAGATTGTACTAAAAAACCTAGCTCAAAACATATGATGTACCAGAGTGATACTGTACAAAAAATTGTCTGGCAGATACTCGGAAGAGTGCCCCAATGGCAGGCCAACGGTGCTTACAAAAGAACAAGAAGAAGAACTTGTCATGTGGATCATGAGATGTGCGGATGGTTGTCATCCCATCAGCAAGGAACAAATTCTGGACAGCGTTAAAATCATCTGCGGGACCATCAAAATTCCAAACTATTTTACGGATAGAGGGCCTGGAGATGCTTGTTTCAGGAATTTTCTCAAGCGTCATCCAGAGTTTAGCAAGCGCAAGCCAAAGTCCTTCTCATTGGAAAGGGCTGTGGTTACTGCTGAAGATCTCACTATTTCAGAATTGTCGAGAATATGTCACAGAACACGATCTGCTGACCATTTCACCAGACCGGGTTTTTTAATTGTGACGAAAGTGCCTTTTTCTTGACATCAGAAGATGGAAATATATTGGCCAGGAAAGGTTCACGCGTTGTGCCAACTCTTAAAAATTTTGGACCGAGGGAATGTGCCACAACACTCTTCATGATGTCTGCTAGTGGCCAACTTGTTCCTCCAATGGTTGTTCATAAAACTGATATTACAACAAAAATTGCCTTTCACATTACATGTTAAATGAAATAATCCAATAAAATTTTTAAAAATGTAATAAAAAATTATTTTCTCGTTTTAATTGAGTGATCTAATTTAAAGACCAATTGATCCAATTAGCGAAGAGGCGATCCACTTAGTGAACGCTAACTTATTTCAGTATTATCATTATTTTATAAGTTTTCTTTAAAATTTTTGATATTTTTTTTTTATATTATGTTTATGAATGAAACAGTGAATAATTCTATGGATTTAGAAGGAGTAAAAGAGAATTTCATCAGTCCAAAAACAAGCTTTTTAAGTAGCACTCTACGGAAAATAATCCTGTTACCCCATCTTACTATAATCATTGACTCATATGTTTTTAAAGTGATAATAAAGTCTTACGGAAACACTAGAATAAATTTGAATTTTCGAAAAAGTTTGAATTTTCGAACATCGACTGTGTTATTATAGGTAAGATGCTAAATTGACGCACCTTACTTGATCGGTCGCTTTTACATAACCAAAATACGGCCGTACACCCAGGCTGATTATATCTTTTAAAGAATTGACAAATAAGTTCAATGTCCTTGATAATATGCAAATTAAAGATGCTCCGTTAAGACCGATTTCGTTTAAATCTAGTTAAGTTTTTCATCTAATCTATTTTAAACTTGCGATTTCGTGAAAAAAAAAATCTACAATATAACTCTGAAATCCTTTGACACAAGTACAAAAGCTTTTCTTTCAAAATACTTCTAAATTTAGCACATATTTTTCTCATTGTTTGGACTACAAAGGGATCAATTTCATTGAAATCCGTTGAAAGCATCACAAAGAGCTTTTTCTGACTAATAACACCATTTGAGAACATTTTATAGTGAACAAGGAAACGTGTTATCACGCGAAAATACGGGCAAAAATGCATTAGCAAAATTAATCGCTGAAATCCAATATTGACCAAAATATCAATAATACCAAGAGCGATACTTGATGCAGAACACGTGATAAAACTGCAATTGCGTGTTCAGGAAAGCTTTGATCCGATATATCGTGGATGCCACAAAATTTTCGCAAAATCTCTTTTCGATAGAATTAATCTCCCTTGACGCATTGTCCCGAATTTTGCCAGGAAGTTCACCAACAGGGTGATTTTTCGTGGGCGGTGTACTGCGAATGCCAATAAATCAATAATGTGTCCGTTCAAAAAGCTAAAATTCTCTCCCATCGGGAGTTTCAAGAGGACTAAACCCCCACGTCCTCTGCGGATGCATCTCTGGGCATCTTTCGGTCAAACGAATTTATTCATGATTCTCCCAATGGGAGACTACACATTTTTTTCCCAGAGGACTGTCCGTAATGCCGTAAATCTGCAAACGTGACACAATATTTTATTTTCTGCCATACAATCCATTTTTCATCGGAAACGTGACACCCTAGGCAGGTTTTACACTCTCTATCGATGGGACGTACACAGAAAGTGTAAATTTTCCTAGATCAAATCCCCATCCATTACTAACGAAAAAAAAAGGAATTTTTGAAAGGCAACCACTTAAAGTGGACAAACGGGTCACACAGACCATTTTCAAATCAGATAAAATACAAAATGGATAAGGCAAAAAGCTAACTTAAAATAAAGTAAAGGGGACTGTTCACATACAGGACAAAAAATAAAACTACCCTCGTTCAATGCCTTGTTAAAATTTTCATAGTTACACAATTGATAATGTCTTACAAACAGATTATGGGATAATATAAAATATTAGAATTCTTTTTAAGTTCATAAAAAAGGCCTATTGAATTTCTCAAAAGTTCCCATGAAAAAAAACCATCATTTTTGGTCATATCATAATACCTAATAAATCGAGTTAAATCAAAATTTTTGAATTTGAAATGTACTATAACAGGAGGGAGATGCTACTGTTGCATCCAGGTAAACCAAACTCCCAAAAGAATCTGACAACTAAAAATAAATCATACGTTCAATACGATTTAAGGATAGCAATTTGAATAAGTTCCACTGGAACTTTTAGAAAGCTCATGAGTATTTTTGTAGGACTGCAATCAATCAATACACATTTGGAGTAATTTTAGCCAAAAATCATCTTTTCATAGAATTTAACATTTTTCTCTAAAGTAGTACAGGCGATTTCCTCAAAAATGCTATTTTTGACAAAATTGCCCTCATTAAAACTGCCAGATTTATCAAAAATGCGAACTTGTAACTTTTATGTGATATTTCAAAATTTAGTTATCCATTTACCTTTTAGAGAAGTAAAATAGAACAGGAATCATGGGAAAGACAAAGTGAGCCCGATCACAAGTAGATTTTGATTCTCCAATAGTGTCTTGGATGAAAGGTAAATGGAACTCTATTTGCACAAAAAGTCGTTGAAGTTCGAAGAATTCAAATTCAATTTCGAATTTTCATACTAAATTTTCGAACAAGTTGGGGAAAATTTATCAAATTCCCCACCTTGTTCGAAAATTTAGTATGAAAATTCGAAATTGAATTTAAATTCTTCGAACTTCAACGACTTTTTGTTCAAATAGAGTTCCATTTACCTTTCATCCAAGACACTATTGGAGAATCAAAATCTACTTGTGATCGGGCTCAATCAATCATTTTTAAATTTCATTCAAATAAATTCATAGTTAACCTCAAAATTTATTCAAAATTACATAAGAAGCAGAACATTTAGAGGTAACTGGGGCAGCAGTAAACAAAGGGAATTAATAACACTGCGATTTATTTGATTAAGTATTAGATTTCTATTAATTCGTACACTGAGAGAAATCCGAAAAAGTTAAAATAACATTCCGGAAATGTTAATTTTACCCTGCAGTATTGATCCGAAATCGGTGTAAATATTATGCCTTTTAGGTGTATTGGGGGTTAAAATTACCCTTTTTTCATGTTGATTTTACCCTCAAAGGGTGTAAAATTAACATTAAAAAATGTTGATATATTTTTACACCTAAAGTGTTAAAGTCATGAGGAAAAAAAGTTAATCGCACCCTCTTTTTTTTCTCAGTGAGATATTTTAGGGGTTGTTATCCACTGAAGATATGGTTGGCATAAGCCCAGATAGAAATGAAAGTCAGTGTATACAAGTGACTCTACTGCTCCCATTTCCCCTATACTAATTCCGAATAATTTATTTATTGTTACTTAAAAACCATTTTAAAATCGATTCAGATATGTTCAGAAGGGTTCCGGTCAAAATCCAAAAGACCAAAACCCCGAAAGCTACAATCCTGAACGCGAAAACTCCGAAAGCCAAACTCTTGAAGAACAAAACCCTGAAAGTCAAAATCGGGATTTTGGCACATTTGGGATTTCGACTTATTCGGGATTTTGGCCCTTTTGGGATTTTGACCCATTTGAGATTTTTCATAGTCTTTTCATGATTTTGGCTTTCGAAAGTATGGCTGACACAGGTTCAGAATTCTGCAGCTTAAAAAACGTATGGAGTACATTGGGGAATATGGAATCAGTGAATTTTGAAATTATAGAAGTCAGACAGTCAGGCTAGAAGCAATAGGTCTTAGGTTAAGCTAAAGACCTTAGGTATAAGCCCATATAAGATCGCCAATTTCTAAACAACTGTTTTAGGGATTTCTTGACATCATCAGAAGATCAATTCCCCTTAATAAACCGTTCTAAAAGAAACTTTGCCCAAAAAATTATGCATATTAAGAAATTAGAACAGTTCAGTCACATCGATACCCTAATGCCGGCTTCAGAATGGAGGTTTAACCCAGTTCCCGAAGATCTCAAAAATCTAAATAACAAGCATTTTTATTGATTTTTCAAAATCAGATGGTACATTTGCTATCAATACCCAATCCAAAACAACAATTTCCTAAAAAAATCGTGACTGATAAGGAATTAGAGGACTTAAACCAGACGGCTAAGCCTTAGGTCTGAAGTCCATATAAGCCTTAAGCCCAAAATACATAGACACAGGGATCGACTTAGGGATCAGCTCGAAAAATGAGGATTGGTGTCGATACACTCAGGGATCAGCCCAAAATTTGGAAGATCAGGCTGATCTTCTAAATTCGTGCGGTCTAGTGAAATTAAGATTAGACGATATTAGCGCCAGTGCTGAAAATAAAAAGCCTCACTTTGGGTGTTTCTGGGTGCTTTTCGAAATTTCAATTGGGTGAAAAATCCGTATAAGCGATATAAGCCTTAAGCCGAAAACACACAGACACAGGGATCGACTTAGGTATCAGCCCGAAAAATGAGGATTGGTGTCAATACACTAACAGCTGAATGTTGAAACGAAGAATAACTTTAGTTAAACCTCAGATTAGCGTTGATCTAGAGTTAAAATTAAGCTAGGTTTAAATATTTTTTCGTATGCAGAAACGAGGAATAGTGCTTTGACGTAAGCTGTTTTTGTCATATGGCATCCCCATATTTTGGCTTTTCTGGCATGCCAGAAAATGTTAATTCGTCAATGTTTTCGTTCGATTTAGCAAGATTCCACGGATTTTCCTCGTTATTTGGTAATCTTGAACCACCAGACTTGCTAAAAATTCTCTAAAACAAAATAGGAATCAATATTGTGGATGTGAAAGAATGTGCATGTTTTCTGGGTGCAAAAAAAAGCGCAACTCCCGCGACTCCTACTTCAGTGGCGACTCATTGAAGTTGCATCGTGGATGTTTCTTTTTATTTCAGGCAAAATTGTTTTTTTAAAAAGGTGGAAATAGAGTGAAAGCCTTATTTCTTTCCATTAAATCCACTAAAGTGCAGATTATATCAATTTGGTATCATTTAACAGTATTTTCGAGAAGAATTTACGGATAGATGTGGACAGGTTTATTCCATCTTTAAGCCAAAAATTATACCTCCGAAATCGGGGGTCTAACGTTAATCCACTGTTTAAATTTATTCTATTTCTCGTTCAAACATTAGAAAACGGTGGATCATCCTCGAATTATCTTTATACTTCGATTCAACATTCAGCTGTAAGGGATCAGCCCAAAATTTGGAGGATCAGGCTGATCTTCTAAATTCGTGCGGTCTAGTGAAATTAAGATTAGACGACATCAGCGCCAGTGCTGAAAATAAAAAGCCTCACTTTGGGTGTTTTTGGGTGCTTTTCGAAATGTCAATTGGGTGAAAAAACATGGAGAGTAATGGTACACAATGTCGAAAAATCTGAAAATGCGTTAAGATTGGAGTAAAAGGAAGGTCAAAGTGCATCCTTCTGTACGACAAATCCATTGATATTGCACTTAAGAAGTCTTTCAGCAATCAAAGTGTGGAAATTTAATAGAAATTTACGCTTAAAACGCTAATCCTTGATCCAAAATCCTCAGTGTATGATAGTTTTGGCTGATCCTTTACCGTCACATTTTTCGAGCTGAGTATTCTCCAGAATCAGCTTGTATCTATTTTTGGCATTAGGTGTGAACACTGTATAAGCACAATGGAGCAAGAAGTAACATAGACAAATAACTCATTAAAAATTAATTTAAGAAGATACGTAGTTTTGAAGAGGACTGAGATGTGATGGGGGAATAAAGGTATCCCATGAAAACCCTAAGTTACTCTCTCTAACTGTTTGACCATTACCTCTGATAATAGTCTGACACAAAGTTACCTTAGCTCAACTATATCTGG
This sequence comes from Phlebotomus papatasi, assembly GCF_024763615.1. Lineage (NCBI taxonomy): Eukaryota > Metazoa > Arthropoda > Insecta > Diptera > Psychodidae > Phlebotomus > Phlebotomus papatasi. Next base: position 62,381,845 of record NC_077223.1, read on the forward strand.
ATAAGGACTAAAAATTCCAGATAAAGACCCATATGTGAGGGTGAATTTCTCAAACTTTTTAAATGTGTGACAGATGTCATCTACTTTATGATAGACTATTGAAATGTAGAAAATTTGTTAATTTTTTTTTAATTTCAAATATTAAAACGCATTTATATCTTTTCATAAAAATAAATTCAAACGTTTATTAGACAAAATATCGTAATGATCGTAATAGACTAAATACAAATATGTATGGGTATTAATTTTTCAACTTTTGATTTTCCTTTGCACTTTAAAGGAATGGAACATTTTATTTGCTGAAATGACAAAATAGAATTAATTATTCTCCAAATAATGGAAAATAATACAAAATTCCGCAATTCTGTCAGAGATTGTGTCTGCTAGAGCTATAAATGTGACGGTAGAAAGTTGGTTAAAGTTAAAACTGTGGGCGGATTTCCCATGTCAAGGTGATATTTGGATGCATTTCAGCAACAAACTGGCTTCAAAGTTTTTAGTCTGGCATGTAGCTGAGCATGAATTGGAACTTTCATTCCCATTCTACTCGAGATTCTTACAAAGTTGCTACTCCATTTTCCCGCTGAAATAGAGAGGAGTTTGAGGAGTATTGAGGTTATGCCAAGTTCTCCTTAAAATTATCTCATCATTAATTTGTCGCTCATTGACGATAACACCATGAAATTTCCACTCAATTCACCCTAAATTTCCCAGAAAAGTTCATTTTCATTGTTGAACTTCAATCCACCCTAAAATTATTTATCGCTTATTAATGCACAAAATCTTAAGGGATAAGTTGTTAGAGGGCACATGCGGTTTATTTGTGGAAAATCACACAAAATTCAAGTCGATGTTTGTGATAAATTGCTCAAGTTTCTAAGAGTTTCAGGCAAAATGGAAATCTCTCTTAATGCCTCGGCTCATTGACTCCTTTTTCTCCGCATAAAGACTTTGAAAAGTTTTAGACATATTTCACATATACGAGGGTTAAATGCCTGTCCAATTCATTTTATTTGATTAGCTCCTAACTTTTAGAATCTCACGACATTATGTCTTAAAAAACTTAGGACAAATAAGATGTCCATTTTATTGCTCTAACTTTACAGAGGGAGCATTTTCTGTAATCCCACGATATTTTGGCACACCGAAATTTTCACCTTCTAATTGGTGATCTATTTTTTACATATATTTCTGAATAAGACAATTTGCGAAAAATGATTTTAAGATATTTTTTTACTCGGGTATCCTGTCTCAGGACCACAGGTTAAATAGTTAGCGATAATGACTTTGGGAGTCCGGAGGGCATTTTCCAACCTCTACTCTTTCCCATAAATTCTAAATAACCATACAAATACAAAATAGTCTAAAATAATTTCATTTTAAGACGACAGTAAACTGTCAAGTGTACTAAAACTGTGCGAAATACTAATTAGTGGTAATTACTTGAAAGCTCCATCTTAAAATGGAATATTACTTGAGTTAATATTACATTCTAACAGGGGCCCATCAAGCCTAATAAAAAGTGAAGCTATTTTTCACTTTTCCTTCTAATATTTTGCAGATATTGCACCGCGACTTAAACAAATTTGCTCGTAGTTCTTGTATTATTTTGGCGAACATTATGAAAGATGTATTTTTAGATAGCTATCAATGCATAATTTCGAAATATATCAGACTGATAAGTCAATTCTCTTTAGGAAAAAACTTGCCATTAGTTTTCAGTACCTCCATGTCAAAAAGTATGGAAAATGAATGTCGAGAGGCCCCTGCATTCTAACATACTTTAAATGTTCAGTAAAGTTTGGTTAATCCAACATCCGAAAACCAGAATCTTGAAAGCCAAAATATCAAAAGCCAAAATCCTGAGAAGACAAACACACAAATGGAACGAAATGCCGAATAAAAAGAAATTTCGAATAGGTAAAAATCCCGCACGCCAAATTCCGAACGACAAAATCCCGAAAGCCAAAATCCCGAAAGAACCCAAATGCTAAATAGCCGAAATTCCGAATGAACCGAAATCTCAAATAGCCAAAATTCCCGAACGTCAAAATTCCAAAAGGACCAAAATCTCAAATAGCCAAAATTTACGGAAAGCCAAAATCCTGAAAGACAGATTCCCTAACGTCAAAATCCCGAACGCCGAAATCCCGAAAGGAAAATCCCTAAACGTCAAAATCCAGAATAGCCAAAATTCCGAACACCGAAATCTCTAAAGCCAAATTCCCCAACGTCAAAATCCCCAACTTCAAAATCCCGAACGCCGAAATCCCGAAAGGCAAATCATCAAACATCAAAATCCAGAAAGCCAAAATCCCGAAAAGATCAAAATCCCAAATAGCCAAAATTCTGAATGGGCCGAAATCTCCAATAGCCAAAATTCCTGAATGCCAAAATCCCAAACGGTAATATTCTGAAAGCCAAAATCGCGAATAATTAAAATACTGAAAATAACGAAACTATAGAGAAGAATTTGGAATAATTTCCAAAAACACAGCAAATTTCCCTTTGCCTCCAGAAAGCGCGGAGTAGGGTAAATGTCCTAATTCAAAACCATTTTCAAACAATTTAACTTTGACAGAAGATTCAACACATTAAGTTCATATTTTTTTCTGAAGAGAATTACATAAATTTGCTCCTTGACTTTTCTAGAATATTACTGTTTAGTGAAAATTCTTTAGATATAATTTGAAAACTTCTTAAATACAAGAAAAATATAAGAGTGCAAAATGTTCTAAAACAATAAGAAAATCTCTCAAAAACAAATCATATTTCCGGGATTTCCTATTGAAGCATTTGCAGACAGTTAAAAAAAACCCTATTTGTTCACGAAATAGGTAATTATTTCATTTGAAAACTTCACGTACCGTTAACAATAAAGATTAGCACTCAATTTGACTAAAATAAGCCACAAATATGACATAAATGTTGAACAAAACGAATAAACAATACTCACTTTATTGTGTTTTTCATTGGAAAACATGGTCGATCGATGAAAAATTCTATGGTGAAAAGGTACACTTTTAATTTTTCTGAGATATTAAGAAATTAAAATATGTGAATATGAATGGAATTTCGCTTTATTTGGAGCAAAATTAACTAAATAATGCAACTGTGGTATAGAAAATATATAAATATAATAATTTAGTACTGTATTTATCATGAACACAATGACATTTCCATTTGGATTAGCGAAAAATTTCCATTTGAAGCAGGTTTTGAATTAGCTTAATTTACCCTACATGGTAAAATTTTTTGGACACTGACCAAAATATTGGAACAATCTTTCCTTGGAACAATTTTTTTGGAATCAATTTGTATCTAGATAAGATATTTGTTTGTTTTAAAAAGTTTTCTTTACAGTTTTGTTACGAAATATAGATACAATTTTGTTATAGTTTTCTTTTGAAACCGTTTTGATACGGTGGAATGTCTACAAATTTGAGTTGATTTCGTTTTATACAAATTTGTTCCTGAAAGTTGGAATAGAATTTGTTGCACTCGGCTGTTTTGTTCCCACTGTCAGGAACAAATTGCTACATTTTTTTTTATAACAATATTATTTCTACATCGGTAGCATATTTGATCCAAAAATTTTCTATGTCATGGGGAATCTTTTTGTTCCCGTTGTCGGGAACAAATTCGTGTAAAAGATTTCGTCTTACAGTTAAGGCCTATACTTAAGTCGAGATGGATTTCGGTGGTGAAAGTTCATAAGGAACATCAAAAAAGTGTTTTATACAGACGCGTGCATAACGAAATCATATGCGAGTGCTGGCAGCAGGAGGGGAAGGGAATCTCGAATTAAAAAAGTAAAACCATGTAGCACGAAAATTGCCCACAGATTTAGCGTCATCTTCGCTTCGTTGGTGACGGGTGTTTGAGTGTGAGAGGCGGGATACGATTTTCTACTAAACGAGCTATTTTTTAGAACAAATTCGTTGGGTATCTTTTTGTTTCTCCTAAAAGGTATAAATTTATTCCAAAAATTTTCGGTGTCCGCGGACGAGCTACACATTGTAACATATTCGTTACTAATATTGATTATCTTTTTGAGTCTTGTAAAATATGTTTGGGCACTTCCTGATGACGAATATATGGATGGCTGAAAACCGTTCCCGCCCATCCATTTAGTTCACATTACCGTTGAATTTCTGATACGTTTTCACCAAATCTAATAAGTTTTGCCACGCCTCTTTTTCTAAATAATGGAAAACGTTATTCAAAAGTCTGATTATTAAAATTATTTCCATTGACAATATTTCGAATTTAAATAAATATAAACTAAATGGCAAAACTTCTTTCAAAAACTTTCACCTTTTAATCATATTCGTGAAATACAAAGTCCTTGCTTCTTTGATGCTTTTTGAAATGCTATTCACCGAATATATATATCACCAATCAGAACATAAAGGCCACAATTTTCTTAAACAATTTCCATAACATCATGCTAATATTTCTGGCGTGCACTGCATTTCAGTGAAGTCAAGAGCAAAAAAATAGATGAGCTTGAAAACTACTTTGAAAATTCATAATTTGAACTGAACTCCCTCGAGTCATTTTCTCTTGATTTCCTCGTTGTCAAGAAGTGTTTTCCACTCATTTTTCACAAAGCTCAAGTGCCCAGAAATGCAGATGACGCGGAAAAGCTCATGCCATTTTTCGTGGACGCCAAAAAAGTGGAAAAATTGTGTCATTTGAACGATAATGAGGCGAAAAAATAATATTTTTTTTTGTAAAAAATTGCACCAAGTGCTAGAATACTGAAATGAAATGTTTTGGAATAATGAGACTTTTTTATAATGCTTGCCTGCGGGAGTCTGATGGGATGCTCACTGAGCGCCAGGAAATCAATGGGAGATGAGTGTCTGGAGAAGAAGTGCCTGGCAAGGAAAAAAATGCAGAATTTAGTGAGTCAACCATCCATAGATCCGATATCAGTCCAATCAACGAGAAACACCCCTTCGATTGTGTGAATTCTGCTTCCTAAATATCCCCTCAAGTGTGATCATAAAACTAAGGCGTGAGACAAGGATCTTCCCCAAAAGAAAATGACACTCTTGCTGTTAAATTGCCATAAAACTCAGTGGAAATTCTCTTCTTCTTCTTTTGGCCAAATCGATTCACCCTGGAGGAAATGGAGAAAAAAAAGCGCTTAGGAATGAGGGAAAATTTACGATGTTGCCGATAAAGTCGATCAGAGAAAGTCTCACTTTCACCAATTTGCATCGGGAGGCACTTTCACTTTGCCGGAATGTTTCGTCACCAAGTCAATTTCCCCACAAACGGAATAAATCACACACGAGAGAGGCTAACCTTATCGTCAAACACACGGAAAATCCCCATTCATAGCACGCGCCAAAACCACCCCGGAAAACCCGCCCCCATAATTCAAAGGGATTTGGAGGGGTGGCATCCACAAAGGGGCGCAAAATGAATGGAAAATGGCTCATTAAAGTCTTGACCTAATCCCACAATATTCGGGATAAAACAATGTCAAAGAACAATTTTACTGAAATATCGGGGTAAAGAGGTCATCCAGGACACAATTAATAAGGTATCTCGGAAAATCGTTGTACATTTTTCCAGTATATTTCCATCAAAGAAAGAAAAAAACTCAATAAGTCTGCTACATTGTTTAGCTATTTCTATTATTTCTAAAAAATATAAATTTTTTAAAGCAAGGTGCAAAAGTTATGTATTTAGCCAAGACACACTATGTAAATAATTCAGAAAATATTGAATTTCAGAAGAAATTGAACAAGAAGAGTGAAAATGAAAATGATCTTTCAGGCTTCGCACACTTCATATTTCTCCCAAATTCCTTAAATGAATCTGACCTAATTTTTTTCAGGAAAAAAATTCGGTGTCCTTGTGTGTAAAGGCCTTTAGGTAATATTCCTACCGTCTGTTATAATCATCTGAAATGTGTCTCAGCTAAAATACAAAATCTGATACAGTTAATATTTTATCATGAAGCCGTGAAAAAGAGTGTTTGAGTAATACAGAATTAAATTACACTCAGCTTTTTGTTATCCGGCTGATTGGAGAAAAAATACATTAAATTTTTTTTTAATCTGACCAGCTGTGTGAGTCTGTCGATGAAGAATAAAATTTTCTTCATGATGTGTTTAATGCCTAGTGCACAATAACTTTTGTTTGTAAACATATTTTCAAAATTTCCTATGCGAGAGAGCAAGATGACAAGATCTACATTTCATTCACTCTTATTGAAATGTCAAAAACATGTTTACAAAACAAATGTTATTGTACGTTGGGAATAAGTTTCATTTTTATAAAATTATGTAACAAAAACTTTGATAAAATGAAAATAAAACTTTAATTCACACTGCAAAACCTACATATTTAGTAAAAAAAAAATTGAATTGAATATGTCAACCAACAGTATTTGACAGCTGTCAGCCGGATATGGAAGTGTCGAATAGTGAAGAGCAGAGTGTAAATTAAAAAAATAATGGGATAAGGATAATGTGAATTGAATTCATTTTCATTATTTGATATACAGAAACCGCACTCGTCCCATTAGTAGCCGGAGTTCGATTCTCCAATAGTTTATTTCTCTAATATTTGCTCAAAAAGTCATTCAAGTTCGAAGAATTCTAAATCATTTTCGAATTACAGTAGAGTCTCCTAAATTCGAACGCTCGGGGGGTATTTTTGACATTTCTCACCCCCTAAATTCGAACGATTTTTTCAAAACTAACGAAATTTGTGTGAGATTAAATTGTACTTTAAATCAAATTCCCGTTTTCTCGCAAGTTTTAGTGGTAACATACTTCCTTTTCATTTTACATGACCATAATGTATGTAAACATGCAGGAAGAAGTACATAAATATGATTTTCATTCACCAAGAATACGAACTTTCTAACATAACCTCACAATTGACATTTTGAATCCAAACGGCGTTCGAATTTGAGAGATTCGGATTTGAGAGACTCTACTGTATCAAAATAAATTTTGACATTTAAATTTTGAATTGTTATAAGTGTTACTTTGGTGATTTCGAAGACAGAAGGCACAGTAAACTCTTGCTAATTCGGCTCTTTTAAAATCGGGCTACTTTTTAATTCGGGCGGCAGTTAAATTCGAAAAAAGTTTGTTGAAATTTTTCAAGTTTTATTATGATTATAAAATAAACCCAATATTCTCAAATTTGCCATGGTTTTTCTGAATTTTGATGTAATTTTGTGTTATTAAGGGATTTTAATGAAATTTACAATATATATGAGTATGTAAACTCAATATCTACATGCACATGAATAATAATCGTTGTATTTCAAAAAGTTTATCGCCCGATTTTTTCTCAAATTCAGGTGACATTTCGCTCCGAAATGCCCGAATTTGAGAGAGTCTACTGTAATTATAATGAAATGATTGTTGCAGCTTTGATTTGCCGCACAAAAATGCAAAAAAGATAAATTTTGACACTAGAGACACTTCGAAATTTAAACTGAAAGTATTTCAGCCACCATATGCACAAAAATGAGACGTAGAAATGTCTTTTCTTGGATCCCGAAATGGATCTTGGAATTTCTAAACTCCATCTGTGAATGAAGCACCTACATTAAAAAATTAATTTAAATTATTAAGGAAACACTGCAACACTAAACAGTCTTCTAAATATTACTTTGTTCAACTCTTGAACATCTGAAAAGCATGACACAATAACTGTTTATAACAGAGGCGTGCAAGAATCGTTAAAACCGAGTAAACGTCAAATAAAACATGTACGTCAATGGCCAAAACGCTACCAGAACAAACTTATTTTGACGTTTATTGGGTTTTCAACGGTTCTTGCACACCTCTGCTTTATAACAAGAACGTTCTTTCAAAACACAGTATTTCGAACATAAAGATATAATTTACCGAAATATAGGCAAAATCGAAACAGAAAGCAGAGCTTTTTGGGATTTTTTTTTGAAATTTCGAAAGGGTGACTTCGAAGTAAAATAATCTCATTTAAATGCATTTTAAAGTCTCGTTTGAATGGGGGTATTTCGAAATACATTTCTTGTAAAATTTCCTCTACAGGAACGTGTCTGAAATAAAATCTCCTTATCGTCAGTTATTAAGCAAAGAATGAAAGGTCTAACAGTCTTTCTCTTTTATTCCAAGACATTGTGAAGTATTGGCAAATCCATTAACAGAAACCTAATAGATTATCGAAAGTTTGGATAATATTTCAGTTGAAATTTATGCGCCAAAAAGTAGGAAAAACTAGACTGGGGCAATAAAAATCGTTTTTATTTTTAAAATGAGATTTCGAATTAAAATGTCCTTAGGGTGGAGTTACCACTTCTCGCTAGTGCCCCTTTTTTCGCACCTTTTATTTAAATCGCTATTTTTCACAATTTATGAAATAAACGAGCCGCACAGTTCTTTGCATTTTTATTGCTGCTACGTATAGAGTCGAAAAATAATTATTATTCGTTTTGGATTTACGATTTTAAGCATTTTGTAGAGTAATATTTTGAGCAAGTGCAGCGAATCTATATTTCTTACCAAATATACTAAGTGTAATCAAATTTTCATCGAGCAAGAAATACCTTTTTGGATAAATAATTTGTCTATTGAATATTTAATTACACTTGTTGAATATTTAATTACACTTACATGAAATTTGTGGTTAGTTAATTAATATTTCATTTTATATTATTTTTATATAAAAATGAGGCATGGCGAAAAGTGGTTATATTCTGGAATTGATTTTACCACCTTTCGCCATCTCTTTTGAATAGGCGACGCTAACTTCACTTTGTAGATTCTTATTTGTCAAATCTGCATTATTTACTTTCTGCAATAGACTTATAATTTGATTTCTCAAATAAAAGTAATGAAAAATCGTTTAAATTGAGTAACAATAGAGTGATCATGAGGGAAATGAAATACTGAATGTATTCTTTTGATAACATTGCCTAAAATAATCGAGTTTGAACCTTTTCAAGTGGGTGGCGAGAAGTGGTTACGAAACTGGCGAAAACTGGTGAAAAGTGGCGACGAAGTGATTATTTTTGCATTGTTAATAAAAAATAATTTTTTAAGTAGTCCAGCGTTATATTCTAGGACTATTGTTTTCACAAATCTAGAGCCAATACATCTAAGTAGTATTGGGTCAAATTTGAGTTATCTTGTAATAAGAGTTCAAAAGTTATAATAAAATTTATTCCTCTTTCTTCTAAACATGGCGATAAGTGGTTACTCCACCCTATTTAAATAAACCCTAAAGGGGAAAACTTTATTAATTTACGTAAATTATAAGAAATGCGTCGTAATTTCAAAAATATTGTTATTAAATGAATGCTTGAACAAAAAGAAAATATTCAAACGAAAGTCGTCTCAGCTAATCAAATTCTCCCGCAAATTAATTGAATAATTCCTGGTAACTGTTTTCATACTTGTATAACAGCATTTCAGCTTATTCTGAGAATGAAGCTTATTCTTCATTCTCAAGTAGCCCCTCAATTTTCTCTTGCAGAAATTAAACTCTCATTTCACGAGACAATTAGCAATTTGGTCTAAATTGAAAAATAATCTGTCAATTATGACTACGTTAACAATTGCGAAAGCCCATCGACTTCCGCGAAAATTCACTCAAGTCGGCGGAAGAGTCAAGAGATAATGAGGATAAGTTGTATTCGAGGAGGTTCCGAACATCAATTAAATTAGTGACTAATTAAAATGAGAGGGCTGCTTATGGGTAAGGAAATTCACTTTCCGTCAATTTTCGTAACTTCTACTACAACGAGATTATATTGCCTGGAATTCTCTTCAATGAAATTTTATTAATTTATTGCCAGATTATTAATATTTTTCTTTCACAATTTTCTTTGCGCTATGAATGAATTTATGTTGGTGTTTATGGTGGATTAAATGTAGAGATAAGATTCTTCATCACTTTTTAACACTCTCCCTGTGCAATGCAATGAATTTTTATGCTGAGATTAGTGGATTTTCTCACCAAGGGACACCCTTAATTACCACTAGAATTTTTATGAGAAACTCGCTTGTGAGTGGATTTCCAAGTATACAGAGAGTCAGCTATAGAATTCATAAAATTCATGAGTTGTTACATTTATTATTTATTTCTACTCAAATCTCGAGACACTTTTCCTTAGAATCTTATTAAAATTTCCTGTGACATGATGTATATTTCGGGATGAATATTTATGAGACTGAGCTATTTTGTGGGTAAAAGTACAAAATTGTGTACCCTGGGACAGCACTGAGACTGTAATTGTTGTCAGAAATTGGGGCACACATCAGTACGATGCAACATATGAATTCTTGCAACTTTTGCGATGAAAGTCACACGAAGGCACGAGGCGTCTGTGAGAATACTGTTTTTTTGAAACATGTTCTCACCTACGCACTTTCACCATTCTATGAGCTTTTAAATCACCCTTTCTCAAGTATCAAGCGTGTTAAGAATAAAGCAAGAGTTTGAAGTGTTTCACAGTCTTTCACTGACACAATTTACAAAATATTCTTAAACAACTCAGTACAGCTCACCAGTTGAATGCTAACGACACGTTCCTTTGAACTTTACATTTGCCACATATTTTACCAGCTATATGATGCTCGATGCTACAAAATATTTCTTAAAAGGCTTTATATAAATACCGAATATAGCAAAATTCCCAAAGTTTCCAATAAATTATTGGGAAACTATCAGGTTGTTCAGTTCGATAAACACGTCCCATCGATTGCCATTTGCGCCCCGAAAATGCCTCTTTCACTGCAACGGAAATTGACAGAGACAGCATCAATTTCCCAGCAGAGAGGTCGGATGGGCAGCATAGGATCGTCCTAGAAAGGAAGATAAGCGCCTAATGAGCTCTGCGAGAGCGGATTTCTCGCCCTCTTGTACACTTCAATACCGTGACGATATATACCCATCGTTGACTGCATGACTTTTCAGGAGCGTATTCGGGATAAAATTTTAACACAAATTATCAATTTTTAATTATCTGATAATTTTTGGATAATACTTTCGTATATAATTTTAACTCACTTTAGCAAAATTTAAACAGCTAAATCCATTTCAAATAATGTTGTGAATGTTATTAAAATAAATCTGAATAACTAGACTAATATTATCTTGACACAATAAGAAAACTTCAATACATTCTTTTGTTCAGAAACCTCAAAAAGAGAGAGCATTTATATAAACCTTTTTCCAACTTGTCACCGCTCTGGAGCTTAAATGGCAAAAGATATCAAGTTACTGTCTTCACTGACCCCCAATCAAAAAAAAAAGACATTATCTCCAGACGTTGTTCTTCCTTTTACCCCCTGAAACTGCTCCAAAACCATATTTTTTGTTTATTTGGAAAACGGTACCGTCGTTGCGGGTGACTTTGCACTCGGGGGGTGACTTTGCACTCTGCTGTTCGCGAGACTTTGAACAATTCTAGCGCTTATTGATAGTCTTCGCCGATCCGGTCTACCATGTTAAAGTATATAGGGATATGTTAAGTACCAAGTAAGGTACAATGATCCTCAAAAGGATTCTTGTGCTTTCAGTAATAGTCAATGAAATGCTAATATAGGTATTTTGTCAAAAAACGGCTCCGTGAAAAAGTTATCTGAAGGTGCAATTTTAAAATCGATTTGAGAGTAGTAAATTGCCCAAATCTATTCTAAATTTATCTGGCTAGAATAATCCACTTCGATTTTGTTGATTATTTTTATTAAAATATTTTTTCCCTATTATCTTTCTAAGAACGCATGATTTATGTTATAAAATTGCATGTAATGGTCTTTCTAAAGCTTTATTATAAAAGTATTTGGCTAAAAATTATCCAATTTTTTGATAATTTAAGATAAAGTGACCGAGATCTACAAGATGGTGTGGTCGCCATCTTGGTTTGACGTTTCTGTCAGCCATTTTGAATAACTGTCAAAACCTAAAACTGGTCCGATTGAGTTGAAATTTTAGTATGTTCTAGCTGATGTCAAAACCTTTTCAGAACATATATAACATCCGACCTAGGTCAAGCGATTGCCTGAATACAGGAGCTCCAAGTTCAAAATTTTGACATTTTCATGAATACAGAACTACGGAGAGCTTCTTTTATCGAAATCATCACAAAAAAGACAGTACTATCGTTAGGCGATGAGATCTAAATAACAAACAAAAAGAAAAGTAATGTTTTTCTTTATAACAGCATATTATTTGAAGATCTGAAAAACTGTTTTTGCAAAAATGAAAAAATAAAAAAAAATAATAAATGCACTTTTCATTTATTTTTTTTTAATTATGTAAGAGTAAATAAATATATAAAATAAAAGCCTCAACCATTTTTAATGGTTACTGAGGCATTTCATTTAGATTTTAAAATTAAGGATTAGTAAATAAAGATCGCCAAAATATGATGATTTCAAAATTTTAAAATGTGAGCCTCTGTATCTAGGTAAATACTTGACGTAGACTGGGACATAGATACGTTCTGAAAAGGTCTTGACATCAGCTACAACATACTAAAATTTCAACTCAATCGGACCAGTTTTAGGTTTTGACAGTTATTCAAAATGGCGGACAGAAACGTCAAATCAAGATGGCGATCATGTCATCTTGTAGATCTCGTGCATATTACCCTTAGATGTAAAGATCTTCATTGTCGTTTATTATCAGAAATTGTTGATTTTTTAGTATTTATTAAAAAGTGCAAAGTCACCCGCACCTTATCCCCAGTGCAAGCCTTTTTTCTTGATTTTTTTAAACATAGTAAAATTTTACAAAATTAATGCTAGTGGCACAAAATCCATTCATTAACAACTGAATACAAATAATTTTACTCAAAAACCCCCCTCCCTTCACTTTAACTATCCACTTTTAGAGAGCAAAGTTGAAAAATAGCGAAAAAACGTGCAAAGTCACCCGCAACGACGGTACTATACATAAATTTATTTTAGAGGCGAAAATTTCGTCCAAATACACCTATTACCGAAGAAATCGCAATTTTGAATTGTTGAAGGTCAAAGATCAATCACTTTGTAGGTCTCATTTTTAACCAATTTGACCAAATTTGGATTTTTTGCAGGATATTGAAATTGGCAGCATCGGTCTTCGTTGGTAATGAATCGGTTAAATACCGATAATTGAAGCATTTTTTCGGAAATTATTTCTTTACTTGACGAAAATAAAACACGTGGGTTTTGAACTTTCAGTCCTTGACCTTTGTAGTCCGCATTTGACTGTCCGTGGTGCAAATTTGTACAATTTTGTGTGAAAAGATTTGTGAAAGTTATTGTATCCTGACTCCTGACCCGATTTCTCCATTAGATCTCAATACCTGAGGAAGGGGACAAAAAATCCCCGAAACGTGTCATAAAGAGTGAAAAGGAAGAAATCCTAAACAGATCAAAACCCGTGTTTTATTTCCATCAATCAAAAGTGACCAAACTACATCCACCATTTTTACTTGACCTTATGTTTGTTCTCGAGCTAGAGGCAAAACGGTAAGAGATATCGACTTTTGGTCTTCGGTGACCCCCCCCCTAAGTGAACATTATCTCAGATGGTGTTTCTCCTTTTTTTCCCTCACCCTCCCTCAGTCCCTTTAAAACCATGTTTTTTCGGTTTTTCTGAAAATTGACCAAGCTTCACTCTCTGTGGAATTCGAGCAGTCAAAGTGTCACGTGAAACGCTTACAGCTTCTATTTACATGATAGCTTTTGCCATAGCTTGACAAAACGCTTTAGGCAAGAATTCTCTCGTTCTGTAATAACCTTCTTGATTTGTGAGTTCTCTCCGATTGAATTTTTTTCTGTAACGGTTTGAAGTTACACATCTCTCTCCGATATCCGACACTTCGATATCTGGCTGACAGCTGCCAAACACCGGTTGATGAATTCAAACTTTTTTTTACTAAGTGTGCAGCTTGTCCAGGATGAATTAAAATGGTTCTTTTCACTTTATCAAAGCCTTAATTAATTATGGTACAAAATGGAACATAAGAGCACAATAAAGAAAATTCTGTTGTTTTTAGACAGAAACTAAAATCACACAGCGCAAAATGGAAAAACCGTTGATCAGATTCAAAAAACACAAATGTCATTTTGTCCCCCCCGTCAGCCGGATATCGGAGAGAACTGTGTATATCAGAGAGAACTTACCTAAAAATCAACTGGAAGTTCGAACGTTTAAACAACTGATGAGTTACACAAAAGTGAGAAAATTCATGAAAAGGATATTTATTTTAATAAAATTGCGACTGAAACGTTCTCCCAGCCTAAAATTCCACAAAACTACACAAAAATTAACTTTATACCGCAAACTTTTACACACTGTCGTTCACATTATTGATGATTGAAGTGTCAAGAATACCTAAATTCGAAATGATAGAACAATCAACGCTAAAACGGCGAATACGGGAACTTGCATTTCAGGCTTTCGGTAGATTTTCGAATAGGTTTGGCTTGGCTTTAGGGCGTGAATTTCTCACATGAATAACTCACAATATCCGAATTCATAATCAGGTATAACATTATCTTTATCAAGAATGGGACTCAGTCGTGCCAGGAAGAGCCCCTCGTAAACCTTTGACAATACAGGAAGTTCCGCTTTGAAAGAAATTTTCGGGATGTAAAAAAACCCATGAATTCACTCGTGACACAGAAAATTCGCATACCCATAGGAGATATCTTTGAAATGAGATACAGAAATGCCATGCAAAACATTTTTGGCCTCTTTTCATCGTCAACGGTTCATAAGAAATGCATTTCAAATTCATCGCATGAAAATTTTTTACATAAATTCAGGGCCAATTAAAAAATTATTTTATAAATAAGCTCCTAATAGCAGACAATTCATTTCAAATTTTTTCAATCCGTTTTCACTTAAGCCGGAACTCCCTGTATCGGTAGCAGAAATACTTGAAAGAAGTCATCTTTTCTGGGTTTTCCCAGGTTTAGTTATTATTATTATTCGTATCGAGACACTTTATGTGGTATTACAATGTGCCTCGTGTTGGAAGAATCTGCTGATCGTAGATCGCCCAGGAACGCCTTCTTTTGGAAGAGATAACTGTTCAGGAGACTCCAAGAAGCTATTTATTTATTTCTATTTATCCATTTCCGGTCAGGAAAAAAAGCCACCATTCAAATGGTTGGGAAATTCATTCGATTTGTCTGAATTTAACTTCCAAGGGTCCTTTTTATAAGATGAATCGCATTTTTTTTATTTCGGCTCTTTTGTAATTAGACTATTTTTTCCTTGAGTTACAACCAAGTTATTTACAGTGTGTGATGTTCTACTACAGAGGCGTGCAAGAACCGTTTGATAACCGAACAAACGTCAAATGAAACTTGTACAATAAGGGCAGAATCACATTGACAGTAAAATGCTCACCGTCACCGTCAAAGCCCTCACCGTATTTCGTTAATTTACGCATTTTCATTGCAATTCTTACGTAAATTTTCCATTACGATATTACCTTGTCTCATACTCGGTGGCCCTAGGTGAAAATAGTATAAGAAAATTGAATAAATAAAGCGAAAATGCGATAAACGGTAAGCAAAACAAAAAACTGTAGGATTTTTTTGCTACAGTTTTTCGTACAGTTTTATTGCTCACCGTTTATCGCATTTTCGCTTTATTTATTCAATTTTCTTATACTATTTTCACCTAGGGCCACCGAGTATGAGACAAGGTAATATCGTAATGGAAAATTTGCGTAAGAATTGCAATGAAAATGCGTAAATTAACGAAATACGGTGAGGGTTTTGACGGTGACGGTGAGCATTTTACTGTCAATGTGATTCTGCTCTAAGGGTCAAAACGCTATCTGAACAAACTTATTTTGACGTTTATTCAGTATAAACGGTTCTTGCACACCTCTGTTCTACTGGATGTTCCAGGGCAGAAGAGTACAAATCTAAAGAGTACCGTTAAGAAGGTTGCTCTCATGAAGTGTGGTGCAAAGGAGTAGGCAGTTATCCGCCAAAGCTACAGTGATATGATTCACTGGAAGAAGAGGCTAGTGACAGTGTTTGGTTTAATTGATCAGCCCAAAGGTATACTGTCAGCTGAACAAATTTTTTTTCAAGCACTGGGCACGGTTCGTCGCTTGAACCAGAGATCTCTGCGCCATAGATCTACCACTCTATCCACTTAGCCACGAGATCTCCACTTTGTCAGTATTTGACAGCTGTCAATAGGGTATCGGAGAGAGGATATTCGGTGTAAAAGATTTCTATTCTAATGATTGACAGACGCTTTTGTACAGCAAAAGGTTATAATGTAAATTCTAAACTTGGATAACTCGGATAAGCTTTCCATTTTATTAAAAAATATCAAACTTTTCCTGAACAAATAATTCTGGACAGATTTTGTCACTTTTCGCTATAGAAACGTTCAATATACGTTTGGGATATTCCGGATAACCTTTAATGTCAAAAAATATTTGATTATTATCCAATTTTTAAGTTAGTTGCGTCTCGGCTAAAACTGGTTAATGTCATTCATATTCTTTATACTTACATTTTCAGTTGTTATCCAAAAAAAAGAACCACAAATTTCGCTATAAAATCACGCAACATTAAAACCACTATGTAAAAAAAATCAAAGCACCATAACCTCCTAATTACTCTCCTGCTTGCCTGGAACTCCTCCGTCCGAGTCATCTAACATATTCCGAGAATGGAAGCTGCGACTGAAGCATCACAATTGTTAAATGGATAAAGTTTATGCATTAGCGAGCTTATCTGCACAATTTCGAGGTCCTCTCGGTTGCCTCAAATTTGACAATTTTGGCAAATTTCACAAGAAAAGCCACAGGGAAGGGGAAACAAGGCGCTGCAGATAGAGAAAATCCAGCAATTACAGTGACTCACTCACTTTATCTCGCCTCTCGTCCTTCAGTTACATCTATTGAGAATAATTTCAAAATTCTCCGTCACGAGATAATCGTCTTGGAACAGGATAACAAGATTCAGTTCAAATTCTGCAAAAGACAGAGGCAACAAACAAAAATGTGAATATTTGTTGCCGTATTTGCTCTCATTCTCAATATCCTTAAAATAATTCTTAAAGATACTTTGTATTTGTACTGTCGTTATTTCTTAATAAAATATTTTATTCCATGAAAATATTCCCTCAGGAATTTATTAAAAAAAAAGAAATAAAGTTTTCTGTATGTTAAAAGTTTGTACTTGGGGTGAACTGAAAGTTTAAGAAACTCTTTCATTTATTGTTTCTCTTCCGATTAGAGATGCAAAAAGTGTCTGGAGATAAAATATACTTCGATGCAATGAAAAATTTAAGATGCAAAACTTTCTGAGTTGAATGAACGAACAAAAGTTTGATAAAGTTAATATTTGCATAATATGCTTAATAAGATTTTCTCAAACAAAATGGTTTCAGTATGGTCTTTCTTCAGAAGATCTTTTGAAAATCTCTATACAGTATTATGTATTTTGCTAAGTCTGGATAAAAAGGAAACAATAAAAAGTTTTGTCAGAATCAAATGCAAATCATTTAAAATATTTTTATAATTGAAATGATACTGAAATATGGTATGAGGGATTCATATGGAGATAATAACTCGGATAATTTTTTATCCAAACAATTCGGATTTGGATAATACTTTATCAAAACCCTTTGTAATCTGGATCATTTATTATTATCTTGAATCACAATAATTTTAGCTTTTAGCAGAAAATAATATTGGAACTATAATAATTACAGCTTTATCCAGAAAAACAAATATTTTAATGAAAATGATAAACAAATTATTTTATTTCCCGCGTAGTTTGTAAAGTATTCGAACTTCCAAGAAAATTGTACTAAAGATTTAAATTAAATTATAAGCGAAAAATTAAAAATTTTGCTTTCAGATTATCAATATTCAGAAATTCTGGATAAAATACAGACTTGTTTATGATAACACATCGTAAATATATATTTAAATAATTCATCTTATGACACATTTTATCTATATCGTATTCTTTGAATGATTAAAGTTTTGGTTGTTAAAAGGACCTTAATGCAGGGATAATTTAAAAAAATGTCATTGGGATAAAATAAAATGCACAATTAAACTCATCCACACTAGTTGAATCATGGATAAAGCCAGCTGTTAAACTTCCAACCAAAGCATTTACAAAGATTGTAAAGCGACAAAATCATAAATAATTTTTTAAGTATCAGTGTTTAGAAAATCTGGATAATTTTTTAATAAACTACAATTCTTGATCTTCATCACAGTTGGAATAACTCATTTGGCTTTGCTCACTTAAAGATGTTGGATTTTTATCCTAAATAAATTAATTTTATAAAGAAAATCCTTTTTCGTGTCTGATATGCTTTATCCAGATTCGGATAATTTCCGAGGCATCGTTTTTGTTTTATCACAGTCAAGAATAACTAAAAATTATTTTTCAAGGTTAAAACAGACACTCATTTTTATCCAGGAACTTTAAAACGAAAAAATAAAACATATTTCATTTACATTTTGTTATATTCATGCAGACTGGATAAGTTCTTTGTTCAATACACTTCTTTTACTTCCTCTCGAATAGGAAATATATGGGAAATATATGTAGATTAACTATAAATTCATAAAAAGTTAATTTCTTTTTTTTTATCCTAGATTGCTAAAATATCAATGCGAAAATATTTCCGTATCATCCATATGCATTATCCGGATTCAGGTAATACTCAAAAATTATATTATGTTATCTATTGTTTAAAGTCTCCAAAAATTTCTGAATTTAGAATAATAGCTAAAAAAGTCTAAAGAAAAAGTTTCGAATTTTTAATATTAAGAATTTTAATCAATACAACGGCTTTCAAAGATCAATTTATTAAAAATAAGAAGTCCAAATTTTATCTCAAAATTCAAGAGATAGTACTTAACTTTGATAGTCTCTCTGGATAAAAACTGTTAAACATTTGGTTTTAATCTTTTCATTATTTACGAAACTGGATAAATATTTTCTTACAAGTTATTTTTTATCCCTGTCCGTAAATCAATATTAATTTGTGATTATGGATAAATACTTGAAAGTCTGTTTCTAGTTTTTACATAATCCGAATAAACGTTTCCCTATTACTGTTATTTATCTCAATAGTTCAAAAACTCAAAACTGATTTAATAAAGTTTATCTTTCTGGATAAAAGTTTTAAAAGCTTGTATTAGAAAGAAATATTTCTGAAAGTTATGAAAAATGGATAAACATGGATATAGCACAAAAATATTATTTTTATCTTTCAATAAGACTGTGTAGTAATTAAAGAAGTGATTATCCTGATTATCGACTATAAGATTTTGGATAAAAGCTTAAAATCTTTCAGTGAAAATAATTTTCAAGATAAATAATCTGGATAAGCATTTACGCACGTTACTTTTTTATCCCAGTTCAAAATTTAAAAAAAAAATTGAGTTCTGGATAAAATGGATAAATACTATAAAATCTTTTAGTAAGAATATCTTCACTCACCAACTTTGAAGTTCTTCGTCAGGAGAGTTGGGCATGTGAAAAGGCGCGGTAGGATCATGTGGATGGGAATGTGAAGCTTGGGGCAGACGTTTCCCTCCGCCACTTGGATATTCTGGATCTCTGTGGCATCCCTGGAATATCCTTCGGCACAGCCACAAGTCTCCACACGTACCAGTTGCACCTCAATACTTCTAATGGGCACCTCAGTGTGCTGGACAGTGACATGTCCAGTGAAGGGCTTCGTGAGACAGCAATCTGTGGCATCCAGGCGCCCAGTGATCAGGAACCTGGGAATTGAGATTCGTTCCTTGGCGCTTTTCTGGAGTGTCTCTGGGCTAATGGTAAAATGAACTTCATTGCCAGAGGGCTTCTCCGATGGCTTGTACTGAATCATAAATTCCTGCTGCTTCTGGATACTCTTGGCAAGGAAACTTCTTCGCATCTCACACTTCAGCATGTAATTTATGTTCACAAAGACCCCATGATAGGTCTCATAGAGAATTGAGGGTTCTTTGCGCATCCTCCGCCCGTCCAGGACAAACTCAAAGGAGAAATCTGTGCGTCCGGGAGGAAGTTTTCCCGGAGGTGCTAGTTCCAGTTGAAGATTCAGAAGCTGAATTGGCTGCAATGATACCATCAGGAAGTTAATTGATTGATTAAAAGAGATGGCATAGGGATCAAATTACCTTGACAGAATTGTAGAATGCCTCAAAAATGCCCACATTCTTGTTACTGAGCTGGAGATTCACAACTCCCTCCATGGTCAAGTAGATACCATCATGCTTCGTTTCAGTCCCACAATTAACACTCACAATGCCAGTTAGGGATTCCTATTTTAATGAAATTTGATAGTTAGGGTATTAATCTATCGATTTACGTTAAAATTTGGTAAAATACCCCTTCGTGATATATTTTATTTGCCCGCGAAACCTGGATCTCCAAATTTACCGCCATTGTTTGCACTTTTTGACATCCACCCTGGAGAGGAAAAGTCTGTAGGTTTCCATTAGAATTTCCCATGAGCTGATTTAAAGGGCTACCGGCGAAATTTCCAGTGTATTCAACAAGTGGAATACTTTTATTTTTACTTTAAATACCTTTAAAAAAGCTTGCTATTATTAAATATAATTATAACAGGGATAATACATTATTGTTCAGTTTCCTTAATTTCTTAAAAAATTAAAGACTTCCGCATTTTTTCGAATATTTTATATATGAGTTCTCCAATAAGAAAACAGTGTAGCAACGGTAATTTTGAAAATCAGTAAGGAACTTGGATTGGATAATCACTTCCAGTTGGTCGTAGTGGCGTTTGGATTGTGGAATTGTGTCGCAATGGCAGAGCTCGATAAATGGATTGAAGTAGTGAAAAATTGCAAATACCTGCCTGAGAATGATCTCAAAAGGCTCTGTGATATCGTGTGCGATCTCCTGATGGAGGAACCAAATATTCAGCAAGTCAGCACACCAGTTACAGTCTGCGGAGACATCCATGGACAGGTAACCCATTCCCCCAAATATCCTCCCATTTCCTGAACTCTACTCAACTTCCTGCTCAAATTCAATTGAAAATCCTTTAATTTCATCATTATTCTTTGATTACTTCTCAATTTATTACATAATTTAACTAGCTAAAAAGTCGAATTGGACATGAAAAGTGAGGTTACCACCCCAATCACTTGGTGTCTTTGTCCTCCTCCAAGTTCAATGTTTTGAGTTCCATCTGGATAAATATCCGGATGTTCGGGTCCGTAATGCGACTGACGACGAGATTCCGAGCCTTTTCACCCCCATCCCTGTAGATTTTGGTCAATTCCCTAGCGTATTCGATCCAGACGCAATTTGCACATCCGGACATGCAACAATTTGTCGGTTCTTCCGGAAGGGTCCCTTCTTCACACTTCCCTATTTCTTTGGTTGAATTTGAATTACTACCTCCTGAACATTTCCGGATAACGAAGAAACTAGAGTTTTGAAATTTAACTAGGGATCTTAAGAGATCCCGGGAAGGATTCATTTATTAGCATATTCCGGGGTCGATCTGAAACGATATTAAAGATTTTGCAGATATTAAAGATTTACCTTATCATTTAACAAGTTAGTGTAAAATTAACATAAAGATAGGAAATCTCTAAACTTGATACTGTGTGTACTGAATATCAGAGTTGAGGAACATAAATAATTAGCACTTACAGTAGACTCTCTTAAATTCGGGCATTTGGGACCGAAATTATGTTTCTGAATGAAACAGAGAATAATTCTATGGATTTAGAAGAAGTAAAAAAGAATTTCATCCGTCCAAAAGCAAGCGTTTAAGTAGCACTTTTCGGAAAACGATTCACTTATCCCACTTTACTATATTGGGTTCATTTGATAATCATAATCAATAAACTTGAAAAATGTCAATAAACTTTTTTCGAATTTAATTGCCGCCCGAATTAAAAAGTAGTCCGATCTTAAAAGAGTCGAATTAACGAGAGTTTACTGTAGTTCGCGAACTAGAGTGCACCTACTTAATCTGTAGCCTTTTGATACCTAGAAGAGAAGGTATAATTTTCAACGCGGTAACTTATTCCGGGGACCTTTAATCAATCTGGCCAGAGAACTCACGGGGAACTCGGGGAATCCATCAATTTTTCTCCAGGGAACTCACGTGGAACCCGGTGAACTCGTTCATTTTTCAGGGAACTCTCTGGAAACCCGGAAAACCCATACATTTTTCAGGGAACTCCCAAAACCTCGGGGAAGCCATACATTTTTTAGGGAACTCATGGAGACCCCGGGGAATCCGTATATTTTTCAGGGAACCCTGGGAACCATACACTTTTCAGAGAACTCACGAAGAACCCGGAGCACACATACACTTTTCTGGGAACTCTCTGGGAATCCGGGAAACCCATACATTTTTCAGAAAATTCACGGAGAACTGTTGCACAATAAACCCCGGCAGGTTTATTGTTACTCTATAAAACCTAAATCTGAAGAATCAGTTCCGATCAATTTGGGACGACCCTTTTGACGCACGCTACACTACTGACTTCTATCTACTTGACTTTACTA
Source organism: Phlebotomus papatasi (assembly GCF_024763615.1). NCBI lineage: Eukaryota > Metazoa > Arthropoda > Insecta > Diptera > Psychodidae > Phlebotomus > Phlebotomus papatasi. The sequence goes on from NC_077223.1 coordinate 62,404,371, forward strand.
CACTGTTATACTCTGCCGTACCCTACCTAGACCTGGTTCTGAACCGAAGTCAAGACTACTTCTCCACGCTGAGAATTTCACGGGAGTTGGGACAATATGTCTACAGAACCCATACATTTTTCAAGGACCTCATATAAGAACCGGGAACTTGAGCCACCCTAATTGCTTATGAGTAATCCCCTGGTAATTCTAATAAATGTAGAATGTAGTAAAATTCAAAGAACAATTAAATTCTAATACAATCCAGAAAAATACGATCTAGTAGAAAGAATTTTAAAGTCGTAAGAATCACTAAAACACATCAGAATTCAAGCCTAATGTCATCTACGAAACTTGAAATTCCAGTACAATCTTATTGAGTGTAGAGAAGTGCCAGAGAGCCTAATGCCCTAGACACAATTACGACTTAAGCCGAGAGACGACTTAGTGGAAAATTATGGAAATGTAGTTTAATCATTATTTCGAATATAATTAAGTTAAGCCGTCTCTCGACTAATCCTCAGGTCAATCGAGGCCCTAATGTCCTCTACACACTACAGAAATTTATGTCCATATTAAATTAAATTCCCTACGCTTGCGTAGGAAAAACTGTTCAATATGGACATAAATTTCTCTAGTGTGTAGAGGTCGTAAGAGTCTAAAGAATTTTACTGAGTTACCTAATAAATACTCATTAAAATCTTAATAGGTTTTTTTTTAAGTGCCTAATAGTTCTTTGAGAGCCTCAAACTAGATTCCTACATGAATCTGATAAGTATTTCTTCTCGTTAACAATTATTTGATTTAACATAATGTTTTTTTATAATTGCACATTTTTAAAGAAATTTGCAAAAGGTTCTAATTAAGTCATATTCTTTGTAATCTCCATTTCTGTGGTCCAGGATGAAATTTGACCTCGTAAAATCGTTTCTAAACTTAGTAGCAGAGTTTTGAGCAGACTGGCTATTGATCCTGAGTTACGAGTACGACAACACACGCTTAACATGGGTAATCCTGTCGGCCCACCAAAACCAGTAGGCTCCTGGTTCCAGTTTCTCAAGTCCTCGGTTATTTTTATTTCACACGACGTAACGTTTTGAGGATAGATGTACTCTTCATCAGGTATCGAATATGGCAGGGAAAATCACGTAAAGTGGCTTCAACTTTAGAGGCTACTCGCCGGTGACTAGGACACAGTGAAAATGTATAGAGATTCTGTATTCCACCCATCTCCCGTTACATTACCTCGGACAGAAAGTCTTTTGAAAAATAACGAAGACAGAGAACGAAAACAGATGTAGGCTTACAGTTTTTGAAAAAAAAAACGCTAGAAATTTTGGGATGCGCTAAATTTGGCAATGCCAGATCCTTCATATGTGCATAGTAAGTTGTACCTAGCATTCCAAGTTTTCAATTAAAAAAAAGAATGACCCTCTACCAAAACTCAAGACGGGCTAAACCCGTTTCCAATATTTCTGTACAAAAAATTGAAACGATTTTTCAAAATTCCATAAGTAGTTTTTCTTTAGTATTCCTCTATAAGGAATAATTTCATTGAAAATTTTGCCTTTTTAGAAAATAGAAGAATCAAATTGTATGAATAAGTAACCATAGGAGAGATGTGTGAGCGAGGAATGCTGATATTGAAGTGACCGAATCGAGGAACTCTACATTTTTTAAACATTTCTTTTTTTTTGTAAACCAAAGCTATTTCATCTCGAAACGAAGTTTTGAATAATGAAGAATTTGTCTTTACTGCAGCTTTTAAAGTGAAAACCCGACGAAAAGAAAATTAGTACAATTTTTTTTAATAAAACCCATCCTTAAGTGGCCGAAAAAGACCGTTTTTTTTATTTCCGGTTTTTTTCGAAACGGAGTAAGACCCTAGGAATTAAAGTTAGAAAGGTGGATTATTGTTTATTCTGACTACACTTTCTAAAGTTGTCAGGCGACCTTTCCCATAAAATTATTCCCCAAACCAAAAATTCAGTAAGAGCCCATGTCTAAGAAGCCCTTGTTAAACTCAAAACTAGATCAACCCTAATCGCTGACTTAATTTTTTATGTCAGCTCATTTAGAAGTAAGAACTCCTTGCAATTGGGAATCAAGCAAAGATTCCATTATTCTTTAAAGTTCTACGACTTGGAAGAATTGTTCCGATGCGGTGGACAGGTTCCGGACACAAACTACATTTTCATGGGAGACTTTGTTGACAGAGGCTACTACAGTCTTGAGACCCTTACGCGTCTCATGACCTTAAAAGCTCGATACCCAGATCGGATAACTCTCTTGCGTGGAAACCACGAGAGCCGCCAGATCACTAAAGTCTACGGCTTCTACGATGAATGCTTAACTAAATACGGCAACGTTAATGCCTGGAAGTATTGCTGCCGGGTGTTTGATCTTCTTACTGTAGCTGCTGTGAGTTCTAGAATCTAGACCCCTTTAGATCCCAAACCTTGATTTCTTGGTAAATTATTTTACAGTTAATCAACGAGGACGTTCTGTGTGTTCACGGTGGCTTGAGTCCTGAAATCAAGACTCTGGATCAGATCCGGACGATTGATCGGAACCAAGAGATCCCTCACAAGGGAGCCTTCTGTGATTTAGTGTGGTCTGACCCTGAAGATGTTGAGTATTGGTCTCAGAGTCCCCGTGGAGCTGGCTGGCTCTTTGGGGCACTCATAACCAATGACTTCATGAAGATTAACCGTTTGGAGTTGATCTGTAGAGCACACCAGCTGGTAAATGAAGGTATCAAGTACATGTTCGACTCCAAACTGGTAACTGTATGGTCAGCACCCAATTACTGCTATCGCTGTGGCAATGTTGCCTCCATTCTCAGCTTTAAAACCTCCAAAGAGCGCGATGTCCGGGTGTTTACGGCAGTCCCGGACACTGAAAGGGTCATCCCCACCCAACAAGCGCCCTATTTTCTCTAGTTCGACTATGATACTTACATGCATCTGATGTCCAGAGGATCTCTCCACACTCCTGCACTGAATTTAAGAAAATATCCCGGAGATTTGTTGTGGAAAAGTGCCTCGTTCCCGTTGTCTTTATATAATTTTTGCAGGTATGGCCAAATTCACGGGCAAAAGTGACAAACAATATCCGAAGATGGCCGAAAGAAGTCGAAGTGGCTGTTTTCAAACGAAATTCTTTTCACCAAAACTGTCACGTTTTTCACCACTGAACCCGGTGGGCATTACCTGCTAGTGTCTTAACATCTCAAAAGTATTCCTTACTTTACTGCGCATTTCTAGGAGGATCTCTCAATGTGAGAATAAATAAATTTTCATTGTTTTTTTCATGTGATACTTGTTTTATTTGAAGAAATTTACAAAATTTCACTTTCTTGCTTGGATATAGGGTAAGATCAGGTAATTCGGAATCATGGCTATTTTGAAATTTTTAGATTTTCTCAGTTTCAGATGTTCAAAGAGAAAAGGAAAACCACGATGAAATGTTACCATAATGTGGTCACAATCTGTCAATCAGTCAAATGGTGATGCTCCAAGCGTCCAGGTGAGTCTTTGTATTCCTCATTTTCTTTTTTAGTTAAATATTATCTAGGCTCTAGATTCTAGAGTAATAGTAAAGCATAGTAATTTGGAATCATTTCTAATTAGAAATTTTGGGTATTATCCGAATTATTTACAGAAAAATTTGATTTTTTTATTAAATTGTTTTAAAATTTTCTATAGGAGTTTTGAACAAAAGCAAAAACCCAATGATTTGCATAACATCTTTTTTTTTGTCTAAAAAACACTTATTTTTTACTAATAATTTTTGACCCTGTCGTCCTTAAAGGGTTAAAAATATATTTTATTTCAGTTGGACTTCACCGTTTGATATGGTCTTAAACTGCTACACAGACGGCATTGAAAAAATAACGAACAAAATTGTGGAACGATTAACGCAGCCTTACATCAAAATAATGGAATCACTGGAAGGTTTAATTTTAGTCCCAAAATGGAAAGCAAATGGAAATGGAAGAGCATGGAAAAGCTTGAAATATTCATATGGGGAAATTATAAATTGAGTTCGAAATGTTTCGTTCCTCGTTTCAATATTTGATAATTCGGATGCCGTGCAGAACTTAAAAAAAAACAATCATAGTGAAGCACAGACTCTCCTCATGTAAAAAATATATTGGTACTCCTCTGTGTTGCTCCCTCTTCTTCAGCAGAACCTGAAATGAAGTTTTCCGTGCTAAACCCTTTAAGGACGAATGGGACACCGGCGTCCCAAAAATAAAAACTAATTTTTCGGACCATTTAGAGGACAAATTAACTTTTTATAGTCAAAAATTTGTTTTTGTTTTTGGGATAACGGTGTCCCACTCGTCCTTAAAGGGTTAAAAGGGTTATATATTTCTACGGACGACCATGACCTCATATCGCCTGAATCATCTTTGCCTGATCCATACTTATAAAGAAGAGCTGGTTTTAATTGACTACGTGAGCCTTATCAATGATTCTATACAACACAACGAATTTAGGAAGAACGTATTCGGAAATGTTTAAAAAGCATACCTATTTTTGTCCCTCACCCCTCACCCCGTGAAAAAAAATCATTTCTACGCCCGTGAAAGTATCTACTGAGATTTTGTGGATGGAGATGGAAGGACTTTTAGAGATACTTTTTTCTCCGATATTACAAAACATAAGTCAAAGTGAAGCAGCAAAGTTACTTTAAGAAAATCCGCATTGAAGACCAGCAATAACGAGGAATATCTGCAGTACTTCAGATAGGGGAATGTTGGCATTGTTCGTACAGAGTGAACCTTCAAACAACGCAAATTTTCTCTTTGTTTGCAAAGAGGTAGTTCGTCATTTCTTAGCCATATGATAGATTATTATTAAGTTCTTTATTATGGTAGGTCAGCTCTTTGCAAACAAAGAGAAAATTCGCATCGTTTGAAGGTTCACTTTGTGCGAACTATGCCTACATTCCGCTAGTGTTCGAGATAAATTACAGCAAAAACTTGATAGCTGTGAATATATTTCTATTTGTCTCGATGAGTCTACTAATATAACGGACGAAAATCATTTTTTTTTAATATACGTCCAGAGTATTTTTCGTAGGGGAGAGACATTTGAAGAAATGTTACAGATGCAAAACCTTGCATTGAAAACCACAGGTTTGGAGATTTACAGTTGTAATGGTCACTTTGGAAGAATTAGGCATTACTGATAGGCTGTTTAGCATCTGAAAAATATTTCAGTATCATAAGTGAAAAAGGTGTTACAGGAGACTACCGCTAATTCGGCTCTTTTAAAATCGGGCTACTTTTTAATTCGAGTAGCAGTTAAATTTGAAAAAAAATTGTTGACATTTTTGATGTTTAATATTATCAAATGAGAAAATATGCTGAAATTTGCCATGTTTTTAACTTAGTTTTGATATGATTTTGTATTGTTAAGGAATTTTCATGATATATACAATATATTTGTGTAAGTAAACTCAATATGTGTTATAAAGATGAATGAAAAATCTTTGCATTTCAAAAAATTTGTCGCCCGAATTTCTCTCTAATTCGGGTGACATATTGGTCCCAAATGCCTGAATTTGAGAGAGTCTACTGTATTATGAAAAAAATCATACTTAAATAGGTTTATTAGAGCCCTAATATGTAAAATCCCAACACTTAATGTTGTGGCTTCTTAGATCTTTCTTTGAGAAGAAGAAGTCTTTGAGTGTGCAAAGTATGAACAACTTTTCTAAAAACTTAAGTCAAATTGTGGGACCAAATAAAGGTTTCATTAAAGATGATCCCTATCTAGATTCTTGATCTTTAAAAGTGAAAACGATAACCTCGTATGCGAGAAACAAGGGATGATGTTCAGGATTTCTCCACCTTGTATGAATAAATTAGCGCTTGACATTCAACAGAATCGAGAACTGTAGTTAACCCACTGACAGATTCTTAAATGACCTCGAAAGTATGAAGCAAATGGTATACATCCGCAGAGCAATACACCTGAAGGTCGTATGTTAAGCTAGATGTTTTTGTAATACATATAAGTATTTACGTAGTAGAATATTAAACATTCGCATTCCAAATGTATTCGGAATATTTACAAAGATTCTCATACTTTGTGCTTACTGTAAACTACGTAATTCTGCGAAAGTTCCACTGGGCTGTGGTGAATTTCTTAGTATATAAGCGCGGTCGCCAGCTCTTCCTCATTTATTTACTCTTTCCGAGTTGATATTGCTAAAGTGAGTCTCTTCCCGTTAAGTCAGTGACAAGTGTGGAAAATCTCCCTGTGAAAATGGCAAAAGTTCCCAGCATCACCCTCAACAATGGAATGAAGATTCCTCAGCTTGGTTTGGGCACATGGGGCGTGAGTATCTCTTGATGCATGTCCTTAACCGGCTTTTTCTAGATTACCCTTTTTCATTGACTTTACCTAACGTTATCGTCTAGATTGTTCTGTTCCTCAAAGATTTGTGTTCTGAGTGTCCTTCTGGTTAGAATTATTGTAAGAATGAAGGAAAATCGATGTAAAAGTGGGTGATAAATACTTGAGAGAAGTGACGTGGAAAATGTCGCTTAAATCATTTTTCCATAAATTGCTCGGTAAATCGATTCTAAAGTCAACAAATGTTGTAATTTTCTGTTTTTCTCCTTGGTTTATCCACCCCTAAATTATTCACATTTCACCCTTGGGTATCTCCAAGGAGTACTTCAGAGTTAGTCGAACCCTTTGAGGCGTGGGAAAAGCGCGCGAAAAGAGGCCCCTTTCAGTTGGGCGTATCTACCTACTCATATGATGGATCGGATGAATCAAAATAATTCTGGAGGGGAAGGACAGTTGGGAATAAATTGCATTAAATTGGGCTAATTGTGGATTTTTCCACAGCCAGAAACAGAATTGAGTGATGCCTGAATCAATTGGAATGGAAATTTCCATTCTGTCCAGCAAGTTCTGCTGCGTGCTTGGGCGCGCAAAAGAAGAAGGGTCCGATGATGATGTTGAAGTGCCAAGGGAAGGACATGGATAAATTGCACAAAATTCAATTAAAATCAATTAAAATATTTTTAGAGGCTATTATACTTGGGCTAGTCGTAGAGCTATTTATTTTAAACATTTTGTTTTCTAGTTTTCGAAACCTTCAAAGGGTTCTTTGAGGTTTTGAGCTTTTAGAATGCAGAGTCTGTATCAGAAATATTTTACTATTTTATTAAAAGGTTTTCCATTTAATTAAAATAGCAATGCATAACGCATTTTATGATTGAAATACGGATTTATAGTGGAATTAAGCGTTATCCAAACGTAATTAAATATTTAAACACCAAGCTTAAAGGCATTCAAACATTTGAAGCTTTAGTCTTTAATCAATCAGAGAACGTGATGGAAATAAAATAATTTAAGAGATTTAAAATTTAATTAAATGTATTCCAACAATCATAATTTACGGTATTACAAAATTTATGAAAAATTAAGAGGTTTTAAATTATTTCTGCGTTTCATTGTAATAATCGAAATAACAATTCAATGCAGAAACATACATTCGTTATGAATTTGTGAATTAACTTATTATAATTGAAGAAATAATAATAATAATTTGATATTCTTTAATTTTCATCGAGAATTTAGGACATGTACGTGTACTACTATTGAGATATTTAACCTGTATGATGATTGTCTTATAATATACATATTATTTTTCTTCATTTGTCTTCTTTTAAATCTTTTTATTCTTACAAGTCTTAGAGATTTCATGTATTTTTTATGATTTTTTTAGTTTCAATTTTAGCAAGCAATAATAAATTGGATTTTCTTTCGAAATAGTTTAAAAATTTTCCAGAATTTTAATGAAAAATAAATTTATAAAATAGTGATGTAAAGCGGTCTAACATGATACGGAGATAAGCTCATTATTTAAACTAATTTAAATTTTAAGTTTAAAACGAAGTTTAGTAAACTTAACTTAGTTAGTGTTAATAAACTAAGTTTGTTGCATTGTTTCATATGAATATTTTATTATAATTTATAATTTAATTAGGAAGTTCTCGTTTTGTAGTTCTTTTTTTTCTTCAAAAATCTCCTTGTTTTTGAAAAAATCAAACAACTATTCTATCTGATCTAATATCTAATGCTAAGGATTTATTAAAATTGGTAGAGTGAAGGCTATGTATCCCACAATTCCAAATTAGTTTATCATAGAATTTACTTTATTAGTAAATTTACAATTTAAATAATTTAAATTGGATGATTATGTATTTGATTGTTAATTATCACAATTGCATCTTCTCTAAATTATATACTATATTTTCTTCATACTTAAACAATTTAGTGTTTTTATGTGAAACAAATAGAGAATCAAACGAAATGTTTATTTGGTTGAAAAAGACAACTTAGTGAGGGAGAGCCAGTGTTGTATTTTATGAGACTTAATCTAAAATAGAAGCACTTATCAGTCAAAGAAAAAAAAATGCTCTTTCTGTTCCTCGTAGAGTCACATTAATCGCAACACTTTTCAAGCATTCTCTCTCCAATCAAGACAATCTCTTTCGTAATCGACTGTTTATCAGTTTGTTTGGAAGAACATCTTGTGCCGTTCAAATGATATCCAGAGCAATTTTTGGTTGTCTAAGTAAGTCATTCACAAAAAGAGAGTACGAAAAAATATATTTGATTAAAAAAATGTACATAGACCCAATCCGTTAAATTTCTATATACATTTCACATACTATTTGTGATAAGAGACTAAAATAAAATGAGAAAGTCTCTTATCTCTATAATGACTTGCAGTTGAGGAAAAGAAATAGCCTTGACATTGTTCTTGTTTAGTATCAAGTGAAGTTATTAAAAAAAAAAACATGAAGGCAGGACACAAATGCCCTTCCGGTAGCGTCAGTGGAAATGGATTCAATCCAGAGTAAAAATACTCAGTTTCCCAAAGCTTTCGGCGTACTGCATGCCTTCCTCAGTGGCTACAGAGGGGATTTTTATTACATAAATTACATTGTACAAAAAGGGAAAAAATAGAGATGAGCAAATCTTTGTACACTTACTGACTGAAACAATTTCGTTCTCTGAATTTCGTTAAAAATATAATGGCTACACCAATTGGTCGGAGGGAGAAGAAAGCTAACAACTGCAATTAATTAGAAAGAGAAATGGAGCAATTAATCATCAAAAATTAAACTAAAAATTAAAAGTACCATGGGTCTTTATCACAAGAGAGACAAAGAACTACTAGGGACAAAACAACGGAATTTGCAATTTAACAACTTTTCAATTTGAAAACTTTGGAAAGCCTATTTGGAGATGACTTGGTCTATAAGGTGAGTCCCCTGCGGGGATTGTCACCTTCAATACATAGGAACTACAGGACAATTACTCAATTACTACGTCAGTTTTCATACTTCATTAAAAAGAAAACAATTAAGTAATAATAAAATCTGTAATACAAAGTTCGATATTGAGAAGAATTTACGTTAAAATAAATTATACTCCTATTCATTAATTGCAGAAGCAGAATTAATTGGAATTAAAACAAAGTTATTTGTATCATTGATTGAAGATTGTTTTTATTTTCAGTTATTCATACTGGGAAGTAGTTATATATTTTTTAAGAGTACCAAACACAGAGTTCAAATTTTAATCAAATAAATAATGGAACAATTAATTGCCGTATTTGATATAAAAAGGGCACCCAATGGGTCAAGTGGTGGAGCACTCACTCTATAATGCAAGTGTCCCGGGTTCGAATCTCCTTTAGGTCACCAGGAATTTTTCTGGTGTTAAAGGTGTTCGAATGATGAAGGTGTTCGAATCAACCCCATTTAGCGGAACTATAGCGATATCATAACTTAAAGTTATCCTCCGTTATAGCACCCCTCTAGTCATCACCCAGCTGAACAGTGATCGGTAGCGTTGACTTAGAAGAGTCTTCGCCAGGACGGGCTTTCTCCCTCCAACTTCTCTATGCTCAATAGTCCTACTACAATACTAAATTCCTATCGCCTAGTTTCTCACTAAGCCATTTCTCGGCTTAAGCCAAGATACAGATTAGTCGGAAGTAGTAAGCTTTTAGGACATTATAGTCACTAGATCATTCTTAAGTCTAAGAATTAAAGCAAAGCTTGCGGAAAGCAGGGGTACAAAGTCACGTGCATCTACGGTACTTTTTCCACAAAGAAATTTCAATACTTCCATTTTACTTTCAATTTTTTAAAGTAGATGACTTCCACAATAGGATGTTTGTCCGTCTGTTTTTGTAGGTCTATTACTGTAAAATCTAAAGACAGAACAGTTAGGGATATGAACATGGTCTTCGGTAGAAATCATGATTAATTGACTTTCCTATTTTACTTCATTTTTGCCTTTACATTTTCTATCTTTTCCATAATTGCCCCTTTGTGCTTTGAGAGCTTTTAAGAGTAGATGACGTCAATATCCAACAGCTATCTTGCACAGTTTCTTATTTAATAGTGTTTGAAGTCAAAGATTAAATAGCTCTGTGGTTACGTATTACGTAACCGCTCGGGGAAAGTACGAATTTAATAAAAGGTCGATTTCTAAACTTCGATTTCTAAACTATTAAAACTCATTCTCAACTCAATACTATAAGGAATTTCATTTTCGTTTAATTCCTTTTCTAGTCACCTCAAGGCGAGGTAGCTAATGCTGTCAAGGAAGCCATTGATTTGGGCTACCGTCACATTGACTGTGCATTCGTGTATGGAAATGAGCAAGAAGTAGGCGATGGCCTGGCAGCCAAGATTGCCGATGGCACTGTTAAACGTGACGATGTCTTTGTCACCAGTAAACTCTGGAATACTTTCCATCGAGCTGATCTTGTGCGTCCGGCACTTGAGAAGTCACTGCAGAATCTTCGTCTTAAGCAGCTCGATCTCTATCTGATCCATTGGCCGATGGGCTACAAGGAAGATGGTGACATATTCCCCACAGATGCAGACGGAAAGACTCTCTTCTCCGATACGGACTACGTTGAGACATGGAAAGCAATGGAAGAGTGCTTGAAGGCTGGTCTTACACGCAGCATTGGTTTGTCCAATTTCAACATTCGTCAGGTAGAGTTTCTCTGTTATCGTCTTTTTCTTAAGTCTTACTCAATTATCTTAATCCTTTCGATATGGCAAAGGTTGAACGGATTTTGAGAGAGGGAACGGTTAAACCAGTGATGAACCAAGTGGAGTACCACCCGTATTTGCATGAGGTGGAACTGAGTCAATTCTGCCGGTCAAAGGGAATTGAGATCACAGGGTACAGTCCATTGGGTTCTCCAGCTCGTCCCTGGGTTAAGTCTGACGATCCCGTCCTTCTTGAAGACCCAAAGGTCATCGAGGTAGCCAAGCGATGCGGCAAGTCCGTAGCTCAGGTTCTCATTCGTTGGCAACTTCAACTTGGCCATATCACCATTCCAAAATCTACGAATCCGAAGCGTATCAAGGAGAACTTCGACGTCTTCGACTTTGAACTTTCAAAGCAGGACATGGAGGTTCTCGGCAGTCTCAACAGAAATGAGCGCTTCGTCCCAATGTCCATGTAAGTACATGTATAGCAGTATTTTTTACGAAATACATAAAATTAGTATTATTCGATGATCGAACTCGTATTACATACTTATATAACGTAGTTCAAGAGTAGTAAAATGAGTAAAATAGTATAAATACCTTTTTCTTGTAATATTTTTCCGACAAAACATTTCTTGAGGGAAGAAAAAAATTTGTTTAGTACGACATTTTAACAAAATTTTTCTATGTGCAGTTAAATCTCAATCTTAATCTTAACATTTATCACTAGTTTCCTGCATATACTAAAGATTCGTGTGCAAAAGTAGTAAAGCTCATAAAGAGGACCTCCATAAAATCTGAAGAAGTTATTAAAGATAAGACTATGAAAATTTGAGAGTTACTAATATCTTAAGGAAGTAGTTTTTCTCTTCCCGAATATTGTTACTAAGCAAATATAAGAAATCAGCTAAAACTAGTTACAAATGCGGCAAATAAAAAGAACGCGTTGAACGCGTTTCATTTTAATGTTGAACGTTTTGAACAGAGTATGACGATTGAACTGATTTGATATCGCGTAATTTGTCCTCTTCTCTAAGAATCAGTTATTTATTAGAATATAATTATTATTTATATCATCTTTTTTTAAATAATAATTTTTTATTAGCGTCTATTTCGGACACTTATAAAATACAAAGTTCAAACATTGTCCACATTGATATTTTTGCTTTTGTCCAATCTTCTCAAATAATATATAGACATCTTCAATATTCTCTTAGAATTTTACCAATTCATGTCCTAAATCGTCTAACCCTATATTGCAAAATAGATTTTTTTTAGTCCCCTCAATCCTCCATCTCTCTAATGCCCTTTCTCCATTTTCACACCTATATTCGGTGTCCAAGGAATCCATAATGTCTTCTATTCATCTGTCAGTGAATTATATTTTTCCTGATCTACCCTTTCTCGATATCGTTTTTGTAACTCACGCACCAAATGGACATTCCTTAGTTTAATCTTGTATTTACTATAATTTCGGAATAATCAACTCTTTCTAGGATCTTGAATTGAAACTGAAATTTGAGCCTTGAATTGGTGTTCTCCTATGTTCCAAACTTGTCCTAGTTTCTGTCGTGCCTTTTTGACTTGCTCCCTTAAGTGGTTACTGTTTTAAGCATTATTTTTCACGATATACCCTAGATATTTATACGTTTTAACGTTCTAACTTATTCAAGTTCCTAATTTCCCCATATCCATCGCACTTCATAATTCTCTCACCTCTGCTAAAAACCAGAGTCTTAGTTTTCTCCACGCTTAATTGCAATTCTATATCTCCCAGGTATAGGGCTTAAAATATTTTAACATCCGTTGCAACACTCTTGCTGTACATGCCATAGGTATGAGATCGTCAGCATATATATCATAATAAAGATTCTTGTACCTCAAATTAGATCTCCTCCAAAGATTCCTTTTTTTAGCTTCATCTAGTTCTCCTATGTAAATTGCGTACAGAAGAGGAGGACTTTATAGACATCCTTGACGAATTCCTCTATTCGTTGCAACCTCTAATTCCATAGATGTACTGCTGTAAAGTTTTTTTTTATAGCGCTTCTCAACTGCAAGTGCACGCCACTTTTCCTAATTTTTTTCGCATAATTTTCCTCTGATGATATTATCAAATGCTGCCTTAATATTGACAAAAATCACGTACAACCTTTTATTAAGTTCTAGCATTCGCTGGGTTATATTATGTAGTTCAAAATAAATATATTTTCCATCGTTGATCTTCCTGGTCTGAATTCTGATTCTGTCTCCGGCAGAATGCACAATCTATCGACCTCATTCTTGAGTCTTTCTGCCATGATCATGCAGGTCTAGCCATTCTCCGGATCATCAAAATGTAACAACTTTATTATAATAGCATAATCGAAAACACAAAGGTATCGGATTCTCGGAACATACAGGTTACTTCAGACTTTTTAAGATGTAAAATTCCTTTGATACAATCCTTGATATCCTCAGTTACTAGGACATGTTGCTAATCGGGAAAATGTTCCTATTACCCTGATTATCACTCTCCACGCAACCTTTGACACCACACGGATGTTCCCTATTCGAACTTTCTCATCTATTGATGAAGTACGCGAGAGTCCCTGGTCCAACAATCGAATGAGGGTCATCGGGGCAGCAACAAATGTTATTTCGTATAGAAAATGAGGTATCATACCTGTTTTTATCAGAAAGACTTTCTAATTAGGCTTAAGGGGCATATACCCGACATTCCAGAAGCCCTTTATTAACTCCTCCTGCAGGTTCTTTGACTTCATCCTACTCCACGGAAAGACACTAACATCACCCTTATTGCGTCAGTCAGTCGAATGGTGAACATTACGGAACCAGTTGTAATTCACGTCCAAGTGCAGTATAATAAGCCCCCCACCCTTCCATCCTTTCAGTGATTTTCCTTGCGATATTCGATAGCTGATTGAAACTTGAGGACATTCATCCTCGATACGTCGCGTTGTGTCGTGGAGAAAGAAATTGTAAAAATCACGACAGGTTCACTGTTTCCGTCCTATTCCTGTTACATTCCATCGGACCGAACATCTGTTGAGACACCAACATCTAAATAACGCTGTGATTTGATCACAGTATTGTGTTTCCCAATGAAGATCGGATTGAGTTTAGCCAGCTACCGATAAATACTGTATAATCTATTGGGGACCAAGTCCCCTGGGTCAAACAAAATCAAGAGTTAGTGGACTGTATTTATTTTTATCAACTGATTTCACGCGTTGCGGACTGCAAGGACTTGATTAATTATGGCGGTGACTGATTGGCTAATTATACGAAAGTAGGTGGTCCCTAAAATATAAACTACATTTCAATTCACTTCCTTAAACAAGATAAATCAATTCTTACTTTAACACAAACGGCCTCCGTTTGCTTCCATCAACCTTAAGCTATTTCACGAGTTTACAACCTGTAATTTAATAATTTTCATACTATCGCCATATTGAATTTCTCTAATTTTTCTCTTTCAACCTACCGAGTTATAAAACTCTTTATCCTGACTCAGGACCTAGCTTGATCGTCTCCCAAGGAGTTCAGCCAAACCTATACAATAAATACCACTAAATTACATAGGTTTTTAACATGAGAAAATATCCTAACTTACGCAAATTCCTTTTCCAAAAGAATTACACAACTGCACGTCACGCCACGCTTTTCACAAAAATACTGACAAATGTGCCGGAAGGGCTTACATAATAAATTCTCAGATATTTCCGCCAGTTGGCGCTCGCGTTTCCAACATAATCCTTGAACATATTGCGTTTTGACGACTACGTGTGGCCGAAATACTGAAGGTTAGGGTATGTGGCTCGAAGGGCAAATTTTGAAAACCGCATTATATATTCAATCCACAGAAAGTTTCTCAGAATTCTTAAATAAACATTATCAGTTAAGTTCAAGTAACTATTTAATATAACAACTCATTAGATTTTAGGGAAAATTAATCAAGAATTTCACGTAAAGTAAAATAATCGTGGTCTTGTGAAAAGTTAAGCAAAAAATGACATTTTGCAAAGGAACCCGGCTGGGCATACATAAACTCATCGACTCGTCGATTTCAGTATGCTTGTCGTTTTGTAGCAAAAACAATATTATATTTTTGATATTCTGAGATATTTCTGCCATTTAATACATTGCTAAAACCAAGTGTAAACCGTACCGTACCCCTTAAAGTGAAACTTACCTCCGATTAAATTTATTCAAAACATTGTTGCCAACATAGATATAGCAAACTTGTTATATGTGTTTTTACAATAAAACACGTTATCGTAACAGCTTTTAAATCTGTTTTAACATTTTCCAGGTGTGCTGGTCACAAGTACCACAGCTTTGAGAATAACGAATTTAAGGATTAGAGCGCCGAAGTTGCAGTAAAGAATCCACGAACAAAAGAGTTTTGGGCTCAAATCTCTTTGTATTATTCGATACTAATTGTAATAAAGACAGATAGAGAGAAGCGCAGAATAAACTGTTTAAATTAAATTCTTTATTAAACGGAGACAAAATAAAACGACGGATATTGAACACAAAACGTGTCAATAGTTGTACGCGAAATTAGTGTGGCGAGCTCAGCAGATGACTAGGCTGCGAGGACGTGGAATGCAAGTGATCCGGGGTTATACCCTCGGTCACCAGGACACAGACACGGACGGTTGGATGGCGATTGGCAATTTAGGACGTCAGACGCCTCCGCCTGGGGCGAAGCATTCGTCGAAGAAGCGCCCCAGAGAGTGGTAGAGATGAGGCCGTACACCAGCCAAGCCATGATCTTCATCTGGATATGTGAGCTGCTTGAAGGGCACGTCGTTCTGTTCCAAAGTCCGGGAAAGGGCCATTGATTGCTGGTAGTGGACGTTGTCGTCTAGCGTGCCATGGATGAGGAAGAATTTCTTGTCCCGGAAATTGTTGTAGAGGGTACTGAGACGCGAACGATCGTAACCTTCTCTGTTGTCCTCAACAGTTGGCAAACCCATGTAACGTTCCGTGTAGATAGAATCTGAGGATAAGAGAAATCAGATAATTTTAATCTTTGGTTAGCTGGAATTCATCAGGTAGGGGACCGAAACATAGACCGTTTTTGATTAAACAATAAAAATAAAGAAAGCTCTTAATCTAGTTTGGGCAAGAGTTTGGGTCCTATCAAACGAGGCGGATTTGTTCATTAATTCATCAGACTTCTTGAAACAGAATTTAAAGGAATTTCTAAGATTGTAAATCGTTAACTGCTACCAATTTTAGCACAAACCTAGCAACCATTTTTGATCGTTTTTCGGTCAAATGACAAACCACTGTAGGGTAGGTTACTCAACAAATTTGTCTTGGAAAAGAGCAAAAATGGGAATTTAAACATTGAAAAATATATTACATGCATATTTTAAGAAATTCATAAAGTTTAATGACATTGTACCGTTTAAATATGTGTTAATTTTAAACCGGTCAATTTGACCTTGGCCGGGTCTTGGCACAGTAGACTTTCACTCCTAATCCGATATTTCACCTCTTGACGATCTTACCCGAATAGAAACTTTCGACGGCTAACCTCGTTATGAGACTCCTCTACTAAGAGTAGATTTATTTATTTATTTATTTATTTATTTACTTAAATGAAAATCTGCTTTTGAAACTGTGCGTTTCTTAGAGGCAACATTACAGGCGGGAAATTATTTGCGTCCACCGCCGTCTCAGCGTTGGTGACCAACCTACTCCAGAGCCAAACGGTGGAAATGCTCCTTCTCAGGTTGTATAAATCAGGAAAGGGACAGTACAGTTTAACAAAAGTGAAAAGAAGAGAAAAAAAAGAAAATAACCAATGGCAAGAAAAAAAGCAGTCAAGACGTTACAAAGGCTTGGATCAATCGTCGTTTTCTCTCTCTGGGTAATTCATTCCAGAGAGATACAACTAATACAAAAAGTGAATTATGGTGAGTGCGGCTCAACGATCTGGGCACGACGAGAGAGGAAGACCTGGTGGATGAACCAGGCACGAGAAACTCGGTTAAATACTCAGGTTGTTTAGTTAATAAAATACGGCAAATGAATTCGACGGCTCGTGACTCCAGAAAGCGTGGTAAGGATTGCCCTAAGATAGAATTAGCAAAAGGAGAGATATGATCATAAGGACGAAGATTGAAAATATAACGTAAGCAGTTGTTGAATGCAACTTCGAGACGTCTTAAAGAAGCTTTATCACATGAAAAGAACAGTTCAGCACCATAGGAAAATAAAGGAATGAGCAGAGCTTGCACTAAAAGAAGCCGGACACTCTGAGGAGTGTAGAAACGATGTCTACGAAGGGTGAAAAGTGAGAAGTTCACTCTTTTACAAATGTAAGAAGTGTGATCGTCCCAAGTCTGGGTATCATTGAAAATTATTCCAAGATTCCTGACTTTACAGACGCCGGTAATTTCCTCGCCATTGAGAAAAATGGGGATTGGGGAAGGACGAAGCCGATTACTTGACACAATCATAACCTGTGACTTCTTCGACTTAAGAAGAAGATCGATCAGAGCTCCGATTAGTGATGCCCAGTTCTCTTTCTAATACTAGGAGCCCTAGTAGAGTTCTTAGGGAAACCCAGTGTTACACTGCGGGCGGACATCTATGATGTCAATTTGAATAACAACGGGCAGTTTAACCGCTTTTGGGGATAAGGGGAATAAGCTAATGCTAATAACAATTTATACAAACTAACCGTAGTAAGTCCAATCGGTAACCGGTGCTACAGATGCAGCACAATTAAGCACTTTTCCGTTCTGCGTTGAATTCCCGTCCCTGGCCAGAGCCATTGCACTTGCATATCCTCCATAGCTCCATCCCCAGATGCCCGTTCGCTTGGGATCAATAAAAGAATGCTTCTGTTGTAATCTCCTAGCTGTCTCCACCTGATCTTCGACTTCCACTGTGCCTAGGTTGCGATAGATCTGATGGAGAAGTTTATCTCCCCGTAGTCCACTTCCACGTCCATCAATCTTAGTGTACACTACAGATCGGTTGACAGTTAGGAAGGCACCCCAGTCCATTGACCACCGATCGACTACGTTGTACGAATCCGGTCCTCCGTAGACGTCAATGAGCATAGGATACTTTTTGGAACGATCGATATTTGGCGGAAGTAGCATTAGCACCTTGGCCGTGAAACCGTTATCCAATTCAATGACATCCTTCTCAATCATTGGCGTTAAATGCTCCTCCAATAGTTCACCAAGTTCCTCATTTGTTTCCCATGCCATATTATGAGTTAGAGCAATATTGGCATTCCCATCCATAGCCCAATTGTACACATGTACCGTTGGGAGCTTCGGTCCCAAGGCTGAGATCGTGACCAAGTTTCCTCCGGAACTAAAAGTAGCCCCGTAGTAACTCTGTCCTTCGCTTTCTGGCAATTGACATGTCAGACACTGCATCGAAGCATCTCCTGAAGCTCTCACAGCGTACAGATGCAACTGCTCTGAATGAGTCTCTGTGTTACCCATGAAGAAGATGACGTTTGAAACAGGGTCCCACTGGAGAACCTCAGTGACCACAAAGCGACCACTCGTCACAGCCCGGGTTGCTCCAGAATCAGTAGATAACACAGTAAGATGTCGATAGGAGCCCGCATCGCCTGACTGAGGTTGTGAAGCTATAAATGCAATCTCTGAACCATCAGCACTGCTCAGCGGAGCATCGAAGAACTCCACCCAGCCATCAGAACTGATCAAGCTAAGAATCTGCAAATATTTATTTTTAATAAATTAGTGTTCAATAACATCTTAAGTTCTTGACAGTAATTTGAAAGTTTTAAAATGAGTTCGACCGTTGACTCACTCTTTGACAGTCCCCTGTGTCTGCGTTGCATTTCGAGAGGTAGCATCTATTCTGAACCCTGTTCATCCAAACGGCCACAACAGTGTTATTTGTTGTCCATTTGATGGCAGTGATAAGATGCTCCTCTGATGCCACTTCTTGCGCCGGCGGCAATTGAACAAGAGTCGGTGGTGTACTTTCAGACAACCGCGTCAGGTCCACAGCATGGACACTAACTGTTGGATTGGGAGTTCCGGCTTTGGGATAATAGATGCCAATGCCCCTGGTGTACTGGAACTCCATGATTCCAGGAGGACCATAGAAGGGGATGTTCATCAAGTGGGTGGGAGTATCGTCGAAACGTACAAAGGCCAGATGTTGACCATCTGGTGAGAACCAAAGGGCAGAATTAGAGGAGAAGACTTCCTCTTCATACACCCAATCTGGAACTCCATTGTAGACCGCAGGATTATTGTCAAATGTCACCTGAACAGGAGATCCAGTTACACTCGGCTGGTAGTAAATGTTGGAGGCATGAACAAAGACCAGGGCATTGGACACGGGATTCCACTCAGCATACATCAGAGGAACCTGAAGTCCTCCAACTGTGACTGGATAGATAGCTCCGGAGCTAAGTTCTACAATGTCATAGAGCGCCAGGAAGCTATGCCTGAAGATTTTCTTGTGCTGCGTCGCCACAAGAAGGTAGTTGTGATCTGGCGAGAGATCAAACTTCACCCCTTCAGCCAGTTTCTCATTCTGTGTACTGACTAGAACTCTCCGGCTTTTCTGTGTAGCATCGTATAACACAACATCTCCACTTATATCGCGGAATAACACATGTTGATCACTGATCCAACTTCCGTTGAATCTTCGTGCTGACAGACGTCCAGTTAGCACATCCTCCAACTCAATCGGAGTCTTATTGCCTGGTGGGGGATCTTCACTTTTTCCTGTGAGCAGGACAACTGGCACTATTATGGCTACCAGGATCACAACAACAACCACTCCAATGATGGCAATCTTTTTATAATTCCATCTCCTGCTAGAGTTCTCCATCAGCTCCTGTAATAAGCAAATTCATCATTTTACTGGAAAATTTAAATAAAATTAAAATGTTGAGATGAAAAAAGCTCAAAGATTTTACTTTAATAAAAATGTGAACATAAAAACGCAACTGAGGATGACTTACAGGGCCCAAAAACTCCAACTGATCCTCGAGATTATTTAATCAGTAAAGATTTGGCAGTAAAGATTTATCCCAAACTGTAATACACTAAGGGCTTATAAATCATCGATTAAAGGTCTTTTGTATTAATTTCCTCTACCTATTTTTTACTGCCAAATTTTACAAGCTAAATATTCTAGAGGATCAGCCTGAGTCCCTTTAGCCACTTAGAATCTAAGCTGAAAGACTTTGGGAGGAATTTAAATCTCTAATACAGTTTTTGCCCAAAAATTGTAATTTTTCTAAGTTTATAAAAATCAGTTCTAATGATTCTAATAACTTTTCATATATTACAAATTCTTACTATTTTGTTGCTCGAACTTAAAGAGAGAGCAGTTATATGATCCATTTTTTTTTTGTAACACGGCTAGAGGCTAAGCTAAACGCTAAGAGATGTCCACTTCTGGTCTTCGACGACCCCCCCATAAGTTGAGATTATCTAGGACAGTTCTCTCCCCCACCCCCTGCTACCCATCAAAACCATGTTTTTTTGTTTATCTCGAAAACGGCTCCTTTCATTTTCGGATATGTTTTATTTGAATATAAATTAAATATTTGGTGAATATTTTGTCCTTGGACACCTATGTTCGAAAACCACTTCGATATCGATTTTTCCAATATCAAAGTTAAACCATTTTAGATGGCCTATTTTTCAAATGATTTGCTTAAATTTGATTTTTTTTAAAGATCTTGAAATTTCCGACCAGACTGCATCGGGCTTAATCAGGAATGAAACGGTAGTCTAACTGGAAATAATTTACCTTTCTCGTATTTATTTTTTAAATATTCTAAAAACCTACTTTTCTTAAGCAATTGCTTGTTTTATAATGTTTTTTTTTTAATTTATTGATAAATTTAATCGGTAGTGAAGCGGCATGTACTCAAAAAGCATGTAAAAAGATAATACACGGATAGCTCTTTCTCGTTAGTTTGAGCATTCTGCAAAGCTGGGACGCTTTGCCGTCTCTTTTTATTAAACATTCAATGTTTATTAAATTAAATCTTAAATATTCAATATTAATTAAATATTTTATCTTAAATTATTTCATTCAGTCCTTACATCCGGTTTTTAAATTTAAAAAGAAGATTTTTCCATTTTGGAACATAAATTACTTCAATTTCAAATAAAAATTGTAACTGCAAGTTTATGTACATTTTTAAAATTGTTGAAAAGCTGTTTGATGTTAATTGAACATTCAATTAAGAGTAGTTGTATTTCTTTTAAGCACTTTAAATGCAAGAAAAACATTTTTACAATCGTTTTAACATCTTAAAGAATTTTGCAGCGTGAATACACCCAAATAAATCGTTAAACACTGCCAGTCGCATATTTTTAGAATTATTTTCATTCTCTTGAAGCTTGGTTTTTATTGGATCTTATTTCCGTTTTTATTCATTAAGTCACATCATTGAGTGATATGATTGTGCGAATTTTTCGTCGAAATTGAGAATTTTGAAGAATTATGACGACCTGGTTTGCATGCACTTGCACATGTGCAAGCGATTTACTCAAATTTGCTATTGACGAAGTCTTCTTACAATATTTAATGATCGTTAGGGATGTTATACTCAAGTTCGGGATAGTAAAATTTATACTGCCTGTAACAGTATATTTTTATTTTACTGGAATTTGTAGAAAAGCTTATAGAACGTTCAATAAGCTTATTCTCAATATAAAACTAAATTCAAATTGTTGAATTCTTCTGAGAGAAGTGGAGAAGTAAAAAGTGAGAGAAGTAAAAAAAACAATTACACTTTTACGACATAATGACCAATTTTCTGCCCTATTTTACTTTACTTACATTTAGTGATCTTTGCAATGTTATTTTCATGAGATATAACATTTATAAATTTTTTAGACATCAGTAAACATAAAATGTCCATTGTTCATACGGGGAATCATTATTCCAGATGGATCCATAAAAATTGCCCAATGGGAGTGTTTTCTTTCACAAACACAACTATTGCAATGCTGCTGTTCCGTAAACCACTTACCATTGATCTCATATTCACAAAAGGGTAAACTTTCCATATTCCGGAAAGGATCACGCATGAATATCATTTCCTTTATATTGTAATATTTATAATATTCGATTAAAAAGAAATATTGTATCAACTAATTTTTCAAAAAATAACTTTTTATTGAATTAATCTTAGAAAATGTTTGAAATATTGATCTTTATACTGTTAATTGCTTTAAAAATTCATGGTTTTATTGTAGGGCAAAGCATTCTACTTTCGGACTATTTATGCTTCGCACAAATAATTTTTTTCAATGTGTTATAAATGAATTTGGTCCATTATAATATTATTATTTTAACAGCTTGTCCAATGCCTTAAATTTTCAGAAATGGGTGAAATCCATAAGGAACATTAGAGAAAAAATTGAATTGTGCGAAGCTAGAGTCGTCGAAGGTAACGAGCTTTCACCTACGTATTTCTACTACCGACGTGCCAGCTTTTTATCATGAAACAGTCAGATTACGCTATAAAAATTTTGCATTTTTTTTAATATTTCCTTTCTTTATTATAATATATTTTTTTATATATATTCTATATTACCTCTTCATTAGTATTTTTTAACACTATAACAAGATATTATTAAGAAAAAGAAAAAAAATATAAATTGGTTTTATTCACTTTTCCATAAATTTCAACATAAATTTTCCATTTTCAAAAAAATATTTTATAAAATTATTCGTAAATGTTTGGGAATTTCCATTGGGGATTTACGAAATGCTCTAAATCGTATAATCCACAAACAAGTTCGAAAAAGTTTGTACATTTTCACAAACTTTGTTCGTAACATGACCACTTGACGAGCATTTTTTGGTTTTTTACGAACGTTTTTTTTTGTACATTTATGTTTGTCCAGCAAAAATTTACATACAAATAACAAAATTTGACAAACATTTTTCTGTCTCTTATAAACATCTATAAAAAATATTTGTAATAGAACAAAAAATGCTCATCAAGTGATTGTATTACGAACAACCTTGTGATAGAAGTACAAACTTCGTAAATCCCCAGTAGGAATTCACAAACATTTACGAACATTTTTACTAATTTTTTTCTGTATGTCAAGTTTGTATATAAAATGTATGCAATAAAAGAATCCTATTTCCTATACGCTTTTAGTATTTTATCACTATCTCTGAAATAGGATAAGAACAAATATTTTTGTCACAGCACGGGGTGTTATATTTTGTTTAGAATAACTTATAAATTTTGTAAATTCATAGAAACTTCTGTAACAAATCACGTAGACTTTAAGATATTTTATGCAATTGAATAAATGCGAATTCACCATTCTCTTTTATTTATGTGAAATCTGTTTGGTTGTATACTGTCTACTTTTCAAACAATCCTAAGAAATATTGACTATATGTAGGTAATGATTGCTTTAGGGCAAGTGTGCCAAATTTCGGCATAGTTGCATGCAAGCGTCAAAGTCTCAAGTTTGAAATGTAATACTTTAAATACAAATTGATTTTTTTTCTTTTTTCTTTTGTTGCTTGGAACCTTGTAAAGAGTTTACCGTCTTTATTTACTCTAAAATCATTTTTAATACATTTTAAAATGAATAAAAATATAGACATATCTTTGGTGCCCTATTTCGGCCACCTTCATTCTCATAGTTCCTTGCCCTTCGGGAATTCTTCCAATATCTTTTTCACGTCATCTCGTTTGTCGAAGCTACATTTTTTGTTGTTCTTTTGCATTGTATAATTTCTAGATTACGTAAAATCTAAAAGTTCATGGAAATTCGAGGAACAAAAAAGGTGGACGAAATTGCAAGCTGGTTGGAATTTGGCACACTTACCCTAAATAAATAGCAAAAGTAATTTATTTCGCATGCTAATATTTGTACTCAACGTTTTTTGGGGACGTCTTTACATGTGATTAAGAATCTAATTTATTAGCCTTCAAAATTTTAGAAATATTTATTTTAAAAATCAATATTAAAATTGAAAGAGTAAATTGTATAAAATATAATTAGGATAATAAATAAGCAAAAATTAATTCTCAGTCAGAATCATTCTCAAAGTCGTTTACATTTGCATTGTTAATGGTTATGGTGTTGCTACTATATGCACAGTTTATTTATTTTGGCTTGTTTTGATGTATCATACGTCACGGTTTTGCTAAAAACTTCATGACCAATAACTTTTGTTTTTTTAAACACGTTTCTGGCAATCGAATGTGAGTGAATCAAATCTAGATAGTACTATTGCTCGCTCTCATAGACTGTTCCGAAAACAAGTTTACAAAATAAATGTTATTTTTCGTTGGATATTATAAAACTGACTCGTACATGCAGTATCCTCGGACCGACTGACCAAAATATCTATTTGAATTTCATCCCTTGTTGTTAATTTCTAGTTCATTTTCTTAAAAGGATTGCTGACAGGATGTTCCAGTAATTGCTTATTCAAACGACCGGTCGTCTTCAATGTAAGAATTAAACTTGCAAGTAATTTCTGCAGTATGCTTAAAAGTTTTATGCAATATGACAAGATTTCAAATACGGTAATTACTCAAGATTAGTCTTCAATTTGAAAATGTACAACGTGATAATCTGCCTCCAGTGTAAAACAGCTTTTATCTCAGAATGTACAAGTGACAAATTTAGTATCAGCAGCACCATTTCACAGAGCTCTCCTATAAATTAATCAAGACGAAAGGGTGAAATCGATGGCAAAGACATGGAATTATCTCACTCTAAAATTTTTATTGACACATCAATAATGATAAATTGATGGCATCATCTCTTGACTATCGATAGCACTCAAGGCAAGTCATTTAATGCCAAAACACGGCAAATTTCTTGGTACATTAACCATCCTATTTCCATCAAATTTTCTGCCTGAAGTTTTTGCACTTTTAAACAGCATTCACCTTATTAAATTAAGGAAATAATACTCTTTGGAGGAATATTACGCTTTTACGCCAGGATTAAGAAAATCCAATCAATTGAGCAGGACAGAGACTCAAGCTACGGAATGATGCTATGAATGTTTTAATTGACATGAAAAGGTGATAAAATACATTAGATTAACGTCCAAGATTAATCTTTCAGTCCTCTTTAGCAATTTCTGAAAGCTTTCGCTGATGTTTTACTTGTATCTCTCAGAGACTTTTACTTTCGTTGAAGTTGCGTTCAAAATAAACTATTAAAAGATCAAAAGACCTGTTCAATACGAAATTTTTTATAGCTCGCAAAGGTTTATCATTTGTTTATTTAATACTCTGCATAATGTAAAATACAAGATCTTTTATTTGGTAACTATTCGCATTTAAGAAAAAAAAAACTGAATTGAGAAAAACACACGAAAAAACCGAAGTTACGATATTTGCAAAAAAAAGAGAGAAGCAGAAATTAGTAAAGTCAGCGAGCGGATAAATGTGCGAAACGACTAGTAAGAGTTCAGAATGAAAATGAAAATATATAATTATTTATTATTGGAATTGATGGGAAATATTTTTATTACCCATATATAATGTGACATAAGCAAATTTCAAAGAATTCCTTGAGCAAAAGAAAGTGAAGCAATATGAAACCGAATTCAATAAATATCATATATTGAAGTTGCACTAATTTTCTGCCTTCTATCATTTCTCAAATTTAAATTCAATAAAAGTAGGAATTTGTAATTTACTAGTATTAAATAATTCTCTATTCATATAGAAGACAGAATTAGACAGCGTTACTAAAAAGTGAATTAAATGTTAAGGCTTCTCACAGAAATTTTTTAGTGTATGAAATCCTTAACACACTAAAACAGTTACTTTTTTTCTTAGATTGTTCCTTTCGCCTCTTCAAAATTAGTATAAGTGGATGTAATTTAAAGAACATTATCCCCTATTAAATTTTGATAATATAAAATCGCATTTTTTTTAAGCACGCAATGCATGCAAGGGACAGAGGCGTGGCCTAAATTATTTTCCATTCGAAATTTATTCGTTCCCATCTTTATAAAAATTTAGAAAACGTTTTTAAGAAAAGAAACAAAATGAAATAAAAAGAATTGAAAAAAATGTATTTTAAAAAATAACAACTTTGGCGTCTACAGAATGATTTTAAATAATATGCAATAATATAATTTGAATTAAATTCAGATTAATAATAATTTTTACATCGAAAAGTTCTGTTTTCTACTAGCACGTTTACGCAATTTTACAATTAAAATTAAACTAAACAAATAAATAATATAAGAGAATATTTTAGTTTGCGCAATTCAATGTCTTTTAATTTCAATGTCATTTTTAGAAAAAAATGATTAAAACCAGTAATCGAACTAACTTATAATGTCTTATAGCTCTAACTCAAGTATTGTGGTTAATATGAAATATTTAAATCAGCAGCGTTTACTAGCAAATAAATTGATTCTTAAATCATACAACCATTTCAAAATACAAAATTGGTAAAGAAATAGTCATTCTAGAATGTTCTGGCATGAGCTACAAGCATTCGGACAAACAAAAAATGTATATACGAGAAAGGTAAGTCAGTTAACAGGATTCATTACTTTCAAGACTTTTCGAAAATATCTAAATTATTCAAATCGGTTGTAAAATAGGTAATTTAATAAACTTTGAACCTCATAAAATTCAAAATAACGATTTTAGGTATATTTCGACGGAATGTTCGCCTGGACTACGGGAGACAGGTGCAAAATTTGTCAAAACGAAAATTTCAATATTCACTATTTTCTAAAATAAAAGAGACTGAGGTTTGAAATTTTTATTATAGATAGCCTTCATGAACCTTCTCAAACTTACAAAATTTCAAGGGATTCGAGGAAGGATTATGTAAAATAAAAAATAATGAAATTTTGAGCCCTATTTTTGGAATATTTGGCTTACAGAAAATATCAATACTGATTAGCTCAATTTAAGCACATTTCTCGTTAAGATAGAGAAAAATTATCTTCGACAAAGTTGTAGAGGAATATATTTCCTATAAAAATATGTCTATTTGATATTTTTAACGTTTGCGAGAGTAAAACGTCACAAATTATCCAAAGCCTGACAAAATTTGCCCCAGAAAATTTGAGAATCTGGACAAAGTCGACTTTTAGAAAATGATTCGAAAATCACATTTCTTTCGAGATAGAGGAAAATAGTCTTCCGCAATGTTGTAGAGCAGTAAATTTCCCATAAGAATATGCCAATTATAAAAAGTTTAAGTTTTCTCAGAGCTCGTGAAAGAATTAAATATGCGTTTTGACAAGTTTTGCCCCAGTCTCCCCTTCCTTCTAAACATACCCGAGAATAAAAGAAATTATAGTAGCCGTTTACGATAAAAAGCAAAAAAAAAACATGGTTTTGGAGGGAATGGAGAGGGGTGAGAGGGGTTATTAAAAAGAATCCTGGGTCACCTTGTGAGTGTGGGGTGTCACAAAAGACCGGAAGATCGTATCTCTTACCGTTTGGCCTCTGGATGGCTAACAAGTTTATTGACAGAACAGAAGAATATTTAAAAAAGATAGGTAACTTATAGGTACTTTACTGACTCATTACCGATTACGACCGATGCAATCGGATTGGAAATTTCAATACCTTTCCAAAAAAATCCAAATTTAACCAAATCGGTTGAAAAATAGACCCTTTAAAGTGGTTAATTTTTTACCTTCAAAAATTCAAGATGACGATTTTTTAGGTCATAAATATGTTTGGAGAAAATGTCCACCTAGATGACCAATAAATATATCCAAAAATTAAAAAAAAAATTGTAGGAGCCGTTTTCGAAATATTATTATTATTTTATTTATTTATTTTGATGTACTGAGCCTTTTATCCATTTTGTACATTTTTCAGTTTACAAGCTTTCGAAATAAACTTAAAAAATATGTGTTTGGTGGAGATAGAGGGGGTAGGAGAAAAAACATCTGGCGGTATTGTTTTTTTTTGTTGGGGGTCACCGAAGACCGGAAGTTGATATCTTTTACCGTTTAAGCTCAAGGGTGAGGGCAAATTGA
Source organism: Phlebotomus papatasi (assembly GCF_024763615.1). Taxonomy (NCBI): domain Eukaryota; kingdom Metazoa; phylum Arthropoda; class Insecta; order Diptera; family Psychodidae; genus Phlebotomus; species Phlebotomus papatasi. The sequence goes on from NC_077223.1 coordinate 62,432,416, forward strand.
AAAAAAGGAAGGATAAGTAAGGATAATTATATTGATGAAGAAACCGAAAATCATCGGGAAATAAGTAAAACTCATCAACTTTCCTAAAGCTTTCGGCTCAGGTTCAGGCTTGAGAAAGAAAAGATCAATGAAAAAATATGAATAAAGAAGAGCTCTCTCTTTTGCTCCAGCCACTCTGGCTCGAAGCCTGAGCAGAAAGCTTTGGGAAAAGTTGATGAGTTTTCCTTGAGAGATCCGGTTTCCCCATCATGATAGTAATGTTAGACTTCTTTCAGTTGTCATTAATTTTAAAGAATTTGTGTGGATTAAGGTTTGGGTTTCAAAAGATTAGGAAAATTTTTTAATTATTATTTAAAATTGAATATTTAGTGTCAAAATTTAAACTTCCTATTCAGCGTTTAAGGCTAATGATGTTGCATTATCAGGAAATTTGATTAGTAATTTTCAGAATTTTCACGATTTAAATAAATCATAGTTGAAATAATTTTAAAAATTGCAGAAAACTTAATAATTTTGAAAGGTCCGTTTTAGATGCGTTATTGTAAAATTTTCTGTTTTTAAAACTATAAAAAAAACTTCAAAATTTTAAATTAAAAATCTTTATCAGATAATACTAATTGGACTTTACATATCAATAAAAAGACTAAAACGTTGAAGATTTGTCTCAGAGTTGAGAGCTAAATTATTAAGTTCAACAATAAATATTGGACTCAATTCTAGGGTAGAATCTTTAAATATGAATAAGATATCAGTATAATTATTTAGAAAATATCTCATAGGTTTCACATCTATAGAAGACACTTAAAATTCAAGATTGTCAAAATTGTAATACATCATTTGTGGATTTATGCGGGAATGTTAATGTTAAAGTTTATTGCACATTTCTGGGAAATTGCTTTGCATTACTTTGTTTACTTCAAAGCTTATCTCCTAGTGCCTTACTTAACGAATACAAAAGGAAAATTTGAAACAAAACAAGAAGCACTATGCCAAACCCATATAAAGTACCAAAACTGCTAACAAACTTTTGAAAAAAAAAAATGTTAAGCGTTATCACCATGAATGCAATTTTAAACATTAATTGAAAATTCGTGCTAAAGTTTCCGCACAAGAAACTTTGTCCACGCAATAGATAAAGTGCAAAGAGAAAAAAAACGTGAGAGACATAGGAAATATTTTAGTGAATCCGGAAATAAATATTGAATAGCCATCAGAGTCTTTGGGTTCGGGAAAGTGATAAAGACCAACAGCAATTTTCTCATTAGTTTTTTTTTTCATTTAGTTTATGTTAAAATTTCTCTTTGCCCAATTGACGGTGCAATTGGACGTGAGTTGAAGATCAATTTGTGCTTCATTGGACAGAAAGACGAGAGCCAAAAAAAAAGAGCCGTGAAAGAAGTTTGAATCACCAAAAGAAATGCAATGATTTTTGCTGTGCACATTGAAAATTCTATAGCCTTCCCAGGAATGTTACCTGATCACTCTGAGCCAGTTCAATGGATGTTCCATTGGTGGGTGACATCCTCGGGAATCACACGCGAAAAGGGGCCACGTATAAATGATGGGATTATTAATTTACACTTTATGGTGCGTCAGTCTCACAAACACTGTTTTTTTTTTCACTTTAAAAAGTCTCAACTCGCAGTTGCGAACAGGCGTGGATTTTATATTTAGCACTAGATCAGAACGCAATTGAACGGTGGGTGGATGAGCACCTTATCCGAGTAGCTCTCGAGATGGAGGAAGTCGCACTGAAAGCTCATGGAGTTCTTCCGCGCGACAACTCCACAACTCTCGTGAATGCCCTGAAGAGTCCAATGAGGAGATAATACTTTTTGAATAGTGTCGAAGGGGCTGACAAATAGCATTCGTGGCAACCCAGCGTACACCAAATGCTAAAAAAGCTAATTAACGTTAGAAACATTTAGCTAAAAAGTCCTTAATGTCTTCTGGGGGCAGCGATTAATTTTAAACAATGAATACTAAATCCTAACTCCAAATATGATTTTCGAAACAAATTTTGATTGAATAATGACATTCTTGGGTATTAGCCTTTCGAGGACAATTCGGATTACGGATCAATAGAAGTTCTCGAAACTCAAGTTTATTTCAAGATAAGAAATGTTCTAAATAAATTAATACGGAGATATTACTTAAGCACGTATTACTTTAAAAAAATTTAGAAAGTAAATAAAATATATGAATTTTGTTTATATGCACAGTAAAAAAAAATTACAGGAAAATAATCGTTGGTTTGCTTTTTTACTACGATTATTCTTGTAAAGTTACACGAATTATGTATTTCAACAAAACGTGTAATCTGAAAATGTGTAATTTAAATTTTATGTAATTTTAAACCGTACACAGTAAAAAATTGTGTGAGAAATAAAGTTGTGTATGGGAAAAGTTGTGTAAATTCACAAGCACTATGGTTGTAAATTGTAAAATTACTATCATATTGGTGGTACGATACTAACATAATGCTAGTAAAATTATGTATTGTGTAATGAAATTTGTGTATGGGAAAATTTGTGTGAGAACTGTCAAAATTTCATTGTTTACTATTGCAATTTTTCTAAGATTTCACACAATTTTTGAATTTTTAACTGCCTAATTGTCTTCTGGAATCATTCATTGGGTTCTTAAAATGTGCCTCAGTCGTGAAAAATGAGGAATAATTATGTAATAACAGAAAACAGAGGAAGCGTCATGTATATTTAAAAAATTGACGATGCAACTCTTGTACATTTGCCGAAGAGAAGTAAGCAAGTCGGTAGCGCAGGCAGAAAACACGAGACCATCAACGCAAAGATTATGGGTTCAAGTCTCAGACACTCTCTTATTTTTTTTCCTTTTTTTATTCTTTTTTTCTTTTTTTTCTTAGTTTAATACCGAGACATATCACAGGTAATACAAATAAACCGAACAAAATTGCTCTACAATCAAAATTATAGACAGGAAGCCATTTTATAAGATTGAAAATACACAACCTTGCCAATACACAACATTGCCAATACACAAAATCTACAACCATAGCGCTCGTGCAAAAATTACCAATCGTAGTGGTTGTAAATTTTTTTACTGTGTATAATCAACTGGGAATAATTACACAGTCTTGTATATTTTCTTACATATTTCGTGTAAAATTACACAATTTTCAAATAAAAGGTTTACAAATTACACAGTTTTCAGACAAAATGTGTACAAATTACACAAATGTGTATTAGTACACAAGATTACATGTTTAATGTAAAATTTACAATGAAAATCATGGTAAAGCAGCCAAAATTTTTTACTGCATGCAGTCAACATCAAAGAGACAGTACGGAAAATGTTAATTATCCTGAAATTTATCTTTGAAGAAGGAATAGTGAAAAAAATTAAAATTCGGAAAACTACCCTTCCCTGTCTTTCCCAGTGAACTTTTGGAGACTTCCAGAAGCTTAAATATAAGTTTGTGACTCTTTCAAATCCCTATCGGAAAACTTAATGTCCGTTTTTACCGTTGCAAGAACAATTTTTTTCTCAAATTGGTAAGCAAAGTTAAGGTATAACATTGATCTAACTATCTAAAATGTAAATAAGGAAATATTTAAACTTAATTAAATAATTCTAAATGATGTTTAGATCATAATATATTTCATGAATAACTTTTGTGATTTTATTCTAAATTACATAAGGAGAACTTCCTATATATTTTTTCTGAATAATTTAGAAAATAATAATTAGAAATGAGACCAAAAATTACTAAAAAAAAAAACGGGATAAAAATAATATTTTGATTCTTTTTCAAAATATTCATTTTTTTAGAACAAAAGTTGGAGTTCTTTAATGATTTTTTTCGAATTCCTAGTAAACAACACTATTTCCAAAGTTATTCAAATAAATCTTTTAATTTGATAGAAGACTTAGAAAAATGAAGCTTTATCAGTTACCACGTAATTTAGATCAGATTAAAACTAAAATTCTTTGTTATTTAAATTTTAAATAAAAAATTATATTTAAATTTTATTTTTTTATAAATAACTTTAATTCCTTTTTTACTAAGTTTTCAAAAATTTTATTCTACTATTTTTTATAGATTTTGTTTATGTTTTATATTTATCGAACCGTTTTCTAAAAGGTAATTTTGTGATAATTCTCAAAAATGCTGGGGCAAAATAGTATCAGGCATGAGATACTATCACATTTTGTTTCGCTTTATTTCGGGATTCCGTAAATTTAAGTAAAATACCTAGATTACATATTTTCATAGGAAATTTATTCTTCTACACCTTTGTAAAACACCGTTTTCTCTATCTGAGCAAAAAAACGCATTTTAAGCTATTTTACAAAAAAACACACAAAGGACTGCAAATCGTTTGACCAATGCAAACAACGCGGCGATACATAGCATTGACGTTTCTTTCCACCGTGGGACATAAGAAATTGTTTCGATTTTTCTTACTTTTTGCTCCATAGCTTTTGTTACTTTTTACCCCAAGTGGTCATTTTTAATTAAAGGATTTCTGGAGAAAAGAATCTTTGTAAAATTCTAAAATAGATATCGGATTCGTATTCAAAGAATATCCAGATAATTTGGGAAATATTCACCAGTACATCAAATTTAAAATAAGTAGCTAATAATTGATATCTCCTTCACGAAAAATATTTCAAAAATAGGGCTAAAAATTTCGATATTTTTTATTTTCTAAATTCCTTGTTCAAATTTTAACAAACTTACGACATTGAAGAAGACCTATGGAGGCTGACTATGGAAAAAAATTTAAGCCGCTATCTTATTTATCTTGGCAGATATTGAATTTTGAAAATTTCGATTTGTGACTTTTTGCCCCAGATTCCCCTACCGCTTGGTACTGATTACTTACTTGATACTGAAGAAACGCTAGAATATGGTAAAACTTAAAAAACAACTTTTAATGGATAAATATTTTCGGCCATTACATTAAAAATTTGACCATCACAAAAATTATTAGATTTGGGAAAAAAACATTTCAATTTGGTCAAAAAATATCGAAAATAATCGAAAATCACTTCAAATTATGCTTGAGATTAGAAATTGTTCAATAACTTGTTAGCGATTCTTTCGATTCAAAGAAATGTACAGTTTTGTTTAGTATTCATTATTATTTTTTTTAATTTACTTACTAAATCTGATTTGTACTGACAAAGTTTTTATCCTAAAAACTGTAGCAAAATAAGCGTTGAACACTTTCACACCATTGGAATCGCACTGCAGTTTGATTTTAAAATATCAGTATATTGTACTACGGGAAGTATTATACATTATTCTATCACCATGTAAAGAATACCTCTAACATTCTCTCATTCCTATACTTGTACGTAATGCTTTTTCTCTAAAGGAAAACTCTAGTATGAACCGGAATAATTTAAAAAAGTGAAAGATATTGAAAGCTGAATATATCAAAAGCCATTAATTACGACACCGGTCTTATCATTTTATAATAATGGGGATCACACCACTATAATTTTATAAATTATTTTGATGATTGTATTTCACAAAGCTTTCCAGTTAGCTTCAAACCTCCTTTCTAACCTTAATATTATTCATGAGAATAGCAAAACCGGTATACTGTTGCATTTATAATCCAGTGCATCATCAACTTCCTGCTGTTTGTTCATACAAAAGTAATGGTAGTTCTCGTATTAACTATGCTTCAAGTGCTAAAACGACAAAAAAAAAGTATTCTGCAACGATTGCACATTGACGCCTACACTGTGGCCAATTGATCGCCCCCTCCTTGGACTCTCATCACTGATTTAGCTCGAGTATCTCTCGCTGGCTGGAGATTAAAATTAAATTTTCACCGCACGAGAGTGTATATGTTGGCCGATTGTTCTCTCCCCATTATCTCTCTCTTGTCTTTCATAACACCTCACAATAGCATCATAAATTTTTAATTGATTGCCTCGAGAGTGGACACGAAAAGATACGGGAAATTCCCAAAAGAATCCCCTGAATCCCCCATCCTCGAGAAGAAAACTTCTATCCTCTAATTATCACTAATATTTGCCACTATGTATTACTACAGTAAATAGAAGACAGGTTTTATGGGTTAATCCCCTTTTTGAAATGTACTTTTATTTGTTTTTCCTGAAAATGTACCCACCACTAGTTAGTTACACTTCCGCAAAAGATCACTCGAATTGTTCTTAAATTGGTCCAAAGGAACTTCTGTTGTTACTATTAAAATCACAAAATAATCACCAAAAGCCTGAACGGAAGAATTTCGCGAGTTGGAACATAGTTAGGTGAATATTCCACTCACTTCCACACTCATCCAGTGACTGGGAACTCGTTTGCAGTGGAGGAGTGTGCTGTTCGAGAAGCCGCAACAACCGCCTGACCCACTCTTTCAATCGGAAAGCGTGCTCTCCGTCGCCAAATACCCGAGAGAGCACGGCACGAGAGAGCCTCTCTCGATGGCAACAGATCGAGGATGAATACTGCACAATGTTTCCGAATTTTTCGGAAGAAAATTTGCAACTTTGTAGGACGCTCAGTACAAAAGTGTGAAAATTTTAGAGGGAAAACAAAAATATCCAATTTCGAAAATGTAAAATTATCATTCTCAAACCCCGAAAAAAATTCCGAAAATTTTCCGAAATCTTTAACAAATAAAGATGGATGAATAATATATATAATTATTCTCTGAAATGAGTTTTGGTATTGTCCTCTTAATGTTTGATAACAAATCAGGACATGAATAGAATTGGAACTAGCTATGGCCCATGAAAACAATTCCGGAAAACAAGGCAATTACCTTTTGAACGTTACATTTCTGAAAAATGGCAAAATAAAATCTTTTTGAAAAATGTTTCTATAAATGAAAAATCTGAAATAAACTGATTCAAAACTTTAAATAAATTACTGGTTTTTAATCAAATCATAACCGATTGAACCGATTGCAAATTTAAAGCTTTTCAAGTTTAACCAACTTTGACAGAAATGGTTGAAAAATCTACCGTAAAAAGGGCTTCAGACCTAAGGCTTAACCATAAGGCTTAACTTCTCTAATGTCTTATTAGTCGAACATTTTTGAAAATTTTGACATAGACATGGACTATTAAGGGAAAGTAATCTATTTGAATCACAAAAAAACAAATTAAATTGGTTGTTATTTAGGATTTTGAGACCTTCGAAAACTAGACTAAACCTTTAGTCTGAAGACGGTTTATGTGCCGGTAGCTTTGCGTTTTGGGGTTGACCTTGCATCTCTACTTTTCGTAAGCTTTTGTTTAATTGTATCACTTAAGAGTGATCTTCTTTAGATCATCCTTGACTGTTCTTGTTGCCTTCAGACTATCCTTAAACACTTAAATTAAAGAAAAGCTTAAGAAAAGCAGGGGTACTCTCATCAATGGTAGGAGAAAGTGCCCATGCTGTATACGGTCCCAAGCTTCATAATGGCTAAATTTTTCCTGTTTTTGAATAAATTACTCTGCAATATATTTTATTAACAGGACACTGTCTCCTAGTTTTTAAAATATGGGGACGATGAGCCACATTAATTGAAAAACATAGAAAAAAAAATTAGTCATTATCAAGCTTGGGTGGGACCGTGTAAAACATGGGCACTTTCCCTATAGAATTTTACTTTGTTCTTGAAAAATGCAAAATCATTGTTTCCGATTATAAATATACATCCGGATGATTCGGATTCTTGAAACAATGTAAGAAATCCTTAATTTTGTTTATCAAGTGCTTAGTATTGTAGTTCTGCTGGGACAGTCGAAAAAGTCAAATTATAAAGCAAAATTCTCCTATCGTTTTGGCCTCATTTTCGGTTAAAGACCGATAAAATGCGGACAAACCGTTATTATAGATTATTAGGAATTTTTTAATTAGGGTAAAATATGATTCCTAAAAGTTGAGTTTGAAAAATAAATCATTGACCCAAATGGGTTAAACGTGGTATAAATATAAAGATTGGTGATATTGAAAAATTAGAGCTTATCGATATAATCTGGATTCTAATTACTTTTTATAAGTTCAAGCTCAGTGTGTGAGATAACTAGTTACTGTATAAAACACTTCCGGAATCACTTTTTTTAATACAAAAACTCATTAGCAAACGAACTTATAGAATTGAAAGATCTAATCCAATTTTTCATGATTCAAAATTTCTAGAAATCTACCAAATTAATATATAGATAATTATATAAAATATATTTTCAAATCGAAAAAAACATTGAGGTAGCGTAAAGAACTAGAATTGAGGCTGAGTGATTTTACACAAATTTTGTGAATAATTCAAAGTGAATAAATTAATTTTCGCTTGATATTCAACTTTATTATTTTGTATTTGATTTTAAGAATAGTAGAATTAATTTCAAGAATTTCAATTTTTTCGGATTCTCTTATGATCAATCAATAAAGGTGATTTGTTAGGAACTTAACAGATAGTTAATGATTTAAACATGTCTACTAAAGCTTGATTGATCGATGAAGTAACCTGGGACAATAGGGACAATAGAATAACATAAATGATAATACAGAAGATTTGTTTCCGAAATTTAAGCGAATATAGTCAAGAAAGGAAATAAATCGTTCTATATCATGTATATAATGTTCAGTACTTAAATCTACATTATGAAAAACTTAAGGGAACATGGGGGCTAAAATTCATAAAATAGGTTTATCATTCGTCTGCACGATTAACTGTAGAATCTGTGTCTTTTTGAAGACGTAGGCTTTTTAAAAAAATTACCGCCCTACGGCTTTTCGAATTTATATTTGTTTTATATTTTAAACGGTATTTTTTTTTGTTTTTGAGGTAAAACAAAAAAAAATTGGATTTTTTCTAAAATGCTCTAGCAAATATTAGAAATGAGGTAATTTATGAAATTTTAATTATCATTCATTTTGCTAGAAAAAATATCTAGATATCTTTTATCATTTGTGCCCCAGACCGGAGACTTATTGAAAAAAAAACGGATTATTAGTTTAACTGCACTCTCTTTATGTTCGAACGTTAAAACACAGAACTTACTATTTTCCATTCCTAAAAGATTCTTCTTAGTTTTAACCCTTTAAGAACGATTGGAACACCGGTGTCCCATAAAGAAAATAATTTTTCCTGACTACCCAAAGTTATTTTTTTCTTATCTCTGTACATAATTGTAAAGTAGAAGGTTGAAGGGATCTAGCATATTTTTTGCAAGTCTCTAGCTATTTACTATGTATTAAGATCAAAAATGGCGATTTTTTAAATTCTAAAATTCATAATTGATTTTATTTATTTTTTATACTTCCAATTTTTTTTTATCAAAACCATTTTGGCAATAAAAACTACAATACTCATGCGTAATATTTTTCATTAAAGCGAAAAATATTATTCATTGGTATTGTCAGAAAAATTACTTAAAAATTTGGGCTATTTTTGTCCCTATCGTTCATAGAAGCACAAAATATACCGAATCAGACTCTGTTGGACTTTCCAAGGTTTGATGTAAGACTTATCATTGATGCCATTTACATCATCGCTTTAGATTGAGATTGGATTGTCCCAAAATCCGAATCCAATCTTGTCTGTTTATATCGTACTGTTGAGATTGAATTGGATTTTTAGCGGGATGCCATTTTTGTGAGGTTAAAAATCATATTTTCGATTTTTAAGTTGGATATTTTGCTTAAGATTCTTAAATTTAACTACACAATTTGCTTAACATTAAATTCATATCCTTGTTTAAGAAACTCTGCAAAAACTTTTTGGTTGCGATTTTTTTAGAATCTATCGTCACAACAACCTCCTTCTCCTGATCAACTTAGAATAGGAGCTTAGTCTCCTTCCTTTGCCATTTCTTTTAAACTTGTCGTTGCCCATATCCTTGCACAATACACAAAAAAAGTCCTGAAAATTTTATTTTTGTGCGACTTCCATTTCAAAACAACACAAATGATGAGGTTAGTTTTAACGTCAAATGCAACTCCGAATTTCGCTTCGCGCGCTCCGAAAATATTTGGGACAATTGGGACAATTTGAATCCAATCCAATTCGATACGAGCGGTCGTATTGGATTTGCCGTTTATATCGAGAAAAATTAAACAAATCCCAATCTAATGCGGTGATGTAAATGGCCTCATTGATTATGTTTTCCAGTTTAATTTTTATTGTTTGATTTTCAGTCCGTAAAAAGTGTCTCGTCGTTAAAGGGTTAAAAAATGCATTGAAGAAGAAATTTGTGAAATTCTCGAACTCTTGAAAATTATACTTTTCCCTTGAATTGAAACTCCAAACAATTTTATTATCATAAATGATGTGAAAGTTCTTTTGAAATATTCCGCAGTTCTAAGTTTGAGCATTTCGCAAGGCATGGGGTGTTTCGCTACCCCTTCTTTCAGGAAAGACCTCGGAAGTAAGAGCCTCATCTGCGTTTAAGTTTGAAATTAATTAAGTTCTTATCATGAACTATTTAAGAATTTCATAATTATTCATGAGTTTTTTATCGAAACCTCTGAATGAAAAAAAAATGGAGAAATATTTACAATTATTCGACACGGTTATAATGAGTTAATTAAACATGAAACATATAATTTTTTATTTCAAGATGTCAATTAGAGATGCTGTGTAGCCTAAGGCACATAATGTAATTAAAATACAGGAAACTAATACAAAATTTTCGAAAATTGGAATTTTAAAAATTCTTTTGTGATTTCATATGTTTGTGTTTTAGATAGAATAAAAAAGAGAGGAAGTGGAATTTTTAAACGGCTTTTTTGTATTTACCAAAATTTACATTTTGGGTAAACAACATTGCGGTGTTGCCTACCATAGTCAATAAATTTTATTTTTTTCTTCTTTTTTGATTCCAGAAATATGAAGTATATTGTACTTATCACGATTTGCATACATTCACATGAAAATAATTATATTTCTTGAATGTTCAATTAGAAACAAGTTAATGTGGCACTTTTTTCTATAAATGTTGCGTGGAATATCATACAACAAAGACCACAATATTGCCCCACTACGGACATTTCTCTGTGACTATGAAGTAGAAATATCATATCTCTTTCAATTGGCGCTTTCTGTTGCGTGTGCTTTCACTTTTTCGCGGCCAGACTTTTTTCCACGTGGCCGCGACAAGTGTGGGAAGCATGGGAGAAGGTGAGAGATTGTCTGAATACTCACCTCTTGGAGGGACCAGGTGAGCTTCATGCTGGAATCCGGGAGTTCGGGATCGGTTTGCGTGAGGAGGCTGTACACAGAGAAAAAAAATACCCTAGAATCAATACTTTTTTGGGATACTTTTGGTATTAAAAGGGCTCCAATACCTCGTGGTATTAAATTCTAGGGTATTTTGGGATTAAATTCAAGAAAATCTCTGTCATTGATTTAATACCATAAATTCATTAATTTTCAATCGCAATGAGTATTGATTCTATCCTATTTTGGTATTGATTCTATCCCATTCTGGTATTGATTCTATCCCATTTTGGTATTGATTCTATCCCACTCTGGGATTGATTTTTATCCCACTATGGGATTGATTCTATCCCATTTTGGGATTGATTCTATCCCACTCTGGGATTGATTCTATCCCACTCTGGGATTGATTCTATCCCATTTTGGGATTGATTCTATCCCATTCTGGGATTGATTCTATCCCATTTTGGGATTGATTCTATCCCATTCTGGGATTGATTCTATCCCATTTTGGGATTGATTCTATCCCACTCTGGGATTGATTCTATCCCATTTTGGGATTGATTCTATCCCACTCTGGGATTGATTTTAGGGTATTTAGGTATTGATTTTATCCCATTCACGTATTGATTAAAAAAATATTCCTTGGAATCAATACCTCGTTAGTATTGATTTTAGGGTATTGTGGTATTAATTTTATCCCATCTTGGTATTGATTTTAGGGTGCCTTTATCCCATTTTCCGTATTGATTTCAGGATATTTTTATTCCAGTTTTCGTATTGATTTTAGGGTATTTTCATCCTATTTTTCGTATTGATTTTCATCCCCCTTTGGTATTGATTTTAGAGTACTCCAGTATTGATTTTTTTTATCCCATTTTGGTATTAATTCCATTCCAGTGTAGTATTGATTTTCGCAAAGTCCATTGAAGAATCCATATTTTTTTGCATCGGCCGAGATTCGATCTCACAACTTTGCAGCAAATCTTCACTTGAGAGTCGACGCCTTAGCCAGTTGCGCCACGGGGCTCCTTGAATTTCCTTTATTACAGCACAATGAGTTTCTAATTTCATCCCATTGTGGGATTAATTTCATACAATTTCAGTATTGAGTTTAGGGTACTCCAGTATTGATTCCATCCCACTCTGGGATTGATTCTATCCCATTTTGGGATTGATTCTATCCCACTCTGGGATTGATTCTATCCCATTTTGGGATTGATTCTATCCCATTTTGGGATTGATTCTATCCCATTTTGGGATTGATTCTATCCCATTTCGGGATTGATTCTATCCCACTCTGGGATTGATTCTATCCCATTTTGGGATTGATTCTATCCCACTATGGGATTGATGCTATCCCATTTTGGGATTAATTCTATCCCACTCTGGGATTGATTCTATCCCATTTTGGGATTGATTCTATCCCATTTTGGGATTGATTCTATCCCACTCTGGGATTGATTCTATCCCACTCTGGGATTGATTCTATCCCATTTTGGGATTGATTCTATCCCATTTTGGGATTGATTCTATCCCACTCTGGGATTGATTCTATCCCACTATGGGATTGATTCTATCCCATTCTATGGGATTGATTCTATCCCATTTTGGGATTGATTCTATCCCATTTTGGGATTGATTCTATCCCATCCCACTCTGGGATTGATTCTATCCCATTCTATCCCATTTTGGGATTGATTCTATCCCTGGGATTGACTCTGGGATTGATTCTATCCCTATGGGATTGACTCTGGGATTGATTCTATCCCATTTCCCACACTGGGATTGATTCTATCCCCATTCTATCCCATTTTGGGATTGATTCTATCCCACACTGGGATTGATTCTATCCCACTCTGGGATTGATTCTATCCCACTCTGGGATTGATTCTATCCCATCGGGAATAAGAATGTCTTAATAATATAAAACTGATACCATAATCGTAGAATCTATACCTCAGTGGGATAAAATCAATAACCTATTGTCATTTTGGAATCGGTTTGGGTAGAAGGATGGTAATGACGTGTCTTGTACGAGTGTTCTGTATTTAAAGCGAAATATGAAGGTGTGCTGTCTTGTGCCTGGTTATTAGTGCAAAAGGGCTGCAGTGGATACAGTGTACACACACGTGTTGTGTAACCTCAAAGAGGATGCTAATTTTTAGCATAAAAGAGGATTTTGTCCACTGCATCTCTACGAATCTGTCAAGGCAATTAATGTGACAAAAAAGTTCCTAAAATTTTAACATTTGGAGAGTAAAGATGACATTTCTCACTCCTCAAATTTCAACAATATTTCCAAAAACATAACGGAATTCATGTGAAATTTACTTTTCTTAAATTAAGATAAAAAACTTTAGAGAATATATCAATTTAATTTATTGTGAAAAACCTTTCTTCACATAACCTCAAATTTTACAGTTTGAACTCAACCGTCGTTCAAATTCGTGTAGTTCAAATTTGATGAACTCGACTGTACCAGTATCTGTGAAACTTTTCACAATAAGACACTGCAAGTGACTAGATTGCCTAATTCTTGGCTATTTGGGGATTAGTGGAAGACATTCTTTTTCTTCCTCTGAGCTCGGTATTTCTTGTATAACACAACAAAGACCAATGTCGAAAGCCGAGCACTGGGCTCTGAAGAAGGCATGGACATGAACACTTCATGCGGTGAAGGGGAGGTTTGGCAGTGGGACACTTAGGAAGGCTAAATTAAATACCGAAATGGGATAGAATGAATCCCAGAGTGGTATAGAATCAATCCCAGAATGGGATAGAATCAATCCCAAAATGGGATAGAATCAATCCCAGAGTGGGATAGAATCAATCCTAAAATGGGATAGAATCAATCCCAGAGTGGGATAGAATCAATCCCAAAATGGGATAGAATCAATCCCAAAATGGGATAGAATCAATCCCAAAATGGGATAGAATCAATCCCAGAGTGGGATAGAATCAATAACAGAGTGGGATAGAATCAATACCAGAATGGGATAGAATCAATCCCAGTGTGGGATAGAATCAATCCCATAGTGGGATAGAATCAATCTCAAAATGGGATAGAATCAATCCCAGAATGGGATAGAATCAATCCCAAAATGGGATAGAATCAATCCCAGAGTAGGATAGAATCAATCCCAAAATGGGATAGAATCAATCCCAGAGTGGGATAGAATCAATAACAGAGTGGGATAGAATCAATACCAGAATGGGATAGAATCAATCCCAGTGTGGGATAGAATCAATCCCATAGTGGGATAGAATCAATCTCAAAATGGGATAGAATCAATCCCATAGTGGGATAGAATCAATCTCAAAATGGGATAGAATCAATCCCAGAATGGGATAGAATCAATCCCAAAATGGGATAGAATCAATCCCAGAGTGGGATAGAATTAATCCCAAAATGGGATAGAATCAATCCCAGAGTGGGATAGAATCAATCCCAAAATGGGATAGAATCAATCCCAGAGTGGGATAGAATCAATCCCAAAATGGGATAGAATCAATCCCAGAGTGGGATAGAATCAATCCCAAAGTGGGATAGAATCAATCCCAAAATGGGATAGAATCAATCCCAGAGTGGGATAGAATCAATCCCAAATTGGGATAGAATCAATCCCAGAGTGGGATAGAATCAATCCCAGAGTGGGATAGAATCAATACCAAAATGGGATAGAATCAATACCAAAATAGGATAGAATCAATACCAGAATGGGATAGAATTCATACTGTTTCCTAATAAATAATGACTTTCAAAAATCAATGCTGCAATGGGATTAAATTAATCCCACTATTTCTAAAATTCAATCTGAAATTGAGATAGAAACAATACCATTTCCTCCTCAAAAAATTAATTTCATAAATTTAATACCAATATGTCCTAAAAGTAATCCCAATATTTCTTAACTTTGTTCCAGAAACTAAAATCAATCCCAATATGCACCTATTTTCAAGAAAATTTGGGATAATTTTGGTATTGAAATGGTGGGATTAAAATCAATACCATGGGTATTGAATCTGGATACTTGAAAAATTTTCTCTGTGTAGTCACAGTTTCCCTGTTGAGATTCAAATTTGCGCCGTTTGTTGTTAAATGAGAGAAGCCAGTGGTGCATTCTTCCATATGAATGCACCAGAAATCTATTAAACACTTGTTATTTCTTTTAAGCACCAAAAGCCAGCACTGTTTTTTTTCTTCTTCCTCTTGGTATCTCTTGAAGCTTTCGCTTGGAGCTAAGCTATGTTTGGATACTCTGTGGAATTTTCCCAGTTGATAGCTCTATTTTGTGAAATACTTCGTGATCTCAACTCACAATTTTGCACGTTTTTGGACCCTGAAACACTCAATAAAAAAACACACAATATTCCCAATATTATAAACTTGGTTTTGAGCACAGAGAATGAAAAACGTGTCGCACCTGTATTAATTGTACCAAGCCATAGAAATTTACTTTTTACGAAGAAATGTAGAACAATTGCGCGCAAATTGAAATACTCAACAAACTTAAAATCTTCCAAGAAAGCACATAATATTCTTCTGCTACCTTTCACTCTATCAACATTTTATGTAATTTCCCGCACAAATCACCCACCAAAAGGTCACTTACTCAATCGAGTATAGCAACTTGTTGCACCACAAGCTCCACTCCATTGTGCACCACAATCCCCGGACAATTCCTCCAACTGCACTGTTTGCGTGGCAAAGGAAAAAATTTAATTTAGTAATTTTTGATGTTATTAAAACAAACCGCAACCAATGTGCGACTTTCCGCAGAGACTCGTCGACTGACGCCAAAAGAGAAAATCTCATTCGGAGAGTCTGTGAAATGGAGAGTCTATTGAGATTTTGCTCAACAGATGAATCTCATTGTTGTAAACATCAACATTCAGCCTCCCATCTTCAGTACATTCAGTTCACTCCATTTGAATTTCCACCACACTTGAAAGTTGTCGATGTCGTTAAATCTATCTTGAGCTTCGGAAGTTTTGCTAAAATTTACCAGAGATCTTTCGAAAGCTCATTCATTGAGAAGCAAGAAAGGCAAGACAGGGGTAGTACAGCGTTCCAACTTTGTGTATCACTACAATATTTTTTAATTGATACAGATAGATAGGGTGGAATCACCAGTTCTCGCTAGTGCCCCACTTCTCGCCACTTACATTGAAATCGCTATTTTTCGCAATTTATGAAATAAATGAGTCGCAATTTTTTTGTATTGTTTCTGCTTCTACGCATAGAATCGAAAAATAATAATTATTCGTTTTGGATTCACGATTTTGATCACTTTTTAGAGCAATATTTTAAGCAAGTGCATCGAATCCAACATCTCTTACCAAATGTACTAAGTGTCGTCAAATTTTCATCAGGCCAAAAATACCTATTTGGGTAAGAAATTTGTCTATTGAATATTCAATTGCACTTGTGGAATACATAAAATTTGTATTTAGTCAATTAATATTTCATTTTATATTATTTTTGTATAAAAATGAGGCATGGCGAGAAGTGGTAATATTCTGGAATTGATTTTACCACCTGTCGCCATATCTTTTCAATAGGCGACGCTAACTTCACTTCGTACATTCTCAGTTGTCAAATCTGCATTGTTTACTTTCTGCATAAGCCCCATAATTTGATTTCTCAAATAAAAGTGAAGACAAATCATTTAAAGAGAGTAATAATAAAGTGATCACAAGGAAAGAGAAATGGTGAATGTATTCTTTTCATAGCATTGCCTAAAATAACCGAGTGTGGTTCTTTTCAAGTGGGTGGCGAGAAGTGGTTACAAATTTTACAAAACTGGCGAAAAGTGGTAAAAAGTGGCGACGAAATGGTTATTTTTGCATTATTAATAAAAATCAGTTTTTTAAGTAGTCCAGCGTTATGTTCTAGGATTATTGTTTTCACGTATCTAGAGCCAATATGTACATCTAAGTAACTTTGTGTCAAATTTGACTTATCTTGTAACAAGGATTCAAAAGTTATGATTAAATGAATTTAATTTTTCCTAAACATGGCGATATCCGGTTATTCCACCCTAGATATATATTTATTGCCATCAATGTTTTTGGGAATGGTTTAAAAAATACTATTAAAAAATTACAATTATTTTCTGTGTCCACCGCCGTCTTACTCTTATAGTTACCAACCTGCAGATCAAAATAATTGAAGACTCCTTCTTTGGTTGTATACGCTTTATATTCGTTGGTTTGTTTTTCGAATTTGGGGAAATGCTCATTTCGTACGATCCCAAGCTTCGTAATGCCTAAAGGACAATGGGCAAAATGGTCCATTCTTTCACCAAGAATGAGACCTATACCATCGAATAGGTATTGACAAAGCTAACAACTTTTATTCTGGGGCCAACCTCAAAAGTATGTAGGAAAAGCATTAAAGCATAAAAGAAATGTGACAATTTTTTTTTTACAAAACTCCTTTTATACAATAAAGGGTTATTTTATTTTGCTCGTTTCTGAGAACAATTTGAACAATTTTTCTAGAACAAACCATATCTTCATCTCTTCATTTTCACTTCAATTTCCAGATTTACCTAATAAATCCTTGAATATTCTTCAAATTCACAAAGATGATTTTAAGTAGGGAATCGTCTCCTATGCACAAATATTTCCATTGAAAAAAGCCTAAAGATTCTGAAGATCACAAAATTTACCATTATCCAAAACTTTGAATAATAAGTCCAGAGTAAAATGTTTTATAATAAAGCCATTATACTCTGATGAAGACTTTGAATCTTTTGTTAGAATTCCGTTGGTAACGGTACATTTCAACGCTATGATCTTTACCAATTCTAGCTCCTGTTTGAAGGAGAATATTTCTGTAAGGGAGACAAAAGGACGCAATACTTTTAATGGAATTAAAAAACATTCCAGGGTAATTGAGGAAAACCTGGATACGTACTAAGAAAATTCAGAGATAGCACTGAGAGAAATCCGAAAAGTTGAAATAACATTCCGGATATATTAATTTTACCCTGCAGTATTGATCTAAAATCGGTGTAAATATTACCCTTTTTAGGTGTATTGGGGTTTAAAGTTACCCTTTTTCATGTTAATTTTACCCTTAAAAAGGTGTAAAATTAACATTAAAAAATGTTGTTATGTATTTTTACACCTAAAAAGTGTTAAAGTTATGAGGAAAAAAAGTTAATCACACCCTCTTTTTTTCTCAGTGAGGGATATAAGGTTTCTTCTAGAAAAGTGTACCTTAACTTTTCCTTTAGAAATCGTTCTTTGACATCAACAACTTACAGTATACCGTTATCGAGAATAAAAGCAAGCTTCATGAAAATAATTCTACCCATTTCCTAGGAACTTTACTTTATTTACTTTACTTTACATTTACTTTTATGTTGAATACACACGAAGGACTCCAAAAATATCGGTGATTTTCCATTCCAAGAGAAAAGTTTTTATTTTGCTGCCTTGTAATGGTTGATGGCTTTAAAAAATGATTAGTTTGTATGGAAGCTACCAGTTGAAGCAGTCAGAGGAAATCTAAAAATATGTGATTAAAGCTTAAGTCATACATCGACATTGAGCAGAATTTTATTAAGATCGGTTAAGCCGTTTTCAATAAATAAAATGTCAAAGTTCTGAATTTTCAGAAGAATATCATTAATTTCCCAAGGACTGACAGTTCAATCTAACGCGGGTCTTGGTAATTTTTAAGTCACACACCAATATCTACAAAATGAGCCTAGTTCCGGCGAAAGGTTGGATCAGCTCCCATAAATTTTTGCCCATTGTCCTTTTTCCTGTGTTTCTGAATAAATGTGATTCCGCAATATATTTTAAAAACTGGGCACCGTCTCCTAGTTCTTAAAATACGGGTGCGATGAGTCACACTTATTGAAGAACATAGGAATAATTGAGCCGTTATGAAGCTTGGGATCGTACGAAGCATGGGCACTTTCCCGCACTCTCGAATTGAAAGACTTTATGTGCAACGTACAGTAACAGATCGCCCAAGAGTGTTCGGCTTTTAGGCTGTGTGACCCCCGACCCCGACTCGACTGTCATTGTTATGAATTATGAATGTAAATCTTGCTCAGTGCAAATAATTGAAGCGATTGAAGTATCGATGTAAAAAATGGCAATTGAAGCCCAGTAGAGCAATATAAATAATTAATAATAATAATATTTACAAAATAAAAGTTATTGTGCGTTGGGATATTAGGGAACCTTTGAAATACGGTTTTTTATCTTCATAATTCAAACATAGGAGAAAAGGACCTAATTCAAAGGTATGCCACTTCCATGTAGTCAAAGCTGAAATATTTTAATATTCCATGTTTTGATTTCGGACTCTCCGGTGATGACCAATGGATTTCAAGTCACCTCACAAAGAGAAATTCTTCCTCAATCTTGCCAAGAGTTTTCGGTTTTGAATATGGACCTTCTTCAGTGGTTGACTAAACTAAGTTTTTTTTGTACATATCTAGATCCGAAAGCTCTGAGCAATATTCAAGAAGTGTTTTTCTTTGTGTAATGCCTTGAAATCCACTCGCTATCACCGACTTCGTCTAATTACATGTTTCAATCTATCTAGTTTTACGGATACCGAAATTAGGATAAAATAGGTGTGATTGTGAAGGAATAACAAATAATATGATAAGTCAAAAATATTACAAATTTTTATATCTTCCAAGATGTCCAAGATGTTTATCCGTCCGACCTTTACCGCACCTAAAGCCCATAAACGGTTAGAGATAGAGACTATTGGACCTTTGAGGAACCCCCAATAAGTCGACCCAAGGATCGTTAACATTCCCCGCCCCTCTTATTTTTCCCCATTCATTCATTTCCTCTCCAAAACTATGTTTGTTTTAGGATTGCCCGAAACGCGTCGTGTGATTTTTTTCATTTTTAGTTACGTTTTAGAAGTTAAATCATTTCTAAAACCTGATTTTCAAGGAGAAAGTTTAAAGATGTCCTAGAGAGCGTATTTCTCAATCGAATGGTATCATATTTGGGTTTATTGGAGAGGGTTTGATGACTGAATAATAAATGAATTCCTGACAATCATGAATAGATTCCAATCGGTTATGAACCGGTAGTGAACCGGCTCGTAACCGATAACTATTTTTTGTCCGAAATTGAATTACTCCTACAATGAGAAAATAAAAAGGGGGTGCGATTAATTTTTTTTCCTCAGAACTTTAACACTTTCTAGGTATAAAGATATATCGACATTTTTTTATGTTAATTTTACACCTTTTTAAGGATAAAATTGACATTAAAAAGGGTAATTTTAACACCTGAAAAGGGTAATATTTACACCGATTTTGGATCATTACTGCAGGGTAAAATTAACATTTCCGGAATGTTGTTTTAATTTTTTTTTCGGATTTCTCTCAGTGTAAGATATTTTGGCCGATGTTTTGAGTGATTTATAAATCGGTTCAAATCGGTTTTGAACCAGTTAACTTTAGAAGGAATTGCCCAGTAGTGGAAAAACTCTGCTAAATCTTTGATCTCGTGAACACTACTCTTCTCCTCAGGGATTTAACCAATGTAAAAATGTAATAATAATATTTAAGGTAAATGATGTGAAAGTACTTTTAATGCATAATATCTAACTGTGAAATTCGAGCATTTCGCAAAGTCTAGGATGCTTTATCACATCTTTTTTAATTATAACAAAAAGCCTGTGATTCTAAACCTCCAAAAATTTATTTATTTTTTAATTTACTAACCGGATTCATTTTTTTTTCTTGAAGAAATGACTTGCACACCATTTAAATGGCGTGTTCCAATATTCAGCAGTCTTCAGATTTTAACAGATATCCTCAGCAAATTGTGGCTAAGTGGTTAATATTTCCATTCCACTTTAATGAAACTTTAGAAGCCCTACCCAACAGAAACTTAAATTGCCACACTGAGAAAAAAAGAGGGTGCGATTAATTTTTTTTCCTCATAACTTAAACACTTTTTAGGTGTAAAAATATATCAACATTTTTTAATGTTAATTTTATATCATTTCAAGGGTAAAATTAACTTGAAAAGGGGTAACTTTAACCCCCAATACACCTAAAAAGGGTAATATTTACACAGATTTTGGATCAATACTGCACTTAACTTTTCCGGATTTCTCTCAGTTCAGAAGCAATGTAACACTGAGAGAAATCCGAAAAAGTTAAAATAACATTCCGGAAATGTTAATTTTACCGTGCAGTATTGATCCAAAATCGGTGTAAATATTACTCTTTTTAGGTGTATTAGGGTTACCCTTTTTCATGTTAATTTTACCCTTAAAAGGCGTAAAATTAACATTAAAAATGTTGATATATTTTTACACCTAAAAAGTGTTAAAGTTACGAGGAAAAAAGTTAAAGAAAGAAGTTCAAATAGCTCCGATGATTTTTTGTTGTGTAAAATAAAATTTTATTCATAATTTTTGCAAATATAATAACAAATCGCTGAAAACACATCTCTCATCAAAAAAACAACACGATCAATAGAACGTCTATTATGTACAAATCTCTTTTTTTATCTAAAAAATATATTTCGTTGAAAAAACTGCCTGACTGCCCTGTAGGCACTCATGGGGTTGCGCTGATGGTCAGATGGTCACTTGGGTGAGAGAAAAACAGAGTCTGAACTGGAGTTGAGATCACTGGCATTGTCATTTGTTGTGACTTTGTCCACTTGAGTAGCCGCCGGCGGCTCTGCCCCAGCATCCTGATAAACCTCCACAAAGATCGGGCAGTACTCCGAGGCTGGACCACCCCAGGTCCATCCCCGTGGGATTGCCATGTGACACAGCCCTTGCCGGATGACTGAGGCATATCCGGTGAGACGATCTGAGGCACTGCCTCGGACTGGAGGTACTTTGGCCAGGAGTTCTTTGTCAAATAGCGATTTGCTCTTGTAGATGGCTTCGCGGAAGGCATTTCTGTGAATTGGGAGGGATTCCCGGCACAGAATGTTGCACTGATTGGCTTCTGCTGCATCCAGGTCAAAAGCCGTACTCTTCACATCCAGCATCTTGTAATACTTCACATCCTCCACATCGACTGTCATCTCCAGCCTCGATTCACTGCCTTTATGCCCGGATTCCCAGCCCATCATCCCCTCCCTGGCCTTTGGACGAACCCCCGAGA
This sequence comes from Phlebotomus papatasi, assembly GCF_024763615.1. Taxonomy (NCBI): domain Eukaryota; kingdom Metazoa; phylum Arthropoda; class Insecta; order Diptera; family Psychodidae; genus Phlebotomus; species Phlebotomus papatasi. The sequence continues at coordinate 62,454,716 of NC_077223.1, forward strand.
AATCCCCAGCCACCAAAAAAATGTCCTGACTACCCTTCTGACTCGCAACAGCTCCCAGAATTGACGCAATTCGCGCCAGATTGAAGTGCTTAAGGTAGATGTTGAGGATGGACATTCGCCAGGAAGCCAATCTGAAGGTAGCGACGTAGGCAGCCGGCGGAAGATTGCCAAAAGACCCATCTGAGCAGGATTTGAGGTCCATCGGGCGCGATTCGGACTCCATAAAGTCACACTGGGCGGTATCGTAGAGGAAACCCAAGCCATTGAGGAGACTGTCGTGTCCGGACGTCTGGAATTTCCACTGGCGAGAGTTCTCACGCCATTCAATTGTCCGTCTGAGAGTTGGATGGTTCAGCTCGTCGCATATTCTAGCCAAAGCAGATGGATGGAGAATTTCCTGGAGGCAAATCTGTAAAGAAAATTATTCACATTTTATTCTTTCATTTTCGGAAAGTTTGCTAGTTATTGATTCTTTTATAGCAGAGAATTCTTGTGAATTTCTAAAGTTTCTGGAATTTTTAAAATAATATTCCAGTGTCTGGAATTTGAGTAAGTTCAAGAAGTAAGAATCGCGAATCCCAAAATAGTCCAGATATACGAAAAACTCAACAAAAGAAAAAGACAATGTAAGTTTATTATTTAATTTTAATAATTTGAGAAACTATATTTGATAATTGTGAAAATTCTTTACTAATTCTTAAGTTACAAACAAACCATAGGTCACATTGAGCTTTCTGAGGAAGCTTATAGAAATTTTTAGGGTGTACCTCTTTCAAAAATTTAGTAATTGTTAAGACACATTCAGTGCAAAAATATTGAGACTTGGAATTATTCAATTTAATAAATAAAACAGAGTAAGGGCGCATATGATTGGTATTACAAAATATAACAAATTTTCTAGAACGTTTAAACTTCATAGGATCACCGCTCGAGGCACCTCCCGCTTAACCGATTTTGATGATCACTTTGACACTGTTCTTTCTTTTTTAAATTTTGTTTTAAATGAACTTTAAAGAAATATATTTTTGAAATTTCGAACTTAGTCAACTAAAACGGCTAGCAAAATCTTTTCATTGCACATTTAAAGTTGTTTTTTTTTTAAATAAAATAGCGAGTTATTGACTACAGAAAACTTATTCATGCCTACATGAAACTGCCTTTCTTGTACCTTCAGAAGACAGCTTTTGCTTAACAATTTTACTTAACTGTTTCGCGTCATTAGGGTCATATATGATCCGGGGAAAAAACAATTTTTTTTTTGACTATTTACATTAATTGAAATCTATCGGTTTGTGCACGACATCATAATAGAAGGATGTAAGATTCTTGGCTAATTTTCTCAAGACTCCAGATATTCAGGAAAAGAAAATATTTGAGATCAAAAAGCACTCATTTCGAACTTTGTGAAATGACTTTTCTTTTTCAAAATTTTTTATATTAATTTATTTTTTTCAGCAAAAAGTTCTTTAGAAACACAAAATAGAATATCCAAGGATTGTATATTGCATATTTTGATATAATAAACTACTCTCAATTTTCCAGAAAAGCATGTAGAATTTTCCGGGTCATATATGACCCTATTGCCCCCAAGGGTAGCAGTGTTTTTGTCCCAAACCTATAGCGAAATGTAGTTGGGACATTGTTTTTCTTTGTGAAATGCAGGTGGGACATCTTGCTCCTGGACATTTCATCTTATATCTCATGAATTATAACATATTTTGCAATATTTTAGAGTATTCTGCAAGCGTCTCATATTGTGCAATTGTATTGTGTGTGAATAAATATGTGGATAAGTTTATTTTTGCCAAATACCACTCAAAATATTGTGACAGTGACTGTTCAAGGGATTACCAGGCAGATTCCTTGAACACCAGGAGTACAGTATTCATCACAACAATCCAGTTTGCCATGGTTTTGGCCAAATTAACAATTTCAAAAACTCTTAAAAAGCCCGTGATATAGATTTTGAAAATGGTATGTACACTTCCCTTGAGGACAACAGGATCATATATGACCCGGGGTTTTTCCGAGTATTCACGCAATGGAAATTTTTTTCCTCTCACAACTATTATATTTGATCATAAAACATTAGGATAAACTCAATTTCACATGAATTCATCTGCTGAATAAAACCGTGACGCGAAAGAGTTAAAACAAAATTCAAAAGTAAGGTCTCACAAAATTTTACAGTTTTCCGATATATTTTCAAACTTCGTCACATGAACACTAGGAGCGTACAGGTTGAAAAAAAAAAACAAGTACAAAGCAAATAAACTGAATTATATAAGATGGAGAGCAATTGATAAAATCAATTTCTGGGCCAAAAGTATAAAGGACATTCTAGTCTAGTCAAGGGGGATATATTAAGGTTCGAAGTGGTGTACAGTTGAAAATGAAGTGCTTGGAAGTCTTTGGAAGTGGAAGTGCCCAAATATAAAGTCTTTTCTGCCTTATTCCGTATTTTTCAGACTAAGCTACTTTTAGTTAAGATTTTTAATTCGAGCGGCAGTAAAATTTGAAAAGATCTTTTTTGACATTTTACAAGTTCGATTATGAGAATGAAATGGAGCAAATATGCTCAATTTTATTACAGCTTAATTTGTCTTGTAATTTTTCTGAGGAAATAGTAAGTTGAATAAAAAATTTCTTTAATTTTTACGGGAATTTCAAATTCATGTAGTTGCTCGCAAATAATGACATAGCTATTGCAATTGATCTAATAATGGGAACTGGCGCGATTTTCTTGATAGGGAGTGTGTCCGGTGTTCGCCAGTGGGAAAAGTTGTCATCCTAAGAGGAAAACACTTTTTTGGTCTTGCCCAGAGCTTTCGGTCCCAATATGGACCTCCTTCAGTGGTCGACTAAATTGTATTTTCGCAGCTTTCCTCAGGGATCGGTCGATTTTTGTTGGTTTGGAAAATCATCACCAGCAGGATGTCAGTATGGGGGGTCTTTTCTTGTGAAAATTTGTCACTATTTCTTGTAATATTTAAATAGGTTTGGAAAAATTGTGATGCGACTCTTTATGACGGTTTTTTTTAGAGAGAGAGTTTAGGCAATCTTTCCAGTGATTTATAAATTGGATCAAATCGGTAGAGAAACGATAAACGGTAAATAATGCAAGAGTATTTTTAAGGTACAGCATCTAAGTCACGAGTTCGAGCAGTTCCCAAAGCTTAAGAAACCCTGCCACCTTTTTATTATTCGAATTCATATCCAGACTTTGGTGTTATTTTTTATAGACTAAATGGTGTAATTAATTTCAAATTATCACAAATATTAAATTTGATAAAGCATACAATTTTATTTTGTTTATTATTCGAATAATTTATTATTTAGAAAATGAGTTTATTATTAGTATTTAGTAAATAAAAAACCGTCTGTAAAATATATTAAAACATTCTGCTATTAACTAATATTTTCATTAATTACACCTGGTTAATGTTTATTTACCTATTAAATTTTGTCTATAAATATTTTCATGACAACTATTAATAACAAAATATAATAATTATAAAACAAAATAATCATTTTTATCTGACTTTTCCTTTATTAAAACTCCTAGGGTAAGTGTGCCAAATTCCGGCCAGCTTGCAATTTCGGCCACCGTTTTTGTTCCTCGAATTTCCATGAATTTTTAGTTTTTGCATGCTCTAGAGATTATACAATGCAAAAGAATAGCAAAAAATGTAGCTTCGACAAACGAGATAACGTGAAAAAGATATTGGAAGAATTCCCGAAGGGCAAGAAACTATGAGAATGAAGGTGGCCGAAATAGGGCACTAAAGCTATGTCTACACTTTTATTCATTGTAAAATGTATTAAGAATGATTTTAGAGTAAATAAAGACGATAAACTGTCTACAAGGTTCTAAGCAACACTCCTTAAGTAGAAGGAATAAAAAATCAATTTCTATTAAAGATATTGCATTTCAAACTTGAGACTTTGGCGCTTGCATGTAACTATGCCGAAATTTGGCACACTTTCCCTATATCACTGATGTTTAAATTTTAGTTTGATTTAAAAGGATTCAAGTTTTTTTATATTCTTATTAGCAAGACCTAAGTCAAAGCTTTTAAATTGGCTTTGGCAAACCGTTTAGATCAAGAAAATTTCAAGAAATCAAAAGTCACCTCTCTTTCTTTTTTAAATCTTTTGCATATATCTATTCCACTCTTTCACACTCTTCTTCTTCTTCTTCTTCTTTTGAACATCATAACGAATTCAATTTACAGTAGAGTCTCGCTATAGGCCATCACTCTATAGTCCACAATTTATCGACCGTTGATTTAAAAACACTGATTGTAAGTTAGGTTATATTTTTTAGTATGCGAAATGCATAATTATTTTAATATTTTTGGTAAACTTTATTAAGTAGTTGTGATAATTGTGATCCATAATGAAGAGAGCAAGGACAAGTGCCACAATCGCAAAGAAAGTGGAAGCCGTCGAGCAATTTCAACACTAAAAATCGTTGATAATTTTAAAAAATTACATGGACTATAGTGCGACCCAAGTGTCAAATTTGAAACCAAATATGGACTATAGCGAGACTCTACTGTAGTTCAATCCAATTTTGAATGTGAAAGAATGAGACAGACTATGCAAGATGTTTGAGAAAGAAAGGGATGTATATTTTAACCGAATCAAAAATTGTAATCCTGGTCTAAAAGGCGTACTAAAGGCATAATGCCCCTGGTACACCTTTTAGATCGGTAAAATTTTATGAAATCAAAATTCGTGTCCTTTTATTTCTCAAAAGATTTGCATAAGTCCATCCTACTCTTTGGGACTAAAAATTGGACTGAATTAAATTCAGTGTGATGTTCAAAAGAAGAAGAAGAGTGCGAAAGACTAGGATAGACATATATACAAAACTTTTTAAAAAGAAAGGGATGTGAATTTTATGAAATTTTTCTGATCTAAAAGGTGTGCCGGAACCATAAATTTCATATTTTAATATTTATTTATTTAATATTTAATATTTAATTTTTATTTTATTTATTTTTACATTTTTTTTTTATTATATATTTTATTAATTTAAATAATAGTATTTAATATTTAATAATAAATCATAAATTGAAATTTCAAATTAAAGCTTTCTAAATTTGAAATGAAGAGCTAATAACGTTATATATAATTCAAAGCTGGCTTTAAAGTTTGGAATCGGTTTAAAATATTTTTGCAACCAGTTTTAAATAAAAAGAAAAACATACAGAAATTTGACTTTTCTATTTAGATTTAGGTATTGTAAAATTTGTTGCGATTTTATTATGAAATTTAGGGAAATTTAGTGTTTCAAGATTATGGAATTCTATTGTGCTGGACATACGTAATGCCCTGATCACACTTTACGGCTTAAGTCTAGAGCACGCTTAACGTAATTATAATCAAAATAATGATTTGACTAAATTCCCTACAGTTTCCCGCAAAGTCGTCTCTCGGTTTAAGCTATAAGTCTGTCCAAGGTATAAGGGAGAATGTGAATTAGTTTTTAAAAGCCCGTTTTAGGACTAAAGCTTAGAAAATTGCTTTATAGCAAGAATTAAAGGTTACATTAAATAAAAATACTAACCATTCAAAAGTAGACATTTTTTTCATTTTCCTGTTTTATTTGTTCAATTTTCTTTTTCTTTTTTAAATGGTTTTACTGTAGTATGAATACCCCTCTTATGAGATAAAGGGTTAACTTAGTGCAAATTGCTAGACTTGCAATGAGCAATGTCCAAAATGAGTGCATGTACCTCAGCCTATGCAAGCTTGCATTAAGTCCCCAAATAAAACTCTTTTGTAAAGAATTATGTGGAGGAGTTGGAAAAGAGCGTGGAACGAATAAACACCTTAAGAGAATGAAGTGTGTTTTACTCAAGAACATTTATATCATTACATGGCGATCCTGCCAGCTCAACTAGAGTTTTCGCGAAAAATAGTGAAATAAGTTAGAGAGTAGTTTAACTAGTGAAAAGTGAAAGACAATGCAATTAATTAAGATAATAAAATAATAACACTACTGTGAAAAAAAATCTAAAGACAAAAAGTAATGAAATAAGTGAGATGAACAACTGTTAGGGAAATTACACGTCAAATTTTCATCTGTAAATCAACGAAAAATAACTCAGCAATATGGGCGCAAAGTGTACATGCCCTATAGACGAAGGGAAAACGACTGTGCTCCAGACTGGTGCTGCTAATGCTGCATCAATGCAGACGATGAAGAATGGAAGCGACAACGATTACTCTCAGAAGGATGTCTATTTCATCATTGGTATTACGGTAGCTGCGACTCTATTGCTACAGATGCTGTGGAGACAAATCTGCAAGCGGCTTGACAATAGAAAACAACCTCATCCAGTAACAATCTAGGATGGAGATGAAGCGCAATGGATGGACTGCACGAAATCTTAAAACAGCTAAGTGATATTCATAAGAATTTAGTAAAAGATGGGCCTAATAGGAAACGATCAAAAGAAAAAACAGATGAAAAAATTAAGGCAATTAGCCAACTATGCGATAAAGTTGATAAACTAGAATTTCAAATAGATGTTAAAGGCTCTGAAGAAGAAAAATTATTAAAAGTAGGAATTGTGAAGAAAATTTTTGAATTACAAGAAGATTCCATATTACGCCTAGAAAAAGGTCTTAAAATTTCTGAAGAGAAGATTGAAGAAATAGTAGAAGTAGTTCAAGCAAATAATTCTTTAACAATCTCAACAATGGCATCATTTGGTTTAAAATCAGCATCCGCGTTAATTCCTGTAATGACCGGAGAGGAAGATGTTACTCGTCAAATTATTGATGGCATCGAATTGTATGCGTCCCTCTTATCTGCAGAAGCCAGAAAAGTTCTCACTACGTTTGTACTTAAGACGCGATTAAATAGTGCTGCGAAATTAAAACTAAAATCATCATACGAGTCAAATACTGCTTTAATTGCGGATATTAAAAAATTCCTTTTGCCTCCCAAATCGGCAACTGCTTTAGCTGCAAAACTTGCGATTCAAAAGCAAGGTAATAAATCAGTTCAAGAATTTGGTAATGAAATTGAGGTTTTGTTAACAAATCTTACATTAGCTCAAACGGGAGAAAATGCAGGAGATAATCCGGCAATTCATGCTATTAATGAGAAAAACGCGATATGTGTATTTGCTAATGGGTTAAAGTCGCAAGAAATGAGAACAATTGTAAAAGCACGCGATTATTCATCCCTACGAGAGGCAATTCAAGGGGCTCTCGACGAAGAGAAGCCGCCGAAAGAAGAAAACGTAAATTTGGCGACAAAAGGCCATAATTCGAAAGGGAAAAATCGAGGATTCCGAGGGAATAACCGTGGTCGAAAAAATCAAAGAAATTGGAGAAATAATGACAATTCTAATCACTCCAATAATAGCAATAATAACAATAACCGCGGACAAGGCTCTAGACGAGGCCGAGGATCTCGAAACGGAAATTCTCACTATGGAAATAATAACTCTCGAAATAATAATAATTCTCAGAATCAGTCCAGCAGAAATGTGAATGTTGCTCAAGAATCTTCAGCAACTTTAGATGAACAAGCTCAAATCAATTTTTTTCGTTAAAAATCGCACAATCTTTTTGGCAGATGGAATGAATTATGTGCATATTTATATAGACGGTAAAAAATATAAATTTTTAGTTGATACTGGTGCATCTATAAGTGTAATTAAAAGTTGTTGCATCAGATCTTTCGGAAATATTAATCAATCTAAAACAGTTAAGATCAATGGAATTTCGGGTAGCGTTACGTCATTGGGTTCAATAAATTTGGAGGTGAACTTTGAATCGGAAAATATTTTCCACGAGTTCATCATCCTGGGAGAAATTGCTGCTAACGCAGACGGTATTATTGGTGGCGATTTTCTAAGAAAATATGACGCGATTGTCGATTATGAAAAAATGTGCCTAGCCATCAATCTGAGTGGTCAACGTCTTATAACCCCACTGCTAAATGACGCACCAAGGTGCAACATGATCCCTCCTCGATGTGAATTACTTGCATTTTGTAAAGTAAGTGAAAGTATTACGGGTGATTGTGTTGTTTTGGGGAATCAGCTGTGCGAAGGTATTTTCTTAGCAAGCACAATTGTTCGACCTAGTTCTGGAGTCATTCCCATCAAAATATTGAACACTAGAGACGGCCAAGTAAAATTAAATGATTTCAATCTTGAATTAAGATCATTGAAGGATTTTGAAGTAATAAATTTCGGTGAAAATTCTAATCTAACCCAACGGGTAGTAAAGTTAATGAACGAAATTCCACTTTCTCATTTAAATTCAAGCGAAAAAGATGCTATTACCAGAATTTGCGTAAAATATGCCGATATTTTTCATCTGCCTGGAGACAAGCTAACTTTTACGGACTTATACAAACAGAAAATCCATTTGCAGGATAATGCTTCTCCTGTTTATGTGAAGCCTTACAGGTTACCACATGGACAGAAGGAGGAAATTAATAAACAAGTCAAAAAGATGCTTGAAGACGATATAATTGAAGATGCTTCTTGTGAGTGGTCCTCACCACTTTTATTAGTTCCGAAAAAATCTGAATCGGGAGAACAGAAAAAATGGAGAGTCGTCATTGACTATAGATTGCTAAATAAACAAATTAAAGACGACAAGTTTCCACTTCCAAATATTACCGAAATTTTGGATGCGCTTTCAGGAGCAATTTACTTCTCACACTTAGATCTCACTCAAGGCTATTATCAATTAGAGATCACACCTGAAAGTCGTCCATACACGGCATTTACTACAGACAGAGGACAATTCCAGATGAAGAGACTGCCTATGGGTCTAAAGATTAGCCCAAGTGCTTTCTCTCGTCTGATGACTGTCGCTATGTCAGGTCTCACGTATGAACGATGCTTCGTTTATCTTGATGATCTTATAATATTTGGAAGAAATCTCGATGATCACAACAAGAACTTGATAAAAGTTTTTGAGCGTCTTCGTAAAGTAAATTTAAAACTTAACCCTGCGAAATATGATTTTCTTCGAAAAGAAATTTTATATTTAGGTCACGTTATTTCGGAAGAAGGTATTTTACCTGACCCTCAAAAAATTGAAGTTGTGAAAAATTACCCAAAACCCAAAAATGCAGACGAAACAAAGCGTTTCGTTGCATTCGCGAATTATTATAGAAAATTTATTAAAAACTTTGCCTCCATCGCTACACCTTTGAATAATCTTACAAGAAAAAATGCTATTTTTGAATGGACTGAGGAATGTGAAAATTCTTTTAAAATTTTGAGAAATAAATTAAGTAATCCACCGATATTACAATTTCCGGATTTCGGTGAAGAGAATGAATTTATATTACGGACTGATGCATCAGGCATTGCCATCGGTGCTACCTTATCAAATGGTAATGATATGCCAGTTGCATTTGCGAGTCGTTCCCTTAATAAAGCCGAGAAAAATTATCCTACGATTGAAAAGGAACTCCTTGCAATCGTATGGGCGGTAAAACATTTTCGACCCTACTTATTCGGCCGTAAATTCAAAATTTTGACGGATCATAGACCGTTGGTCTATTTATTCAGTATGCGTGATCCAAGTAGTAGGTTGACGAAATTTAGATTAATTTTGGAAGATTACAATTTTGTTATTGAATACGTAAAGGGTAAATGTAATGCAACAGCCGATGCGCTTTCGCGTATTGAAATCCATTCTGACGATTTAAAAGATATAAACGCGGCAATGGTCATGACACGGGCTCAGAAGAAAAAGCAAGAAGAAGATGATACAGAAGAAGAAAAGGTTCGGGAAATAATTAATGACAGTTCGAGGACTGATCAACCTCGTGTTGTTGAATTATTAAAAAGACCAAGAAGCGCCATTGAGTTAATCATTGACGAAAATCTATCAGTGTCGAAATTTCCCAAGTTGCAAATATTTGCAAATAAATCGGAATCTGTTATTTATGTTCCAAAAACCAATATGCTTTATGTCAAATTAGATTCTCGATCGGCACTAGCCCCAGACGCAGTGTTGAGAGATCTATCACACGTGTGCAAAATACATAATATTAATGAAGTCATAATACATAAAGCAACAAATGAAAATTTTATAAAAATTTTAAAGAAGCTACTCGATGATGACTTCAATTGGACCGGTCCCCGTTTTTGTGTAGTAGCTAAATCACAAAGAATTTGTGATGAGAACATAAAACAGTTGATTCTTAACGATTACCATCTCCTTCCGTCTAGTGGTCATGCTGGAATTACGCGTATGTACAACAATATTAAAAAACGTTATTTTTGGACTGGACTTAAATCAGATATTGAAAAGTTTATTAAGAAATGTGATGCTTGTCAAAGAAATAAGTATTCAATACCTGTAAAACAACCTATGTCAATTACAACGACGGCATCATCTGCTTTTAATAAAATTTATCTGGATCTTGTTGGTCCTTTGCCAAAGGATGAAAGCGGAAATATTTACATTTTGACTTTGCAATGTGAATTATCAAAATTTGTTGAAGCATACCCATTACCGAACAAAGAATCAGTAACTGTTGCGAAAGCCTTAGTAAATAATTTTGTATTAAGGTATGGAATACCTGAAGAAATTGCGACAGACAGAGGTAAAGAATTTATTGCTGAAACAATGCAAGATGTTTGTAAATTATTAAAAATCAAAAATATAACATCTACCGCTTATTACCATGAAAGTATTGGAGCATTGGAAAGATCTCACAAAGTTCTAGGAGAATATTTAAGAATTCAGACAAAAAATTTTAAGGATTCATGGACGGAATGGATTCCATTCTGGTGTTTTTCCTATAATGTGACAGTACACTCAGAAACTAAATATCAGCCTTTTGAACTTGTTTTTGGGAAACAATGTATTCTTCCATCAAATTTTAATGGAGGTACTGATCCTGTTTACAATTTTTCAAATTATCCGATTGAACTGAAGTTTAGAATGCAAAGAGCTCTAGAGGATGCTCGAAAAAATTTAATAGAAAGTAAGAATAAGAGACAAAATAAACATGATAAAAATATAAGACCTATTACTTACACTAAAGGACAATTAATTTTAGTTAAAAATGAAACTGGGGATAAGTTAGAATCACTATATCGTGGTCCTTATGTAGTTTTAAGAGATTTGGATCCAAATGTAGAAGTAAAGATAAATAATAAAGAATGTATTATTCATAAGAACAGAACTAAAGTTTATACTAATTGAAAACAAGAACAGTTTTAAAATTTTACTAGTTTGTAAAAAAAAATATTAAAGTTTGAATAAGATATTGGATTTTATATGACAAAGGCAATGTTCATTGACAAATGATTTGAAAACACTGTAAATAAATTTTGAATGTAATGCCCAACGCACAATAAGTTTTGTTTAGTAAACATGTTTTTGACATTTCAGTGAGAGTGAATGAAACATAGATCTAGTCATCTCGCTCATTCTCATGGGAAATTTTGAAAACATGTTTACACACAAAGGTTATTGTGCGCTGGTCATAATATATAAAAGGGGAAAAAATTGCAAAAAACAAAAATGGAAAAAAAAATTAATAAATTATTATTTTTTCTCTTTAAGAGGGAAGGTGTAGTATGAATACCCCTCTTATGAGATAAAGGGTTAACTTAGTGCAAATTGCTAGACTTGCAATGAGCAATGTCCAAAATGAGTGCATGTACCTCAGCCTATGCAAGCTTGCATTAAGTCCCCAAATAAAACTCTTTTGTAAAGAATTATGTGGAGGAGTTGGAAAAGAGCGTGGAACGAATAAACACCTTAAGAGAATGAAGTGTGTTTTACTCAAGAACATTTATATCATTACATTACCAACAAATAGAAAAAAATCGGTAGTCATTGGAGATAAGAGCCAAGAACCATAAAAGCTACTTTAAATGCGACAAAACAATTTCTCTGCTTTCGCAAGTGACGGATAATCTGATTCCATTATCTCTATCACCGGATTATCGGGCGATTTTCTGTTTGGCTTAGCAATCACAAGAGCACACCTGAAACCCTGGAAGATTGTGTACAGCTCCAATTGACCAACATTCCACGTGGAAAACGCGCGTCAAAGAAGCGTCACCAATGAATTTTGAATGTGAGAAATTTTTCCCAAGAGTCATCTGATAAGGAATTATTGAACTCCGTAAGAGGAAAAATTTTACTTTCGACTGGGAGAAAGAGTAATAGACAATGAACTATATGTCTTATTGAGTAACAAAGCACAATATTCTCAAAAAGTCACTTGGCATTTAATAAATCAATTAACACTATTAACTTTTACTTTCAGCTTGATTTTAAAAGTTCTTTCGATTGTCATGCTATTGTTTCACTTGAAGAAAGGCGAGGGTTTATTGAGGAAATTGATTTGGAAAGAAATTATATATTTTTTTCTACTCACAATGGACAGTTTGTTCTCCAGAATTGTCCGACAGATGACTTCCAGAACTCCCGGATTGTCCGCTTTGGCCTTTGTCATTCTATCCAGATTCCACGAGGCGACTCTCAGGGCTCTCCTGTCATTTCTGAAGAACTGAAAGTCCCCCTCAACTGTCGGTCGATGGGAATATGCCCCCAGGAGGTCATAAATGTCATTCACAGGCACATTTCGGAACCCATTGAGTCCCGTCAGAGGCGTCCCATTCATCCTGATCGCCGACACAGACAGCGACTTTCGATGGGGCGCCAGATTCGGACGTACTCCTCCATTGCGAACGGGCGTTGTGACATTGGAGGAGACTGTGGATGAGTGTCGGAGAAGACGGGGAGTCTTTGGCGTGGATTCGTCATCACTGAGACTGAGGAGGGCGCGAATGGCACCAAGACGCGCCGGAGAGAGCCCCTTCACGCGCGCCAAATCATCCAAGGATTTGAAGGGGCCCTTGCGCTTTCGATACTCAACAACATTGGCTGCCAGTTCTTGGTTTAGGCCACTGACTTGCTGCAGCTGGAATACCGTTGCTGTATTAACATTTAGGAGACCTGTGCGAAGGGTTAGGGCAGGTTCCGACAGCAAGGACTCCATAGATGGCGTCCTGAAGATCAAGGAAAACATTTCAAAGATATTTTTATTAGAAAAAATACCATATGTGAAAAATTCTGTTTATTCAAAGGAGATTCAAATCCGAGATACTTAGGGTAAATTAAGATAATTCGAAACATTCTCCAAATGGAAATTTTTCGCTACTCCAAATGGAAACGTCATTGTTTTCATGATAAATACCGTACTAAATTATTATATTTATATATTTTCTTTACCACAGTTTCATTATTTAGTTAATTTTGCTTCAAATAAAGTGAAAATCCTTTCATATTCACAAATTTTAACTTGTTAATTTCTCAGAAAAATTAACAGTGTACCTTTTCACCATCGAATTTTCATCGATCGACCATGTTTTCCAATAAAAAATACAAAAAGGTCACTGTTGTTTATTCGTTTTGTTTAACAATTAAGTCATATTTCTGGCTAATTTTAGTTAAATTAAATGCTACTCTTTATTGTTAATGGTACGTGAAGTTTTCAAATGAAATAATTACCTATTTCGTGAACAAAAAGGGTTTTTTCTAAAGTGTCTGCAAATGCTTCAATAGAAAACCCCGGAAATATGTTTTTTTTTTTGGAGAGATATTCTTATTGTTTCAGATGGGAAAGGAGAAAAGACAAGGAATAAGAACAAATCCTGCAATCAAGATCAACTCAACAAAGTTTTGGAAGCCTTTCGTCGCGGTTTCACTTACACTGTTTGTCCCCAATTAGAAACTTTCCCTTGTCTCTGTGGATTAATTTGTTTCCAATAGAAGCATTTTACACTCGCGTATTTTTCTTGTCTTTTAGAAGTTTTCAAATTATATCTAAAGAATTTTCACTAAACAGTAACATTCTAGAAGAGTCAGGGAGCAAATTTATGTAATTCTCTTCAGAAAAAATATGAACTTATAATGTTTTGAATCTTCTGCCAAAGTTAAAGCGTCTGGAAATGGTTTTGAATTATGACATTTACCCTGCAGAGTAAAACAAAAGTTTCAATAAAAACTAAGTAAAACTGAGCAAGGAATTAAAAAGTTTTTAGATGTGGTAAATGAGGTTTAAACGACCAAAAACGCTGAAATGATCTTCCCGAAAAATATAAATAATATTAAGATCAGTGATAAATCCTAATAAGTTTTGAGAGCTGAAATTTCACATGATTACTGTTTGCAAAGGAAAGACGTGTCTCGGATTAAGGGAGTAAGCGGGTTTGACATAGGAAAAAAAATATAATTTTGTCCATTTTTAGGTGTGATTGCTTCTAATCACGCCTATTGTAATCCTCGGATTTTCTCAAAGTGCTCAGATCGAGCTGAAATTCACAGGGCATATGTTTTGAACATCCCTGATGCCGAAAATCATATGCCGAAAATTTTGGGCCCGGCTGCCGTCCGGCCGTACGTCCGGCCGTCCGTAGTACGCAATATCTCTGGTTTAGAAAATTTAGACCGATTTAAAAAACAAATTAAGGACATTCGTCTAGCGGTTCTCGAGATTTTTTAATTTTGAAGATTTCAATTTCAAGAAAATTTGCTATTAGCGTCAGCCGGGAAAAAAAGCGGGAGAAGCGGCTCCGAACAAGCTTTTCCCATATATATATATATAGCATTCTCTCTCTCCCTTTCTCTCTCTCTCTCTCTATCTCTCTCTCTATCTGTCTCTCTCTCTCTCTACATAGTGAGCCTGTGTTCGGAGGTTTGTAAGGTGACATATCGTCGGTTGCGTCTACCTCTGTCGTATCTGCACTTCTTTTGTGTCAGCATTTCACGCAAGAGGGGACGTCTGTATTGTAGCTTACACCAAATGCAGATATAAAAAAAATGCAGTTACGACAGAGGTAGCCGCAACCGACGATATGCAATTCGCGATCCGCGGTTTTTTTTTCGCGGATCTTCGCGAGACGCGAATTTCTTAGCTGATTTTCACGGGGCACGATTTTTTTCGCGGATTTTCGCGGGGTTCGAATATTTCCGTGGATTTTCGTGGGGCGCGATTTTTTTCGCGAATTTTCGCGGAGCGTGTATGTGTATATCTTCGCGGATTTTCGCGGGCCCCGATTTTTTTTCGCAGATTTTCGGGGGCGCGTATTTTTTCGTGGTTTTTAGTGGAATGCGTAGTTTTTCACGGATTTTCGCGGGGTCCGAAAATTTCCGTGGATTTTCGCGGGGCACGAATTTTTTGGCGGATTTTTGCCTGATGAGTTTTTTTCGCGGATTTTCACGGTTCGCGCATTTTTCGCGGATCCTCGCGAGACGCGAATTCTTTCGCGGATTTTCGCAAGGCGCGAATTTCTTCCAGGTTTTTCGCGGGGCGGCAAATTTTTCTAATTTTTCTCGCATTTTCGCGGGGCCCGAATTTTTTCGCGGATTTTCGAGGAGCGCGTATTTCCTCGCGGATTTTTGCGGGACGCGATTTTTTTCACGGATTTTCGCGGGGCGTGTATTTCTTCGCGGATATTCGCGGGGCCCGAAATTTTTCGCGGATTTTCGTGGAGCGCGAATTTTCGGATTTTTTCCAACAATCCGATTTTACAAAGTTATGTCAAATACTTTAACTTCAAATTGGAATATCACCTACATTTATTAGTGAGCCAGGCTCATCCTTTCATGGTTCTTTTACCAAACGTAATTGTTACAAGTTAAACCTTATAACGTTGCAACCTTCTCTCAATATAATAATTAAACATATTCCGTTTCCTTATTACGACAATCTTCTGTTTTTGCCAAATAGATATGAGTGAGTGGATCACACGATATTTTCATGAATAAGTATTTTTATGTTTCTTATCATTATCACATTCTAAATTTAGATTCCAACCCGTTCTTAATTTAATCAATTTTAATCTATAAGAAAAATAATTTCAAAATAACCAAATTTTCTAAATCAACCATTGAAAAAATGCAAAATAAATTCGAGAACAAAACCACTTTTCTTAATTCACTTTTGCGATTTAAGGTACAAGGGTACAACCAATATACATAAAATCCTTGCACGAAAACACCAGAAAGAATTCTATAAAAAGATAAGAAAAATCTACTTACCGCGAACTGAGGGAAGATCCCTGGAGGGAGCCCTGCTTCCTCCTAACACAAATCTCTGGCCGGATCTGTTCCAGTTTTACCGCTCCCATTCCTGACACAAGTGCCAGGTCGTCAATCCGCTGGAACTGACCCCCAATAGCCGCCCTGTGGTCCACAATACACTGAGCCACACGCCGATTGACACCCGGCAGAGTCATGAGTTGCTCCACTGTGGCCGTGTTGATGTTGAGAGCCTCGAGGCTACCCATATTGGGGGCCGCGAAGGCAGCACTAAGGGGCGCCTTGGGTCGTTTGCGGCGCATAAATGGCGAACGGAAACGCATTCGATTCGGGGTGCCGCCGACACTAGCACTGCGACCACTACGCTGACCCAACTGCTGACTAGAGGACTGGCCCATTGTGCTGGTGTGACCGGCACTGATGAGTGGGGCGCTATCAAATTGATTTATTGATAAATTCTCACTCTAGATAAGACAACAATTTTTTTTCTATATTTCTTCATGTCTCTTCCGCGACACTCGAGACACTGCCAGTGGACTTTGAATGGTATTCTTGTCTTCATTTCATACATGGCAAAGGGATTTTTGTGGAGGTTGTCGCAATATATTATTCATATTGAAATTGTTTGAAAATTTATCAAATTATACAAGGGAGAAGCAGTTTTAAAGGGATACTTGAAAGAT
This sequence comes from Phlebotomus papatasi, assembly GCF_024763615.1. Taxonomy (NCBI): domain Eukaryota; kingdom Metazoa; phylum Arthropoda; class Insecta; order Diptera; family Psychodidae; genus Phlebotomus; species Phlebotomus papatasi. Next base: position 62,471,461 of record NC_077223.1, read on the forward strand.
TATAATAACGATAATAAAGTAATGTCTTAATATATCATTTTTCCTAAATATTTTTAAAACGTAAAAGAGTAGAGAATCAATAATAGAGTCTGGATCAACTTCTTTTAGAAAAAAAAAATTAATGTCAGTGAACTCGGATTACTAATAATAAATTAAATTTCCAGTTGAAGTAGGTAGAATGTATCAAATTTTCATAAGAAACGATTTCAATTTTTTTGCATAAAAGTCCACACATAGGCGGGCAGATCAATATCTTCAATTCAAATAGGAAATTCCTTGTCTTCACAGAGAATTGAGCAGACCCAGAGGATATTTAAACAGAGATCCTAGTTCAATCCTAGAGCTAAGTCATCATGTATTCTGATTGACACTCTCTTTAGAAAATAAAAACAGGTTAAACTCCATTTCGCAAAAACAAACACTTAGAAAATCTATTAGAGTTTTTCAAAACGGTGGAACGGGTAGTGGGGTAGTCGAATGTAGAAGTTGCGATTTTCACCGGATTATCGTTAGACGATATCTATTCTGGATTTTGCGTTCAGTTATCCGTCTGATCCATTTTTCTGTAATCAAGATTAGAAGCCAAAACGTTTGAGATAACGACTTAAGATTTTCGAGGGACCGCCCTGATAAATGGATCTTCACATAATGAATATGATCTTCAGTTCTACCCTTTAGCTGCAGACACAAGTAGAATTTTATTCTCCAATAATGTCTTGGATAAAAGGAAAAAAGAACTCCATTTGCACAAAAAACAGTTGATGTTCGAAGAATTGAAATTCATTTTCGAATTTTTCAAACTCTGCTTCTGAATAGTATAACTCCTAGTAGTATAACTCCTTTGCCCTTCAAGGGGTTATTCAAGTTTATGAATCATTTGAAAGACTCTGATAGAATCAAAAATAGAATCAATAACAGAATCCTTAGCATCAAATGAAATAACAGAACTAAATTTCCGTTACACAATTATCGATATCGCTAGAGTCGCCTATGATCGATCAGCAATCGATGGTTGTGTTTTCCTACTTGGTTTCATACGACAATATTTAAAAATAACAAAATTCTAATATGGAATAAAGAAAGTCGCAAACGGAATAATTGATATACACGGAATTCTATATTGAATCACTAAAATAATCACACATTTGGAATATTGGAATAGGTAATTTACATAAAGGTAACGGAGTACCGAGATAAATTTTAGATCTTTGTTACCCCTTTAGTACCGTTTTAACGAAGAGAGTGTTGTGGGGATTTATTTTTCGAACAAAACAAGGCAATTGATATTGGACTATATTTTGTCCAAATAGCTCTGAATGGTTCTGTTCAGTAATAACCTTTCTAAGAAAGAAAGTCAACTCCAAAGCCAAAACCTAATCGAAAATCGATCGGAAGTCTAAAATGCAAGTTCATTTATTTGCCACTCTATAGTTGGATGTACTTCCATTTCGAATTTACGGTATTAATGATACTTCGAATCATTACAAATCTTACAAATAGTACATAAACGTTTATTTCAGAAAATTAGGTTTTGTATAGTTTTGTGGAATTTCAGGATGGCAGAACGTTTAAATTTCAATTTTATTAAAATCTATACAACAAATCAGAGTCGTGCAAGAACCGTTGAAACCGAATAAACGTGAAATGAAACATGTACGTCAATGGTCAAAACGCTACCAGAACAAACTTATTTCGACGTTTATTCGGTTTCAACGGTTCTTGCGCACCTCTGCAACAAATGTCATTTTCATGAATTTATTCATTTTTGAGCAACTCCTTGATTCAAATTTTCTAACATCTAACGGGTTTTAATGTAAGTTATCTCTGATATACGTTTTAATAGGTACAATACCTAACCGGACAGAGTTCTTAAATTGGGAAAGTTATTACTGAACACACGGTATAAAATAAATCCTTCTAATTGTTTTTCCAAATTAAAGGGTAAGAAGACCTAATACCGTAATTCTCACCCAATCTGGGTTCATTAGATAGGTTTAAGGGAAGCTTCAAAATATTTATTTAACTGGTTGTGATACAAATATAACTCGATAATTTAGCGTTAATAAAATTCGATCTTTAAGACAAATTGCATAATTCCTACGCGATTCCGAATAGATTTAAAAGTGGTCTTTGATTCGGTTTAAAACTGTTGTTATCTGGTTGAACAACCCTTGCTATAAATTCAGATCGATCCTCAAAACAATTAATGGGCACCCTACTTTACCTACAAAGAATCATAGTCACGTATTCGATTATTCCGAAAAGACGAGATGCTTTGACGTTTCTTATTGCAGAATTCCCAAGAACAATCAAAATTGAGCAATTTTGTTTAGGTAACGTACGAAAAACAATGTTATAAGTATAAGCAATTCGAAAAAAAACATTAAAGCTATTAGTTAGTCAAAAAAGCTACAAAAGCAAATCACGATGACGAACCAAATCTCTGCAAGTGCTATTTAAATGTAATGAGAGCCAAAATATTATATTCACATTATTGTCTTACAAAATACAACGCCATTTGTCACAATACATAAATAATTTGATATACTATTTACAAAAATATGATGTCACGATTGATTTTGTAATATGAAATACTACACAATTTTCCGTTTTTCATCATTTAGCCGCAAAAGACATCCCTTTGGCAGTAAAATAGCTGAATGTTTGCACACAACATTCCGCGAAACTTGTAATTTGTTTTTCAATTTTTAATCAACTCATATTGATGAGTGGTCATTTGTGTTGATGGTTTCAGAGGTATTGATGACGGTTTTTTCTGCATAATTTATGTTAAAGTTTATCGATTGAAAAGGGTACTTTTTCCGGTTCGAACTGCACTTTAAAAATAGATATTTCCGTATTATATTTACTACATTATACCATTAGTTCTTGTTCATGAAAGAAAAAGAAAAACAATGCAGAATAACTAATCAGTTGTGGCAACTCATCACTATGTAGAATCACTGAATTATTATTCATTGTATCGACTTTGAAGAAGCCTACATAGAAAATATTTCCAGATGCTTGTACTTTTTTACAGAGCACATCAACAGAATCACGACGCTTCTGCAAATTATAATTTAAAATGTTTCAATGCGCAATTTTGTTCCAAAAAAAACTTATACCTCAGTTGAGGAGTCGTAAAATTTTCGTTCATCTCATAACATGTTTGTTTAAGTCATTAGGCAAATAATATGAAAGTATTGCAAAAATTATTGTTGTTTGTTTTGTAATTTGGCATTATCATGCAAAACTTCTGTAGTTAAGTCATAAAATTTTGCACATTTATTATTGGAATATAACTTCTTGGATTTTTTTTTTTCGTTTAAGAAAAATTAAATTTTGTAACAAATTAAGAAGATAAAGAAGTAGATTGGTGCGGGTATCTCAAGACATTTTTTTAAATAACTTTTTTAATAACCCTTTAAAAATCTACTATTCTCAATCGTAACTGCGTATTATCTCGAGGAAAACTTGAAGTATATACGAAACGAACTACTTCGAATGACTTATTTTTCAACAGATTTGGTTAAAATTCGATTTTTCGGAAAGGTCTTGAAATATACAGTTCGGCTGCATCGGTCTCAATTGGTAAAATCAGCAGCGTACCCGTAAATGACTTATTTTTTACATACTTGTTTTTTATGACCGTAAACTTATAATCCAACTAGAGGCCAAACGGTAATAGGTACGAACTTCCGATTTTCCGGGGACCAGCCCCCATAAAGGCGTCTACACATTGAGAGCAATTTTCGTCAAAAATTGCGTTTTTGACGGAAATTTGACGTTTCTACCTACAAGGCTGCAGGGAATTTCCTTCAAAAAAGCAATTTTTGACAAAAATTGCTCCCAATGTGTAGAGGCCATAAGTCTAAACAAAGATTTTATGATTTTCAATTTTCTTCCACCCTGTCCCGAACCCTCCAAAATCACGTTTTTTTTTGGGATATTTTGAAAACGGTTTCTACGATTTCTTTTATTTTTAGATATGTTTTGAAGGTATTCTAGGTGAACATTTCGTCCATACATGGACTAAAAAATAGCCATATTGAATTTTTAAAGCCAAAGTTTAATCACTCAAAAAGAAATTTTTTAAACTTTTTGGTTAAATTTGGATTTGATCTAGAATGAATTGGTAAAGTATCCGTAATGGCTTACCTTTTCATTTTTACTGTTTTTATTTGACAATATGGTTGTAAATCACTCCAAAACATACTAAAATTCGTACTTCCATACTAATTTTCAATTTTGAAATGATTTTGGGATTTATGAATCAATCTATCCGGTAGTAAGCCAGTAAGCATCAAAAACAGTACGAAAAAATAATTCACGGAGGGAACTATATCATAAGTTCGAGTATTCCGCAAAATCTGGGACACTTGGTCATTTCTTTCTAGAAACGTATGATTTATACCTTGGCATATCTGGTTTTTCTGAAGCTTGATTACAAAAGTATTTGAATAAAAATTACCCAATTAAATCAGAACTAAAAACCAAATGTTCGAGATCAGCAAGATAAGGTGGTCACCATTTTGATTTGGCGTTGCTGTCCGTCATTTTGAATAACTGTCAAAATCTAAAACTCATCATCAGATTGAACTGTGATTTTCGTATTTCGTAGCTGATGATAAGACATTATCACAACGTACCTATGTTCCGGTCTAGGTCAAGCGATTACCTATCTGCACAGGCTCACATTTGAAAATTTTAAAATAATCGCATTCCCCCGATCTTTATTATTTCATCTTGATACAAAAAAGCATGATTAAGCTTATAAACATAGCATCATTATTTTTTTAAACCTTCTCATATCTGAGTTTATTTTTATCATTTCTTTTCATTAATCAATATATACGTTTTATAAAAAAAGACTTTATAAATTGACGCCTCAGAATATAATACGAATAAGTCGCGAATGGCCAACTTTACAGGAGAGCGATTTCAAGGTGAGTATAGGATTTGAAAGAATTGAAACCTCTATAACTTGGAATAATTAATTTTCCGGTATAATATTCACATGAAAGGTAGCGGTCGTCAAACAGTTCCCAAAAAGCAGAAAAAAGAATTTTTGCAAAAAACCGAATTATTCGACTTATATTCTGACAAGTCAAAAAGTATTGTATTCCTCAGAAAGATTTAATCAAAAACAAGACCACTAAACTAATGAATCACCAACTCAAAACCTCCTTCAAATTCCAAAATCAAACAGAGATTGATCAGTAAACTTTCCAAACTGGACCACGTCAATGATCTTTCTCTAATCATTTTAAAATTGCTCCCTCGTGCCTAATAAAATTGACCCGAGTGTAAACGACACTTGGGAAATTGTTTACAGAGAGTGGAATTTAAAGTTATAATGTCGTTACAAAGCGCCTGATTCAAGTTCATTTGCGTTCGTGTGCACCGAAGATCTCTTGAACTTGCGCCATGTGGTCCATTCACTGAATTTTCGTTTAAAATCCGTCATATCAACTGAGAAGTGAGCATTCAAATCAGAAATTGTATCATCCAATTGAAGTAAAATTTCTCTCAAGCAAAAACTTCTCTTGGCGCATTCCCTTATCATCAATGTGCGGAGGCAGTTATCGCATTTTGCCAAAAATACGCAGCATTGTGTCCACACATAGATATGCAAAAATTGATTGAACAATGTTCTCAAGTGGGTCTAAAGTTCGCGCCGAAAGCACCTTCACAGTGTGGAAAGTTGTTTCAATAGTTTTGCAAATGGATTCGAGAGCATGCCGCAAAAGCAAGACTGAAGGTACATTTTTTCATTGATGGAAAACGAATTCAATGTCACATCGTATGATTAAGTTCTGGCTACTTTTATTTCTCACTTGCGCACATTTCTAGCCACCTGTTCTAGGTTACAACTGAGACGAGGTAACACACAAAACATCATCCGATGAGGATTTGTGTTATCAGAAAAGGGGTACCGCAGTACAAATTTCAAGTGTTTTTGTCATGTTTGAAGATAATCAATTTTAAATGTCAATGAATTACGCGATAGCGGTGGTTTTACGTTTGAACAACAGAAAAAGGCTTAGAAATTTGTAAAAAAAAAGAATTGTGAAGGGTTGATAACCTGTTATGTAGGTTTAATCAGTTGCTGTTTAAGTAAGTTTAAATAAGAAAATTATATCTGCACTAATCGAGATTCGAACTCGAAACACTTACGTCATAGACCGAGTGCCCTATTTGTCGAACTGAAAATTGACGTTTTATTTTACTAAAAAAGTATCCAGTAGGGTAAAGTGGTACAAGTTGGACAGGGCTTTTTTTTCTTGATAAATTTAGTACTTCATTTTTATTTGTATATTTTTAATGCTCTAGTTTTATAATTTGGTTCCTTGTGCTTAAAAAAATTTAGTACTGTATTTATCAAAAAAAAATCCCTGTCCAACTTGTACCGGCGAATTGTCCAACTTGTAACACTATGTCCAAATTGTATCACTTTACCCTAATTAAACATCCTTTATTTTAAAAAATATTTAGAAGAAAACGGAGAACGGACTGAATATTCTATCTAAGTGAAATTTGGAAATAAGTTATTTTTAATGTTTCCCATAAACCACTCGTACTTTATTTATAAAACCCATTTTATTCGAAAATTTTCAAAAAATTCAAAGTCATTCTAAGCACTTAAGGCTTACAACATTTTTAAATATATATATTCTGCAGCTACAATTATGGTATTGTCTAATTTACTACACATCAGAAGCGTCCTATTCTGGATTGCCTCTTTCGTTCTAGAAGAGTTTGATTCATCTATAACTTAAAAAAATATGTATAATAAAACCAATTTTTATTGGATTTTTATAATTAAGGATGAAGCTTATTATTTTAAACCCAAGTTTATAGAGGGAATCGTAAGTGTGAAAATGTCTCTTGAGACTAGCTCATCGGAAAATAAAGAAAAAGGAGACAGACTGGATTATCGCGACTAGTAACGAGGGTCTTTAAGGCTGTGGAATTAAAATGTTCTCCAATAACTGAGTATTATAGTCAACGGTAGTGCTGCTTCAATCACGAGTAATCACAATCTAAGCTTATTCTATCCATACATCCAGGGTTTTTACACCGGAAGGCACTTAGTCTCATAACTGACAAAATCGTATTAGGGATTTCTCCGCCAAAGGCCTTACACTCTTACCAACTGATCCAGAGTATGATTATTATTACAGTAGACTTTCGCTAATTCGGCTCCTTTAACATCGGGATACTTTTTAATTCGGGCAGCAGTTAAATTTGAAAAGAGTTTATTGACATTTTTGAAGCTCAATTGTAATTATCGAATGAAGCAAATATGTTCAAATTTGCCATGCTTTGTCTCAGTTGTAATGTGATTTTACATTATTAAGGAGATTTCATAAAATTTATAATAAATATGAGTATGAAAACTTAATATGTGAATGCAGATGAACATAAAATTGTTGCTTTTCAAAAAGCTTTATGCCCGAATTTCTCTCTAATTCAAATGACATTTCGGTCCCAAATGCCCGATTTTGAGAGAGTCTACTGTACTTTCTTTGAAGTATGTAATAATAGTGCATGAAACCTAGCCTATCCCTAGTCAGGATTGGAATCTAACGTAATATTTGAAAACCACGAATATACATCATTTAGTAAATTAAATTAAATCCCGGGAAAATCTTAAACTTAATTCTTAATTTCTACTTCAAAAGTAAAACCGGATCCTTGAGGATGGTTATATCAAATCCATCCCCACTCCGACATTTTGGGATAGATCAAATTTTGTTAAGATGTCTAAATAGGTAAATTTAAAGCGTTAAATATGCGCTGAATAATTGAGTGTCCAGGTTCGGGAGGTATTTGAAATATTTCAGACATAGGGGAGGGTGGGGAAGTTCACACAGCTGAAATTTTCCAGGACTCATTAACTAAAAGAATATATAAATCATATTCAAACAAATTATGTTCAGTTACTTTCTCCTTATTTGATTATCAGAAAATACACAGGATAATTTCTAAATAATTTTTTTCGTCCTAAAAATATTTATTTTCGGAAATAATGATCTCGTGAAACTATCCACCAGTAGTTTGAAGCATGAAGCTCCTGTACCATTTTTCTCGACTTTCCCTTAGCATGATTCGGTCGCCGATAGTCGATTAATGGCTGGGCTCCAAGTTGTACCCAAGAAAACGGAAAAGTACCTACTTATAAGCCCTATATTGAAGAATAATTTTTCGTGGTAGTTTTTTTTTTAGCCCATTGTCACTTAATCCCATATTCTGTGCTTTGCGCCTGCTCCTTTCTTTCCTTGCTACGCTAAATGAGTCTACTCAAAGTTTTATATAGCTATTTTGCTTTATCTGGAACTGTACTACTTAGCTTAGCTCGATTTTATTAGTTGGCTTATTAATACGATCTACTTTACCAGAGTTTCTGCCGTTTCTGAGGAACCAGTAATGGTTATTCGGTAACAGACGCAACCTTATGCTCTAGACACACTTACGACTATAGTCCAGAGACGACTAAGCTCGTTCATGGCCAAGTCAGTTCCTGGCACACTACAAACGAGGCTTAGTATTCACTGGTATCCACAAAACAAAACTTTCGTGGGTTTTTATGCAGATATTTCTACTGAAATGTACTACTACTCCTCTGAAAATGAAACTATTTGTAATATCATGTCTCAGTACACGTGCAATAATTATTGTTAATTACAATTATTTATGAGGTGGAAGATAACTCGCGACTTAAGCCAATTTTGGCTATTCTAGTGAATAATTCTTGTTGTTATACGTGAATTGTGAAGTAAATTTAAAAGCAGTTTTATTTTCAAAGGACTACTAGTGTATTTCAGTAGAAATATCTGCATAAAAACCCACGAAAGTTATGTTTTGTGAGTGTCAGAAAATGTTAAGCCTCGTTTGTAGTGTGTCAGGAACTGACTTGGCTATGAACGAGCTTAGTCGTCTCTGAACTTTAGTCGTAAGTGTGTCTAGGGCATTAAGCACGTTTTTGGTAAATAAATATATAATCAACATACCTATTTAAGTACGATTCGAAATTACACCATTGTACCCTAAAACTCTAAGTCCTTGCACCTAACTAATAATATTACCAAGTGAAGGCTTCCAGGCTTCGCACATACTCTGCCTTGGAACACTTCATTAATGGATCTGACATATCTATGGCAATATGTTTTAATAATCAGTATTAAGTCACACATTTCCTACAAAATAGGTCAGCTTTATTAAAAGAATATGGGAAATATATAAAGTGTTCGAAGCCAGAGTGTCTGCCTGCGCAGCCTGCAAGCCTTCCTTTGTTTACATCAAATTGTCAAATACGGCAAAATCAATTTCAGCGCTCGAGCTACCACATGCGAATCTGCAGGTTCTGATTGTTTTTTCTGACAGATATTTCTTGAATTTATTTCTCACAAAAAAATCAATTTATGTACTAGGGAGAAAGTCAAATTATTAGAAGTGAACAATACGTTTAAAAAAGGAAAAAATGGAAATTTAAATTTCGTGAAATTTTACTAATCTAAAGAATATTATAGACGTATTAAACCACAAAAATCAACTAATAATGGAATTTGCACGAATCCCGAGTAAAAGGCACTCCGAGGATGCACAAAAAAAATCTCAATTGATAAAAGCTTATCTGAGTTTGTCACTGTTTTCTTATCGTTATTATCAAAAATTCGCAGAATTCAGCAGATTGCTGTCAAGTTTATAGTTCAATCGAGATTGAATTGTTCGTCTCTACTGAGAGCCACTCCTTAAACTCCAAGGACATTCACTTGCTCAATGAAGAGCCTTTTTATTTAATGGAAGTTTACTTTTCGCGCAATTTTTTATTACTTTTCCCTCTGATACATTCAATTAGAGATTTCAGTGAATTTTTCTGCGAAATGAATAACAAGAAGAATATTACGTAGTATTTGAAGGAAATTGAACCTTTTTTGGGAGTTCAAAGTTAAGGAAAGGCAATACGAGGAACCTCGAGAAGCTTGCTCAATGACGATGACTTCATCGGGAATTAGTGGAAAAAAGTCGATGTCGTCACTGTGTCAGTAACGAAGAGTAACGATAAAATATTACAGAGGAAATTGCTCAGCGATTTTCACCTCAATCAATTATATTAATAGATGGAAAGTGGCGCATTTTTGCAAATTTCTCACCTTTATTGCTGCGCCAGGAAAATTGTCTCTTGCCAAGACGCCTTTGACAGATAGACTTTTTTCACTTATCACTTTCACACATTTTTCCCGCACTTTTCAATTTTCCTACTGGGGCAAACAATGATGGAGCATCTTGGAAATTTATTAGATAAGGGTTTAGTGCCCAAATTAGTTATTTATTGAACTTTTCAGCACGGAGTCACAGAGAAAAAGGTTTTCACAAGTTGCACACACAAAATACAAATGACACCCAGTGGGACATCGAGTGTGACGGCACGCAATCGCTGGCCAAACTGCTAGAAAAGGCAAACTGTACACAGCACGAATATTTGAAAATTCAAATATTCAAATGTAACGATCTATTCTATTCCTGCTGATGAGAATTGCTTTTGAGCAGGAACTCCCTCTCCTCCTGCACTCTCTTCCTCGGTTACCCTGAATTGCACCAATACGATAAGATAGGTCGTCATAGCTGAAATCATCTAAAAGAGACAGAAAAGTAATTAATGATTGATCTCTAACCTAAAAAAATCAATAATACCGCAGTCATAACGGACAGGTCAATCGTGAAGAAATTAAATGCATGAACCTCCAATTTCTTGACCTTCATTATGGCTAGGATGTCGTTAAGTTTTGATCTGAGATTGTCATCAGAGGAGTTTCCTCTTGCTTGCGTCAGTGATGCCATTGCTTCTGTCCATTTTAGCTTAACGACCTCACCACTCGAAAGTATCGACCAGAATTCAATGGTATGCATGGCCACAAGAGAAAAGCTGAAGGCAACCAAGACCTCAGCATCAGACACAGCAAAATTCGTGCGAATATGGTTGATTATGTAGTGCAGCTGAACAATAGCACAAATAAAACCTAAACAAAAAGCTAAGTTAAATTCCAATAACATTATAAACCTTTAAAACGCTTTACCTGAAAGAAAATTCAATATGACCTGTTTCCCAAAGTATATATTAACCCTTTCGTTGAGATTCTGAAGTATTGCTACCATCTCCGCAACAAGGGGGCCTGCCGAAGTGTTTACACTAGCAACTGGTCGGATTTTCATGGAGTTTCCTTGCTTTCCCAATATAGACATTTGCGCTATTAGAGCATCCAATTCCCCAGAAAGGTTTGCCCGGATTGACATCCGAAGGAGCTGAGTTCGACTGGACAGAAATGACATGGCTCCCACGAATTGGAAATTGAATACCATGAGCGCAAACTTAGGTAGGCAGAAAGATGCTAAGTGTATAAGTGACCACGTGTTGTTCAGATCAACAGTTGTGTAATAAGTTAGTGATGCAACAGTTAAACCAGAAGCGATGCTAACTAAGACGAAAACGAAAGATAACCTTCCGGAAACCTTGTTGACTTTGTCATAATTGATGGCGAAGTAATCACGAAGCTTCTCGTCACACATTGCAAAAGAATCTAGAATTTCCTTAAAGACAAAATGGCGGAGTTACTTGTCTTATTTCTAGCAAAACATTTTTAATTTATTTAACGAAGAAAGCCAATCACTTAACGACATTCGTCAAATACAGCCTACTATATGAACTTCTTAACGAAGAGCATAAGTGAATAAAAGAAGTCAAAATTATTTTCAAGATTTTCGTTGATAAGGTTTTATCTCACATTTTACTGTCTCGTAGTTTCCTAAATTGCTGATAAATTCAAGATTTATACAGGTTTCGGATTAATGTGGACTACTAAAGATTGAACCTAATTCCCGAAGAACCTCTATCTCTAAATAACAAATTCAGCCCTACTAAATTTTAATGCCCTCTCTAGTCACACTTATGATTTAAGCAAAAAGACGTCTTAACGTAATTATAATCAAAATAATAATCAGAGACATTAGATTTCCATCAGTTTCTCACTAATCCGTTTCTCAGCTTAAAGCAAGAAACTGATGGAAATTTTGTCAAATCAATATTTTGATTACAATTACGTTAAGCCGTCTGTCGGATTAAGTCGTAAGTGTGTCTAGGGCATTACAGTGTGAACTATTAGGAGCCCTTATTCTATAATTTTATGTCCAAATGATTTTTTGGAATAAATCGATATAAGAAAATTTGATGATAAATCCTGTAAGGGCCTCGACAAACTTACGGCTTAAGCTGAGAGACGGCTTAATGCAAAATTGATAGAAATGTAGGTAAAACATTATTTAGGCTAAGCCGTATCTTAGGTAATCATCTGGTCTATATAAGTTCTAAACCTCAAATCTTAATCTTAATAGTATCGTAATCCATTTAGTATTGGAAAACATAAAACGTTGTATGTTTAAAAAAAAAGAATTGAACGATAGCGACGTTTGCTGTTTTCGTTAAGATCATTGCCATATTTAAAAGTCTTAATTGCAGATTACTGCGATTAAGAATTTAGGACTTTTTCGGATTATTTAATCAAAAATTTAAGCTTGTATTTAAAATACCTTTGCAATATTTAAAACGTATTTTGTATGGCAGAATCTCTTGATTTTTAATTGTTCTGGAAATTTCTGTTAAATTCTGAAATTAAAATAAGGTAGGTTGGTCTAGTTTCACGCATGTTTCATTTTCGAAAAAATTGATTTTTAAGACGAAAAAAAATGTAGGAATTGTCCCGCATATTTTCAGACAGTCAATACTCAAGAGAAACTAACGAAAAATAGTTAGTATTATACTATTAGTTCATATTCGTTTGGCAATTGAGTCATGAAATAAAGTTCAGCTACGCGAAACTGCTCAACTTTCCCCTACTGCTCCTACTACATATTTAAGAATTTACGTATTTCGTTAGACACCATTTTGAGATATTGTACATGGAATTGTACAATATCCTCTACACTAAATAAAAGATCCAGGTTCAATATAATAAATATTTCCTTTAACTGAATACCTGTCCTAGTTCTCGATTCTTAAGCGCAAAGATAATGGCCATGATGAAGGCAAAAGAATTAGGAGTTGATTGAAGCCAATTGGCAGCCATTGCAACATTTGCTGATCCATCGTTTTCCTTGAACATGCTAACAAGGCACAATGCGTACAGGATAAGCATCGCTATTGACGGTAAAACTTGCAAGGCGTTTGCTGTTCGTGCCTTTCGAGAATTTCCTGCCAGGAAGCTCCTTCCGAAGGGCCTCAATCCCAGCGAAATTGCCAGCAAATTGAAAATTCTGGTGTTCTCCATTAGAATCTAAAAAAGTACTAACAGACTTTTAGCGCGTGTAATAGAAGCCGTAGGTCAGGTGCATTATGTTGAGCAATTGTTAAGGATAATTGATCAATTCCATTAGTGCGTGCCATAATTGAACGAACAGCAGGACAAAAACTCAATTATCGGATTCTTGCATCATTTGGGGGTAATTGAAACAACAATAAGTCATCGCTAGTCATCGCTCAATAAAGATCGTGGGAAATTTTATTGCTCTGTCTATACAGGAAAAATAAGATGTTATATTAATTCATTAAGTCTGGAATATTGCTTATGATAATCCAAAATTATTCATAATTGTAATATTTTTGACAACAATAATTTTTATTAGAACTTAGAGTAAACGGTAACATATTTTTCGAGTTTTTTTTAATCTTAAGACTTCCTCCCTCCGCATAGTACAGAAATTTATAAATTTAGAATCTTTATATACAAATTTTGAAGTTAAAATGTTTAAAATTAATAATTTGTGATAATTTAAAGAAATATTATATGTATATTTGTTAAACTTCGTTAAGTTTACATCGTTCTAACTAAAAATCCAAATGAAATTTAAGACTTAAAATTTAAAAGATTTAGAAAGAAATCTTGGGAATTTTGATACTTTTCGATTTGGATTTAATTTAAACACTTTACGTTTGATTTCCAGGATTAAGTCATCCGTTTTTCTCGGAAACTTTTCGTGAACTTTATCGATATATTTCAAACGAAGAATTTTCTTCTCTCAATCTCATATTTCAGTCTCATACTAAGTTCCTTTACATACAGGGCATACAGGTAACCCTATTCCTTTATGAAACGAATTGTTTTTGACCGTTACGTTGGACCTAGTTTAAAGGGCTGCAGACAAATAACACAAACATCGTAACATCGTAAAACACATCGTAAAGTTAGGAAAAAATTAGGATTAAGGGACAGTCACAAGGTAAATGATTAGCGTAGTATAAATCTCTTTTGTATGAACTATTCTCCATATCCATATTGTAGATATAATCCGCGTTAGTAAGTTGAATCCTCTTATTTCCAAATACGCTTTTCAAATGAGATTTGGGTGATAAAGAATGAGAGACATGTACTTGTAATGTTCTACGGATCCTCCCATTATTCAAAATCCCGAAAGACAAAATCCCAAACGCCAAAATCCCGAAACCCAAAATCCCGAATTATCCAAAATCCCGAAAGCCAAAATCCCGAATTCTTAAAAGTGTCATAGCTACTCCCAAGATTGCACCTGCGCTTACTGGAAGCAAAGGGAAATCTTCTATGTCTTGGGAAATTATTCTGAAGATTTTCCTCCATATAATTTCATCCCTTTCAGGATTTTGAACATTCGGGATTTTGGCTTTCGAGATTTTGACTGCCACCGCTTGCGGTATATCTTCTTAATTGCTTAAAAGACTTTTTTATTTGTGTCTTAGGTATTGTCCAGATGAACGTTTCGTCCATATACGCCATAATTATGGCGTAATGTCACTCCTAACGGTTTTCTAATGTCAGCTTCTTTTCTCTGCAAAGAAACAATAAAAAATGGCATAACAAAAATAGCTATTGATTTTTTCTTTAAGGAACTAAAAGTTTAGAATAAATCCTAATCTAGAATGTTAATTGCAGTCCAATCTTATTAAAGGACCTACCTACTGAACTTCATTGACAAAAAATCGAAAAAAACACAACTTTAAAATTTTTGTTTCTCAGATTAGAAGATTCGATTATAGTGGGAGTGATTTCTTGCGAAACCGCTGCATCCATGCCTCCTTTTGAACCCGTTATGTGCCTCCAATTAAATTAATCCCTGTTAAAGCCATTAAATAAGGCAGCTTTAATCTAGATAGGTCTTCATCAGACAGCTTTACACATAGTAAGTGGCCAACTCCTAAGTTTGATTAACTCCTAGTCAGTTATTCTTAAAACGACTTTAAGCAAAATTTGATTTTAATAACTTAAAATTTATTTTAGTTAAAAAATAAATAGAATATAGAAAATAAAAAAAATTGATTTAATAAAAATTTAAGTTTGTATCACCTATTCCAAAAATTTTAAAATAAAGCCTTATTAAATGTGTTAATTGAAATTTAAGAATTTATTCGCAGCCTGAAATTCTTTAATATAATAATCTTGGATTTAAAAAAGTGACAACTTTTAGTGACCCTTTTGTTGAAAAGAGATCTTATAAAAAAACTAAATTGGATTAAAATTTCATTTTTTTAGTTGTCCGTAAAGTTTAAATAGTTCAAAAAAAGAAATAAATTGTAACTTATATGTAAATATTACAAATATTATTAACTTTTAATTCGAAAATTCAAGTTTTGTGACGAAATATTGGCAAATTTCTTTATTTTTATTTATTATTATTATTAGAAATCTTTATTTTCGTTTTGCTAAAACCAAGGGCATGACATTTCCTAAGTTTCTCATCAGTTTTTAGCGTACCGAAAAAACTTTCGGGTTTATTAGCTGTTTTCTGTCAGTGTAGAATGAATTATCAAAAAACATAAATACAAAATAAAAGCCAACTTAATATTGAATAGGCAAGCGAAAACTACAAATTGGAAACGTACGTAGTTTTGGAGATATCTTGTGAAATGTGTACGAAAACAGGGAAAAATTTACACTAAAACTGGTCACATTTTTCAGAGCTAATGTCAGCCCCCTGGCTAAAACTATCGTGAAAATTTCAGTGCCTTTAAAGATCTGAATTAAATTACTGACTAAGTATGAATTTCTATTGACGAAATTTAATTTTGTACTGCTCATGTCACTCAAACTCAGATATTATGTCTGTTTGTTTTCTTAGAATTAATTAAAGGAAAATGTGTACAGTAGACTCTCGCAAATTCGGCTCTTTTAAGATCGGGCTACTTTTTAATTCGGGCAGCGGTTACATTTTGAAAAAAGTTTGTTGTCATTTTTCAAGTTTGATTATGATTATCAAATGAA
Source organism: Phlebotomus papatasi (assembly GCF_024763615.1). Taxonomy (NCBI): domain Eukaryota; kingdom Metazoa; phylum Arthropoda; class Insecta; order Diptera; family Psychodidae; genus Phlebotomus; species Phlebotomus papatasi. The sequence goes on from NC_077223.1 coordinate 62,487,747, forward strand.
TCAAATATGCTCAAATTTAGCATGTTTTCTCTTAGTTTTGATGTGATTTTGCATTATTTAGGGATTTTCATGTAATTTACGATATATATCAGTGTGTAAACTCAATATCTATATGCACATGTCGCCCGAATTTCTGTCTAATTCGGCTGACATTTTGGTCCTATATGCCCGAATTTGAGAGAGTCTACTGTATTATACTTTAAGTACAATTTGCAGAGATTGAAGTATAAAAATGAATGCCTTAACGCTAACCTACCGACCGCTTTCAGTCATATTTCCTAGCACACTCGGTCAAGTAGTAGACCGCATTAGGATACTCAATAAATTTTTCTTGGAAAGAGGAAATAATTAAAATTTAAACATTAAAAAATATTTTACATGCATTTTTAAGAAATTCACAAAGTTTGATAGCGACATTGTATACCGTTTAAATATGTTTTACTGTGAAAAGACTTTTAAACCGACCAATTTGACAGGTTTTGGTAGGTTGTGTTACAATCGTAATGAAGATTTAGGCGTTAACGTAAACATATTTTGTAGGTATCACGCTTAAGCATTCCGCGAAGTCCCAGTGCCCACTGTAAGAGGATTCCTGCCAAACAATTTTCCCCCCAATAATTTCCATGTAAGAATTAATTTTGTTAGAATAATTTAAGATCCGTAATTGTTAAATGTTTTGTAGACCTGAGGAAGGAGGAAGCAGGCCTCCGAAACGTTGTAAGGAAAGTAAAGGAATGAAAAGCAGTAAGGTCAATCCGTGTCTTTTTATCGTTTACATTCCGCGAAGTTCTCTCTATTTCGTCAACCTTTTTAGTAACTAAATAGAGTATTTAATGGGTATTTCCTCGGTAGTATAGTGATCAGTACACCCAATTGTATTTTCAGCAGCTTTTATTAGTTAACAAAAACAATTCATTTGTAGTCAATCCTAGCTAACTACCCTAACTACTTATTTCATGGAGAAACTTTTCATCATTGAACACGGTTTTCCTAATTCTAAACTGAACTTCATCGTCTTGGAACCACCTCTTTATGTCAAAATCCGGGAAGAAGAACTTAATCTCCTTTTCGGCTGTTTCTGGAGAATCTGAAAAAAATATTTTTAATTAGTTGTTAAGTTAAGTGGTGGTCTTGTTTCACCTGATCCATGAGCTGCATTCCTAGTGTCTGAGATACCAAATCTTCCTCTAATGCTCTCAGGATGAGATATGATGGTTTTGTAGACTTTAGTTGGCCCCAAGAGTTCCCTCCATTTCACTATGGCTTCTTCTCTGGTTAGGATGTATACATCTGATGGTCCACTGCTCATAAAAGTCACCAGACGCTGGTAGAAGAACTTCCTGGAATGTTCAGCGTAGAAATCTTCGGCAGATTTCCTGGTAATAGAAATTCTGTTGTTTCTGACGATCTGGAAGTCATTCTTTAAAATGATTTCCCGTATTTGTTTAAGTGCGAAATTATTTTTAATAACGTGGGGCTTGATTATGGCCAGAGTTAGCTCCAATGGAACAATCTTGGTCATCCTGAGGCATCGTGAAAACTTGCGGAAAATGCACTACTGGAGTTTTTTGAGGTTATGTTGCACTAACAGCTGATTTTAACACAATCTTCGAGCACTTTCATGACAGTTGAGAACGGACTTAGGGGGTTATATTGGGATTTTGAATTATAACGGTTAATTAAAGTTATGATAAGAGAAAGTAATTGAAAATTAAGGAAGTACAACTTTTTTTTTAATTTTCAAATCACGATGATTAACAGCAAAGAGAAATTAGAATATGTGATTACAAGAAGGCAATTAATGAGTAGATTTATATAGGCCACTTTAGAAAAGAAAGGTATTTAACCTAAAACAAAAGCAATAAAAAAATGGTGAAAAGAAGTGTTTTGAAAATACAAAGAGTGAATGCACTTGTGATATTTTAGAGAAAAAAGTATCCCCAAAAGTGCATGAGAAAGTGAGAAAGGTATAGCTGCACATCATTTTCTCTCTTTTCCTCACGCATAAAGTGGGGATGGGCCAGAAAGAGACGGCAAGATGACAAAGACGAAAGTAAGAAGAAGAAAGTGAAGGAAAAGTGGGGACTTTTGACAGTTCCTCCATGAAAAAAAAACTCTCATGCGCAAGTTAAAATGTTGCATCTAGTTTCGCCTGCTCTTTCACACCTTTGCTAACTTTGAAAATATTCTCTCGGCTATTGCTATCTCTCTCGCATACAAGAGAGTGAGAGAAACTCGCGCACGAGAGATTTAAACAAAATAAAATATTTGAGGAAATATCAGTTGGAAGCTTTAACTCAGAGAGGTTAGCCGCGTGTGCCGCTCAATTTCCTTCTGTTACATTTCTCATTATTTTTTTTTATACAAATTTCATTATTTTTCTCCTTTTCAACACACGTCACACAGAATTTTTCTACCATTTTTTTTCGTGCATTTGATTTTTATATTTTCATTACCAAACGTCATCTTTTCCTGTCAAAAAAAAAGTGATTTTCGTTGTGCGCGCGAATTTTGAAAACAAAAAAAAAATAATAAAAGAGGGATTTGGCGAAGGTGGTGAAAATTTTTGAATGAAAACCGAAGAAAATTGTGTTTGGAAAAAAATTCGGGTGAATGATTTTGCTGTTGTTTATTGAGGAATCCAAATGGAAAAGTGAGTGGAAAGTCATTCCTTCGCGCATTTTGTGGTGAAGTGAAAGAAAAATCCTGCACAATTTGCTGTTATCCATTTCTTTATTTATTATATGAATATTTTGGAGGAAAATTTAACAAAAAAAAAAAATAAATAAATAGAAGACATTTAGAGAGTTGTGAATAAAAAAGTGAGATAGTTTGAAGAAGAAATTTCGTCAACTTTTCCTGAAGATTGTCGCCAAGAGATTTTCTTCAAGCAGTCTTGTCGATTTCTTCAGCAAATGTGAGTTTGATTTTTTTTTTTAGCACTAACAGTAATTTTTCATCGTGCTAATTTCTCTATACTGAAAACTCGTGTCTGGGTTGTCTTGAGTTTCTCTTGCGATGGAAGCAAAAATTTCCTCCACAAAATTTCTAATTTAGGTGAAGAAAAACGCACACAAATACAAGAGACTTGCAATCACAATGTGACGATTTTCTCATAACATCAACAATCTTTTTTCCTCAGTTTTCTCAACTTTCCTCAGATACAAGTGGCTTTTCTTGTGGAAAAATTGTCTATACTTGTGCTAATTAATTTGAGGAGGAAAAACAAGCTATTTTTAATGATAAAACGACACCAAAGGATGATGTCTCATTAAAAAGGTGGTAAAAGAGATTGAAGAAGAGAGAAGCAAGAGCATACATATAATGATCCACCAGTTGATCATACACAAAAAAAAGCTCCGTAACAACTTTTCTTTCTGTTGCGTGAAACGGTGCACAACATCGTGTTTCAGTGACTGACTAACTTAGTGCGCTGCTTAAAGTGGTTTTGTTGCCATTAATTCCATATTTCTGCCAGTTTGCTAACATGCCCGCAATTGTCCAATCACCCATCCACCGGAGGATTCGGCAGAATGTCTGAAGGACGATGGGTAGTTGTCCCACAGACATCGGCCAATGACTCGATGACCTAGAATTTTTTCTTTTCTCATTTTGATAAGACATATCAAATATTTTTCTTCAAATACAAAAACCAAAAGGAACTTTGTCGTAGTCAAATATTTAAGTAAATCAATCATGTGATTTGGAGATGATTTTGAAGGGAGATAATTACAATATTTATTAATCTACTACCGAATGTCTATGGAATTTTTATTGGAAAAATAATAGTACGCATGAGAATAAAATTATAGGTTAGATTCTAACCTAATCTAACCTAAATATCTCCGGAAAAAAACTCACCATGAACTTATTTCATAGATAAGTTCATGAAGTACAATTCTGATAAAAATAAAGCGCTGCACAAGGAACTGTTCGGTAAAAATAAATATCCTGCGGTGACATGATAACTTCTTTACGATAGTATCGACCTATCGACTATCAATTCTGAAAAATTGAAATGATATTAAATGCACTTTTTGTAGTTAATCAATATTTATGCACGGACTCAACTTTTAAAAATGATACAATAAATAATCTCATAATGTTTAAAAATTCATCATTCACTAAATCTGATATATAGTAGACTCTCTCTCAATCGGGAATATGGGGCGAAATGTTATCCGGTTTAGCGATAGAATTGAGCGTCCAAGCCTTTGTAAATTTCACAAAAAGTGCTCAATTATAAAGAATCTCGATAAAATAGGAAGAACTACAGTGAATTTGATCGAATTAGCTTCATAATTAAACATGAAAATTGTCAACAAAATTTGTCGCCCGATTGAGAAAAAACCGATTGAGCGAGAGTCTACTGTACAGATTTATCGATACTGTCGATTCGATAGTATAATTGTTACGAAATATAATTGTTTGTAAATGTTCGTGAATACCTATAAGGGACTCACGAAATACTCATAAATTATACTTATAACCCACTAAAAAGTTCCTATTTAGAAGTTAATGCTTTTTCCAAAAACAAAGTTCGTTACATGATCACTTGACGAGCATTTTTTATTCATTTATAAACATTTGTCCGTAAATGTACACAAAAAAATATTCGAAAAATTTTGTCATTTGTTCGAAAACTGTTGCCAGACAAAAAATGTACAAATAAATATTGGTAAAAGAACAAACAATGCTCGTCAAGTGATCATGTTACAAATAATGTTTGTGAAAAAGTACAACATTTTTTTAGCATTTCGTATATCACCAATAGGAAGAATTCACAAACATTTACGAAAGATTTTACGAAATATGTTTTACTGTATAGGAAAGAAATTCCAATTCTTCTAGAAATCTCTATGTAGGACGTTATACAGTGATGGAAATAGGTATAATTCCACCCCATAATTCTTAAAGAAACTCAACAAAAAAGAATTTTCAAAAAAAAAATTATACGTAAAACATAATGTCCTGTCATACCAAACCAGAAAATCGACATTTTGATTTTTTAAGGCCTCTACATATTGGGAGCAATTTTCGTCAAAAATTGCTGTTTTGAAAGAAATCTGTACTGCTGTAGATAAAATTGTCAAAATTTTGTCAGAAATGCATTTTTTGGCAAAAATCGCTCCCAATTTATAGAGGCCTTTAGCCCTTTGTCTTAATATTCTTAGAATTGTCATTGAATTCTTTCTTTTATGGACTCTACACACTAATAGAAATTTCTTTAAAAAATGCCTTTTTAAAAAAAAATCCTATATCCTTAAGACCTCTGCACATTGGAAAAAATTTTTGTCAAAAACTGATTTTTTAAAGGAAATTGTTTGCATTGATGTAGGTGGAAACGTCAAAATTTTGTCAAAAATGCAATTTTTGACAAAAATTGCTCCCAATGTGTAGACGCCTAGAAACTGCAGAATTTTTTAAAAAGGGCCATTTTCGACTAAAATTGCTTTTAATGTGTAGACACCGTTAGGCTGAAAATAAGTATATTTTAACTCTATAAATTTACTGAGGTATTTATATTTGCTAATTTAAGATTAATACATTTAAATAATTTTATTTTTAACTGTAATTATAATAAATTAAGTACCATTTTATAAGAATCTTCATTAATTTTACCTGAAATACCAAGAAGAAAGTATTTAATGGACAAAATTAAACAAAAAATAACAAAAATAAAGAAAAAAATTAAAGTCTTCAAGACGATGGATCTTATGGTGTTTACATACTAGAAACAATTTTCGTCAAAAATTACCTTTTTAAAAAATTCTGACGTTTCTGCTTACAAGGATAGGGGAAATTTTCTTTAAAAAGACATTTTTTTAAAGAAATTTCTACTAGTGTGTAGATGCCATTAGGCACTAAAAAATGACTTGGTCCTATAATACGGGCTTCAGACTTATGGCTCAGCCATAAGGCTTAGCTTCTCTAGATTCTTATCAGTCGAAAATTTTTGAAAAATTTTGACTTAGAAATGGACTAAGGAGAATTAATCTATTTGAATCAGAGGAACAAATTAAATTGGTTGCTATTTAGGATTGTGAGACTTTTGGAAACTAGGCTAAACCTCTAGTCTGAACATTGTCTAAGACAATAATTGTCAATATATCCATCATGCATGCCTCCTTAAAGTACTAGTGTTGTTAGAGACCAAAAAAATCTTTTTGCCTCTCACAACGTTGCTTTTTAGTGAAAAAAAAGACTTTTTTCGCTGAAATGTAATTATAAAACGATGCTTCCTGTTTATAGGCTGGCTGTGTTCTGATTATTTTATCTCAAAATCGTATTCGTAAGTGACCGTGGGTCATCATGGCATAAGAAGTAAAATTCATTACAAAGAAAGATTTTTAACAATTTGATCAACATAAGATGTATCAACTTATTTAGTAAAGCTTCACTATAGTATCAATCAAAACTATATTCCAAGAGGTAGACCTATCTTTTATAGGGTTACTTATGTAAAGTATGTGTACGCAAAAATCTACTAAAATGTCTCCTCTTTTTAATAATATGCAATTTAGACCAGTTTTAGCGCAAATAAATAATTTTTTTATACAAAATTTTTCACATGAAATACTGTAAAAAATAATGAACTAAAAATAATAGCGCTAGGGTTGTAATTCGGTACTGCAGGATAACCTTATAACATACTAATAAAATATGCGTTTTATGCCCTAGACACACTTACGACTAACTAGCCGAGAGACAACTTAGTGGAAAATGATGGAAATGTAGTTTGACCATTAGTTCTAATATAATTACGCTAAGCCGTCTCTCGACTAATCCTCGGGTCTGTCAAGGCCCTTAGGTGAGATTCTTAACAATTTCACCTACTACCTATTTTACATTGCAACATTGCTAGAGGTTTAGTCCAATTCCCGAAGCAATCAATTTTAGTGGTTTTTCAGAATCTAATAGATCATTTGCCTTTACTAACCCAATCCTAAGTTAAATTTTTCCAAAAAATCTTGACCGATAAGAAATTATAACAGTTGACCAATATGGCTATGCTTTAGGTCGTAAGCTCATATTAGTTTCTCTTGAGTATTAACTATCCGAAAATATACAGAACAATTAGGGTCGAATGAACACCTCTTCAACAGGGAACCCCTATTGACACTTTTGTGAAAATGTTGAAATTTATTTAATGTATCTAATAAAATGTAAGTAATATGGCGTTTTTTCATTAATCTACGTTTTTCAATAGCTCAATAGGTGCTGACACGAGTTCTTAAAATGTCAATAGGTGTTCATTTCACCCTACGCTAAATAAATTATTTTCGTCTTAAAAATGTTTATTTTCCAAAGTAATACTACAAACTACCCTATTGTCCCCTACTTAACTTAAAGTGAAATTTTGTTTATTCGGATTTCAAACCAAAATTTAAGCATAGATTTTCCGTTTTTACTTCATAATTCTTCATCTTAGAAACATTTTGGTTTTAAGATCTTATTTCAAATTAATAAATTCTTCTTCTGATTTCTGTCTGAAAGGACATTTCGCCAAAAAATTAAAAATGAAAATTTAGTAAAGACGAGTAAAACACCGGTGTCCCAAAACCAAAACAATTTTTTGACTATAGGAAGTTATTTTGTCCTCTAAATAGTCAGAAAAAATATTTTCGGTTTTGGGATACTGGTGTCCCACTCGTCCTTAAAGGAGTAAGCTATGCAAGCCATTGCGGACGGGTTTCGACCTCAAAGCAGGCCCAGGACAAGGTAGTTGAATCAAATTCAGGATCTTGTTTTGGATCGCCTTTGGATTGACTGCGAGCATCTTATGTATGGGCCAGCGACCCAAATAGGGATAACCGGTTCAAAATGATGATGATAATGATGATCCCTTAGATAGTTTAGTTGCAAAGCGTTCCTTTATTGGCTGGACCTTGTACATTCACAAAGCTCTAGTCAATCAGTTGATACTAAAAGAGATAAATTTAAATTTGTAATTTATTTTGACACTCACTGTAAGTTTTTCTTAGGTTAGGCTCAATATAACCTCACATTTAACCTCAAATTGTATATCGCAGAAAGACAAAGATTTTCTTTATTCGAAACATTATATTGATTACAACACCTTTCTGTAAGTCTTTACATATGTATACATAAAATAATCTCTTTTTATCAGTTAACGAGTATAAGATAAACCAAAATAAAATAACATTCAAAATCGATACCTCTTGATTTGTCTGAAAAAGTGATCCCGATTAGATTTCTGATTGCCATCCATCAGTAAATTTCTGTGCTAAATTCTGGCGTAGAAAATTCATCAATAGCCGCTGGGATGGAGAGAATGTATCAGAGATGATGGGGCCCATTGAAATGGTGAAAAATTGATTTTCACCCAATAATTCTTGGATGGATCGTGTCGAAGAATTCGCAAGCTGGAGCTTTCCGTTCTCAAATGGCGCAAATTTCAGGCCCAAAAGACGAATTAAGTAGAATTCACAGACAGTCTTGAATAGAAGTGGCGCACAACATGCAAAAAAGCCGGAACGCTAAAGTCCCAAAAAATGATGTTGGGGATCTGTGATGGTGCGGGATTCAATTAACCCCAAAAAAAGTAGTGAAATAAAGTGCCGAAATCTGAAATAATTGCCATGGTGCGTGAATGTGCGTGAGAAAGAGGTGAGTGGCTCGCGCGTTTATCGACTTTTTGAAGGAGATTCCGGATGGTGAGCTTAGAAAGATCATTTCTCCATCGTCCAATGAGAGATGTTCTCAGTTCGCACGTTGAAATTAATGATGGAACAAGAGGGAAGAGGCACAAAAAAGTGCCCGTGAAGACGATCATCAAATTCTCAGGCAACATAAATGAGCCACACGCATTTTTAATACGTAATTTTTGCACACATTGGAGCGCCCCATTCAGCGCGCAGATGATCGCGCGCTTTAACCGTTACAAGAGCGTTGCGCGCACTTTTTCGGGTTTGGGGACCCGAAATAGAGTTTTTGGAATATAAATTTTTTTTTTATATTATATACATATATTCTCTTCCATCCTTTGCTTTCTTTTTTCTCTCTTCTTTATTTCACGTTTTTTTTCTTTCTTTTATTTTTATTTTATTTCAAATACGCATACTGCTCACAGAGTGCCTCTCTTTCGAATTATTCCGATCGCTATTTTCGGCCACGATGCTGAGACATAAAATTAACAATTTATAAATATTAATTTTGTATTTCGGTTCCGTCCAACTAACATTGTCTCCTCTCATTGTTATTCATTCTTTTTCAAGTGTGACTCTTTTTATTTCCTTCACTCATTCCTCCAACATCTCTCTCAAGCCATTGCCCACCTCACCGCACTTCTTAAATGGTAATTTCATGTAACACACGGAAGATATTTCTCTGGCAGCGTCCACAAGAGACACAAAAGTGGCTGGAGGTACATACTACTAGTGTAAAAAGTGGCCCCGTGAAACGAAAGAGAAAAAAAGAGCGCTTCGAGTGCAAAAAATCACTTAAATGCTCCTTTTTAGGTCAGATTCTCAAGTATCGGCTTGGGTTTTCGTGGTGACCGAACCGTCTGTATGGAAATGATCTAAATTCTCCAGGAAGTACCGAAGAGATCAATTCGACGTGCCAAAATGGTTAAAGAATAAACGACCCAAGAGAGAAACTTCTAAAATCAATGCAAAAGCTACACTGAGAAAATCATCTTCATCCATTGGATTTACATAAACGAAACATCTATTTATCATAAAACAAAAAGGAAAGGTTACCGTTGAATACACATTAACATAAACCTTTTGTCGTAGCATAAAAATTCTATAGACGGGTCATTAAAATATTTTCTGATCTGTCTATCGTCTAATTTCAAAACCGTGGAAGATTGTTCGTAATTAATAAATAGGTTATATTAAGTACCAAACGCAATATATAGTTTAGTACTCAATTGCAAGAGTAAAAATCGTAAGAGATAAAAAGACAATATTAAAATATTTAAACTAAATAAATAAATAAATAAATAAATAAATAAATAAATAAGAAATATTATATACTTGGCGTTACTGAAATCATCTCATTTTTATGTAATTTATAAGTAGTTCGTTGTTCTCTACAATTAAATTAAAATTAAATTCTAAATTAAGATATTGAATTAAGTTAAGTATTCATTACGTACTTAATGAGCACTTAATACATTAGTCGGGTACTTTAACATTTCTAGTTTATAATATTTTCGAAGTAGTAATACGTGCATCATTTTTAAAATGCAAAATATTTTCAATTTTTAAAATTTCCTTTAAGGGCCATGCAGTAGAAATCGTTCAAAAATACTTGCTTTTGAGTAAAATATTAAGGAAGACCTTCAGGCTTTGTACATAAGGGAAAGCACTCTTCCTTCGAACGTTCATATCTTCGGATAATATAAATTTTCTTTTGTTTTTCCTAAGAGACTGACACATTTTTATTAAATATTAGTTAGCTTATCATCAATTATTGATAATTACGTGATAATTATGTGTAAGTCTTTTAGGAAAAATAAAAGAAAATTTACATTATTCGAAGGCATGAACGTTCGAAGGCAGAGTACTTTCCTCTCTTCGAAAACTTCATATTTATCTCACATTCTTTTAATGAAGCTTACCTATTTTTTTCAGGAAATATATGAAGTGTTCGAAGCCAGAGTTTGTGCGAAGCCTGAAGTCTTCCCCTACTTATATATTTGTATATGAAAATTTGTGTCTGTGAATCTGATTTTTCCTTCATTTTATAACCTTAAGAAAGCTGAACTTTTATTACTAATTTGCAAAATATCATTTAAATATTTGAAGCTGAATACAGTATGATTAGAGCTACATTCCCAGATTTTTATAATGCTAAAAGTACCTTTTGGAATACAAAAAGAAGTTTTAAAACTATGAAATATTATATTACTTTTCAAAACTTTCAATTGTTCTCCATACAGATAATTTCTAAATATTCTATAAATTTTAAACTTATTTGTGAAGAAATTTTAAAATTTCTTTCATAAGAAGCCTGAGTATTTTTTTAAAGCTTTGAGTTCGAATTAACTAAAGTTTATAAACAAGTTAACAGCCAAATAAATTAGAAAATAATAGCAAATTATTTTTTATTTCTTAAATTTATTTTTGATGTTACGATTGTCTTAGAATTAAGTATCTTAAATAATTATACGATTTATAATTTTGAAGGTAAAAGTAATAAAAATCCTTAATTTATTACTTGAAGCAGCTTGATGATAAACACAGCGATCGTTTTTGATTTTATAGTGAAATCAAATTTGAAATTCTATTAAATATTTAATTAAATATTTTCTTTGTGATTCCTTTATTCTTTAAAAAAATAATTTTAATTAATATAGTTAAATAAACAAAGAAATACCTAAGTTTTTAAGAAATATTTTAATATTTAATTGAAAAAAAAATTAAACTTTTATAAATATTTTAAGTAAATCTCTTACTCAAATAGATAGTTACATAAATAACTCATCAAAACATTTAGAACACAGAAATATAAATCTAAGATAAACTTTTTACTTTGTGTTACCAATTGAAACCTTTTCGAAAAGGACACTAAATTGAGAGAAAGAAACATTTAAAAATCTAAAATCCTGGCTTCATTCTAATTAATCAACTACTATTTATTGAATTATAATTGAGGAGCTCAGAGCAAGAAAAAAAACGCTATTTTAATAAATGCATACGACTTAGAGTTTTTTTGCTCTGAGCGCCTCAATTAAGATACTAATAATTTTTAAAATAATTTGTTTTTCTCTTTTCATTCGCAGGAACTTCTTGCAACATTTTTGTGTTCAGTAAAACAAATCCCTGTCTTAGTTTTTGATTCTCTAAGGACGTGAGATAAAAAGATTCTAAAAGAAATTTAGTAATCGAGAAATAAACAAGTGTTCGTGAGATTGAGACTCCCCTAAAAGTGACCTTTTGCCCCAAGAGACTTGGAATTTCCAAATTGAGACACTTAGAGATCGTGGTGGGGGGCTTCTGATGCAATGATCATATCCAAGGATCTGTTTCTCCTCGGTGAACAGGACTATCTACGACTGCCGAAAGACGAGAAGCGTGCTGGCAACAGAAAGAGTGATCCTGCGCCGCCATCAGCTGGCATGGGGAAGACGCCTCCTGATGAGTCACGGTGAGTACACCAAACTTTTTATTATCAATAGAAATCCCCCTGCAAAAATGTTGATCGTGCAATCCGGAAATGCCCAAGGAGATCCACAAGAATCTCGTTTTATTCCTATATTCGTCTGTACACCTCAATCTCGATGCATTCGATGATTGTGGTATTTGGTGCTGCAATGGCAAAATTTTCGGGGGACTTTTCTGAAATAATTGTCGTGTGGTGCACAGTTAATGGCTCATTAAATTGGACTGATCTCTGCCACTTTAACTGACGTGAAATTAAATGTATTTCACGTACGAATGTATGTGAATAATTTTAAGGAAGTCCTTGAAAAGGTCACAACGATCATAGCTACGTCGTTGATAAATTTTGAAAGGCTGGTAACATACTTAAAAAAAAATGGTCGTTAACTAAAGAAATGATCACTTGCAATTTGCAGAAGATTTATCCGGAAATGCCTCTAAATCGATAACTTCTTTTAGTTTATCACTCTGTGAATGCGATTTTGCCGATCGCAAAACAGGAACTGAATTGGGGATGAAAATTTGTCTCAAGGCCTCGATTGAATGGTGCATGAACTCAATACTAGTGCATTTTTGTGACAAAAATAGCAAGGTAAACCACTCAAAAAAAGCCGCCACAACCTGCTTCGCACCATATCCATCCAACTCCATACTATTGAGCTTTTTTAAGAGCTTTTTTTTGCTTAAGAACTGGACACTTCCGAACTGATCAACACGATCGCGTGAGATATTCCACAATTATTTCTCGAAAAAGAAAGACGCACAGACAGCAGAGAGTTATGCTCTTGGATAATTTAAAATAACTTGACTGCAGTTGGGGACACAAAAAATTATCGGGCAGAATCTATTTGGTTGCGATATTTTCTTTCAAGAAAGATTATTTATGGTATGTCAGGATAAAATTGAGCATTTTTGAATATTCGAGTGAAGGGGTATTTACATTTTTTGAGACAATTTATCTCTTTGAGATGAAAATATGATGGAGATGTTTTTGGTCTAGTCACTTCGACGACAAAGATAGTGAATTATCCGCAATTTTTGGGCAAGTTTAACCGAAAATCCGTTTTTTTTTATTGATGGAATTAAGGCATTATTGCATCATTGGTGGCTATATATCTTTTACTGGTTATAGCATTATTGCTTATAATGCATCATGGTGCGCAGAATAAGAGCCGAAAGCTAAATTGTTTTATTTCCCTCCAAAAAGCAAGCCATCCAGGTTGCAACGTTTTGATTGATCTTACTACAAACTATTACTTTCTTGCAATATATTTATTTAATATACATATTTCATGTAAAAGGAAGTTTTTCTCGTTTAAACGGAAAAATTTCTCAAACTGTTCTAAAACCTGAAACACGGAACTTAGTAACGGAATCATGAAATCGTATTAAGATTTTAGCATTCAAAGGCAAAAGGATAATTTTTCAAATATAAAAAATATCGAAATTAATCAATCTCAATACGAAGATATTATAGCTTATAATTCAGAGATTAAAATTGAAAGCAGCCAGATTTTTTGGAAATGTCTACAAAAATTCCTTCAAAATCATGTGCATCCAACGACTAAGAAGACACTCTTATTGGACTATAAGACGGTCCTTGACAAGTGCGACAATCACGATTTGTATGACCCTCATGAACAGTCTTGCGGCATTTTAAGGTCAACCATCTTATCATTCAAACATTAAGTGCGATAAAGGTAGTTGCGCAAGTTTTATTGATTTTCGGTAGTCGAAAGAAAAAGAGTCACACGAAAATTTTGAGGGAAATGGAAGTTCTGACATTGAATTTCATTGATATCATTCAGCACCTTCGATAAAAAAAAAGAAATATTTCCCCTCGTGTATCCGATAAAAAAAAAAGAGTTGAAAGAGGGAATAATTGAATTTGTGATATGAGCGCCAGCTGTTTTCTCTGGAAGGCTCCATTGAGTCAAAGAATAAAAAGAAGTCCACTGCAAATAATTACGTGGAAGTTGTGTGGTGAGTGGATTTGGCCAAGAAGATTGTGGCGAGGTGGAAAAGGCGAGCAATAAAAAAAAAGAAGCCAAGAGTCTTTCAGACAAATAAAAATCGTATATTTATATAAAGTGCAACAGTCAATGGCAGGTGTTTGTTGCTTTTGGTGCACATTGTGCGGGATTTGGAATGCCACCGCGAAACGGCGAATGTTACAGGGCCCAAGAGACCAAAGCCAGTTGATGTTCTCCAGCACAGAAAATCCATCCAAAGCAAAAAGATATAGCAAAAGTCGTACGGCAAACATTTATTAAATACATTGGTTGGAGTGTCGAGAGAACTTGGGCTAACAATAAAAGAATTTATCCAAAGAGGCGAAGGCAGCAGTCACAGAACCATCAAAAATCCCATCAGACTCTTTCAACTTGTTACACATTTTCTGTTTTGCAAATGCTCATAAAATGCTTCCCCCTTTGGATCTCTTGCTCTTTCTCTTTGTTCGTCCCCCCATCGAGATTTTTGCTCAAAGCTCCAACTCGACTCTTTTTGTACCAACATCCTCCTTTATGACTTCTTGCAATTTTTCTGCAACACTCTTGTGGCTTATTTTTGGGATTTCTATACCGCAAATTTTTTCGTGGTGTACCCAACCAAAAAGAGATCATTAAAAAGCAGCACACAAAGGGAAGGTTTTTGGCCACAGTTTGCAATTTAAAATCACTTAGGAAAGCTATGAGAGGCTGTATACTGACCAAATTTCCAGAAAAAAATACATAGGGAAATTTACGAGTCAAAGCTGTTCTTTAAATGTTCGTAGGGGACCGTAGGGCAGTTCAGGCAAAAAGAATTTTTACTAAAGACTCATTTGCTGGACAGATTAAAGATTTAATTTAAATATTTAATCTCAAAAATAATGTATAATAAAATATTTTTTATTCTAAAGTATGTTAATTTCAAAGAACTATTTAGAAAAAAGTTACGAAGAATAAGGTAAAGGACCGATGTGGAAATTTCCCAAAACGTTAATCCGATCGTCGACTGAGAGAAATCTTTGTTTTCTTTTATTTTAATCAGAGTTGAATTCTCCCATCCGACAATCGCCTGATTAACGTTTTCAATGATGGGTGAATACAACCTCAGAGCGATATACTAAATAAAACAGGAATTTTCAAGTACATAAAATAGTCTTTTAGTTAAAATTGCATGTCATAAATTTACAAAAGTAGAAAGACCCAAAATCGTTGGAATATTCAGAATTTTTTAAATCCAAATTTTAATAACAATTACGTCCAACTTAACCTTATGTTTTAAAATAGATCCCAAAAAATAAAAATGAAGTTTAATAGGATTATTTTTTTGTATTTCTTCTATAATAGTGTATTTTTTCAAAAACACAATTCTTTGAATCTTGACTTTCAATTGGGTTTTGGGTAGGGGAGGGTGGGGTAGTTTCACCCCTAAATTGCAAAATGGATTTTAAGACCATTTTGGAAAAATATGATAAACAGAATTAAAACTTTATATATTCTGTGAGTTACAGTTGGGTTTCTGGTTAATAAAAACAATAACAATAATCCTTTAACTTCATTGGTCTATTGTGGAGAAGATGATTTGATTTGAATGGCAGGATGCGTGAAAGTCCCCCGTAGTGGGGCAATTTCAAGATAAATAATGAGGCAATTTTTGAGAAAGAAAAAATGTGTTTCTATGAAACTTGCGATATCAGAATTGATTAAAATTACTATTCTAAAGTCTTCTAGGACTTTAAAACATAAAAATATAATCGAGCAAGAACTTTATAACAGAATTTTAACTCTTATTAATCATACAGTGAAAATAAAATATCGCCACAAATTTTCAATCCTATTTCTCATTAATTGAGCAATTTTCTTTAATATTTTATACGAAAGAAATGTGTTTTGTAGTTCTAAGCTAATTCGGAACATAAATGGATCAATATGTCGCCTTAGAACATGTCGTTTTTAGTATAACAGTTTTATAATAGTATTTTAAAATCTTGAATTGTCATAATACTACAAAAAAATTATAATATCTTGCTGAAAACATTCTGAAAAATATTATAATAATTAACTTTAGCGTTTTTAAGCACTTAAAATGATTGAAAGACTGTTTTTTTTATTTTTTTGTTAATGAGTTTTTAGAAAATCTACTTCCCAAAATTTCGAACTTTATCGACAAAAAACAGCTACAAAACGTTCTCAGTGATTGCTTTAAGTTAATTTTGATTAAAAAAGTAAATTATTGGACACAGGAAACTTCTCCATGTGCTTGCTTGAAACTGCCCCTTACGCACTTTCGGAACTCAAATCAAAATTTTCAGAACCGTCTTAGAATTCATTCAACGCTAAATGCCTTATAATAATCATAAAACCACTAGTAAATTAATACAATTATGTTACTTCGATAGATAAGTGCAATGGTTCAGAAATTGTTGAAAATAAGACATTATAAAAAGTTTCATTTTATTGCAGTTTTATAAAATCAATTACAGAACTCAAACTAGAAGCGTTACGAAATTAATTATTTTTATGAACATGGGTCTCAGTTATAGCTTCAGTAACATAAAGGTTTTATTTCAATCCTTTCAAAGAGATAAGAAGAATATGCAAAAATTGAAACTGCCCCGTCGTTAAACTGCCCCACCCTCCCCTACGGAAGTTGTTTTTGGAGGTTAGAATTTTTTATATTATAAAATATTCGACTGTTTTAAATTGTTGTATGCTGCACACATTTACGACTTAAGCCGAGTCACGGCTTAATGTAATTATACTCAAAATAATGGTTAGACTACATTTCCATTAGTTTCCTACTAAGTCGTCTCTCGGCTGAAGGCGTAAGTCAGGTATTTACTTTGTTTCTAAAATCAACAGCGTATTAACAAACAGTTCAAAACAAAGCGTATAATAATGAAACTATTTTTTTAATATGTCGCCGAATTTTAGAGGTTAAGCATAGTACAATTTCAAAATTTTAAAATAAAACTCATTGATGAATTATATAACTAATAATAAAATGAAATGTTAAATGAACCTGCATGCAACTACGCCGAAATTTAATAGACATACCCTATTTTTTTTATTTTCGTATAAATAAAAATCGAATAGGGTCGAAGGAACATCTCTTCGACAGGGAACACCTAGTGACACTTTTGTCAAAACGTTGAAATTTATTTAATGTATCTACACTGAGAGAAATCCGAAAAAGTTAAAATAACATTCCGGAAATGTTTATTTTAGCCTGCAGTATTGATACAAAATCGATGTAAATATTATGCTTTTTAGGTGTATTAGGGGTTAAAATTACCATTTTTCATGTTAATTTTACCCTTAAAAAGGCGTAAAATTAACTGTTGATGTATTTTTACACCTAAAGAGTGTTAAAATTATGAGGAAAGAAAGTTAATTACACCCCCATTTTTTTCTTAGTGTAATAAAATGTAAGTAATAACGTTTTTTCATTAATCTGCGTTTTTCGATAAGGATAAGTGTTCGAATTTCGTATTCCAAATGGTACAGAGTAGGGTATCAATATGTCCTAACACGAGTTCTTAAAGTGTCAAAATAAGTGTTTCTTTCACCTTAAATATCAAAAATCGAGAAATGTCGCAGATTTTTGATCGACAACTGATCGATTTGTTCTGTATTATGTTTCCTAGAATACCATTGTTGGTTCTCAACAAGAATGATTGTATTTTTATCGGTTTTAACGACGACACATCCACCGATATTCCGTTAGAATGTCGATCGAATTGCGTTATAGGCTATATACAAAGCAATTTTGCTATGTGCAAAAACGAAAGACTTCCTATTGTTTCAGAAGAGATAATAAATTTTGTCAACATAGCATTTACATAGAGGGACAAATTCAGAAAGATGAATGTGCTGGTATCCCAAATTGGTCTCTCTCCGAGGGTGTTTTATCGCTTGTTTGGATAATTTTGTTATCAGGCGAATAAAGCACAGTCGTGAGGTGCCAAAAACGATAATGGCACAACAACAACAACAAAAAAGTTTCTCAGAAATGGGTTTGAATTATATAATAATTCATTCTGATGTATATAGAAGAAAAATTTGCATAGCACGAAGATGGGACCGATCGCCAAAGAATTTGATCGAGTTGCGTAATCAATAGGAATTTCGCGAAATCCATGGAGTCTATATCATCTCCTGACTTTCGCATAGTCTTTGCCTCGTTTTGTCTAAATATAATAATTTTCTTGAGTCTCACGTGGCAAGCAGGTTCTTTGCCTCATACTTCCTTTTTTGGGAATGAGAAACACCCATAAAAATGTTTTGTTCGATCTATGTGCCCTGGAAGATTGGTTCAAGAGGAAATACCATAGAAATTCCTCATCGAAATCCAATTTGAGAGAAGATGAGATACAAGGATTTTACTAAGCAATCCGTTTTATGGGGTCATTCGGTCTCCTCGTTCACCATTTGAGGATCAATTTACACACCCAAATATCTATAATTATACCTACTTTAAGAATGACGATGACGGTTCTCTAGTCCACTTTGGGCGGAAGTTGACACCAAAAACATTCAACCCATACCTACAAACCTTAAATGATTCTGACACACAATATTTGTATTTGTATAACATTTTTTTCAAGTTCAAAGTCATATTCATAGGATTAGTTTAAAAAACTTATATAAAAGATCTCACTCAGGCACTAATGGGGCTTTCGGGGAGATGAATGTGTGCCGACCAAGTGCAAAATATCTCACTCTTTCTCATTCAATCACCATCTTTCTCACTCTCTGAACTCGTACATTCCCTCGAGACACTTTTTTTCTACTCGCGAAAATTTTCGCTAATTGAAGGTGTTCAACAATACAAGTGTTGTTACGAAACCTTACATACATTGTGCGTCATATTAAATTGCTGGATGATAAATTTGACACTTTTGATGATGGACATCATCTCCAAAAACATCATCAAAAAGATCTCCAAAAGCTGAAGGCATTGAAATGTGGAGAACTGAAGAGTTCGTTAATGTAAGGGCCTTAACAGACCTGAGGATTAGCCGAGAGACGACTTAGCGTAATTATATTAGAATTAATGGTTAAACTACATTTCCTTCATTTTCCACTAAGTCGTCTCTCGGCTTTTCTCACTAAGTCGTTAGTGTGTTTAGGGCATAAGGAAAAAGTCGTGAAGAATATTGAGATTTAACGGACAGGACCTAAAAGGGTGGCCTACCGTAATCATGAGTCGATGCTAGAATTTGTCTAAGAACAATAATGTTGTCAAAATTGCAATTAGAAGAAAGTTTTAAAATGTAACAATTGTACAGCGTTATTCACACCTTTTTAAGGGTAAAATTAACATGAAAAAGGGTAATTTTAACCTCCAATACACCTAAAAAGGGTAATATTTACACCGATTTGGGATCAATACTGCAGGGTAAAATTAACATTTCCGGAATGTTATTTTAACTTTTTCTGATTTCCCTCTCAGTGTAGGAAAAACTCCTCAATCCTCTCGTTTAGTTATAACCTTCCCGATTTGAGAGCACTCTCCGGTTGAGGTTTTTCCTTTACCGATTCGAAGGTATGTCAGAGAGAACTTACCTACAAACCCGTTGGAAGTTCGAACATTTAAACCGAGGAGTTACACAAAAGTAAGCAAGGTCATCAAAAGGACATTTCTTTGAATGAAATTGCAATTAAGACGTTCTGCAATCCTTAAATTCCATAAACCTACACAAAAAATCACTTTTTGTAGCAAAAGTTTGCACACTGTTGCTGACATTGTTGACGATTTAAGTGTTGAGAATATCGAAATTCGAAATGGCAGAACTATCAGCGCTAAAGCGGCGTACTTTGTACTTGTAATTTAGGCTTCCGGTAGATTTTCGAATAGGTTTGGCTTGGGTTTGGAGTGGCTTTTTGTTTCTTCGAAAGGCTATTACTGAACGGAGCCAATATGGACATAATTTTCTCTAATGTGTAGAGGCCATTACAGTGGCTGTTTCTTATTGTATGTTTTTCGTATTTACCATCACCTTTTAAGAGAATGTCTCTCTGGATCATCTCTCACTTAAAGATGGTTCTCGAAGTCGATTTTGAGACGTTCACAGGTCAGATCCTGAATATGTTTCAGGCACCTTTCTCCTAGATCTGCTTTAAAGTCGACATCCTTCCGTGACAACTTTTATCCGTAACCTTATTCTTCTGGGTATTGCAACATCCAAATTTTATGACAATTGGTGAGGATAGAAATTAACACAGGATAGAAAACTTTTAATCAATATTGATCACCTATCCGTTAAATTTGTATAGCCCTGAAGTCCTGTTTCTACCTCACTAAAGAGAAAAGGCAATAGATCATAATCAATAGAAGCCAATCAGGTTAGAACAATTTTATTTATTCACGGTTATATTTGTGTTCTCTAATTGTATTTTATCACTCTTTTCATTCCAAATGATTAAAACACGAACTTTAAACATTTGGAGACACCTACGACCCCTAAGATTTATGCCGAGAAACTGCTTAAAGTAATTATAATCCAAATAATGATTAGATTACGTTCCCCTTTAGTTTTCCGCTAACTAAGCCGTCTCTCGGTCTAAAGCCTTAGACATAATTGACAACCCTTCAAATACCAGACAAAAATTACGTTATCAGCAGATAAATTGAATTAGTTTTAGGCTCTAACATGTTTTTTCGATTTTTTTATTACCCTAATCTTTCTCTAATCTAAAGACGAAATAGGTTCAGGCTGATTTTCGAGAATATTTATCCTGTAAAATTCGACAGTAAAGATTTATACCAAACCGTCATACAGTTTATGTTAAGTTAACGGTTAAATTAGATTATAGCCTTATGATCATCGATTACAGGTTATTTGCATAAATTTCCTTAACTTAATCCATTGCTGCCAAATTTTACAGTCCAAATATTCTCAAGGACCAGCCTGAGCCTGTTTAGGTCCTTACTCAATGGTTAATTGATAGAGAGGGGTAGTCCTATTATGAAAGTGTTCCGGTTTCGAATCTTCTTTTGGTTCCCAGATTTTTAGATTCGCCATCAGTGAACTAGTACTTTTATGGGACGTTGCGCTTACATTAATATAATTACTTATTATCATGTTTCATAAAACGAACTCGTGTTAATGTGTATTCTCGAATTTTAATATATAGTAGTTGCTTAAATATTTATTTTTAAAAATAAGTTTAAAAATATTTAAGTTTAATCAGTTAAAGTTTCGATTTTTTTATCCGGTTAATATATATTATGTTATTGGAGTGCGCAAGATATTGAAACAGGAATAGGAAGACTTTTTCAATTGAGACCAAGAACAGAATCTCTCGCTCCAGTTCATTCCCTTGGAATTGACACTGCGAAAAATGGTAGTATTCTTCCCCTTTAGCGTAACGCCTCGCTTGACACGCATTGCGGCGAAAGGAGTGCACCATGGTGGAAAATAGTGGGACAAAAGTGGGAAAAAGCATTTGAGACGAGACGACTGGCGTTTTTTTTTTCACCTAACGAGGAAGTTTCTTTCTCCCTCTGCCACACCTGTTGTCTGTGCAGACTTTCGGTTTGATGGCAATCGCCCGAAGACCGGACAGGGCATATTTTCACCACAAACCAACACTGGTCTACGTTGGGAGAGTAAGACTAAAAGAAAAAATGCGTGTGTCTGATGCTCCCACCTGCGGCACGCAGAGGCGAAAAGCACTTCTTTTTAGCCACCAATCCAACCTATGCCAAGCCAGGGAAAAAATACCAAATACCATTCGGTTTTTTCTCCACCTCGCACTTCGCCTTAATCGTTTTTGAGGTAATGTACGAGGCAAAAATTCCTCTCGAAAAAGCCGTCCGTGTGGATGGCTTTCTGTTCTGGTAATATGCCTCTCACCTCTTTGGTACACTCGACTTTTTTTCCTGTACCTCTTCACTTGATCGTAAGCCCCAATGGTTGGGGAATGAGGGGTGGATAACTGTGATGGTCGCAGTTTACCTGATTGTGGGGATGTAGATTGACTTAAAAATTCAAGTCGATGGCTGATATCTTACGATGATCGCCGAAGATCGCCAATCTTTTCAGAAGATTTATACCAACCGTGGTGAGTTGTTGAGCCCATCTTGATTTTTCGGTGATTTTGAAGAAATGAAGACGCTTTTTATCTTTGATGCAGAGATTAACACTGTATTTCAGATAATTTTACTATCAGATCTTGTCTCTTATATCCAGGGGGATGACATTAGCTCTGAAAAATGCGACCAGTTTTAGTGTAAATTTTTTCCTGTTTTCGTACACATTTCACGAGATATCTCCAAAACTACGTAGGTTACCAATTTAGGCTTTTCGGTTGCGTCTTTATTATTATATTGGCTTTTATTTTGTATTAGTATTTTTTACTAATTCATTCTACAATGACAGGAAACAGCTAATAAACTCAAAAGTTATTTAGGCTCGCTAGAAACATATGGGAAACATAGGAAATGTCATGCCCCTGCTTATATCTATAAAAGACATAGCGACAAAGCTCTTAGGATTTATCAGTAAAACCGAGTGCCATATCCGGCAGGGATACCCGTAGAATCAATCGTTTCTCTCAACGACTATCCAACGGCGATCCATCACAAAATTGCAGGAGGAAGTAAGTCACTGCGAATATTAGGAATGCTTTCTGAGGTCGGTAAAAAATCAAGATACATCTATGATTACACTGTAAATTCCAAATAAACTCAGGGAAGAAGCTAGTGGTAACATTAATCATACCGATGCTAGTCGTCAACTAGTCCGAAAGTATTGTCAGAGTTCAGTATAACCGATCATTTTGAAGAGATATATTGCATCTGACGATCGACTGAGAGATAAATATTGATTTACGAAAGCTTACCACTTTGTAGGGATATTTCATTGTATTGATCGAGGCTGATGAACAATCATAAATTTGAGGAATGAAAATTGATATCTTTTTTGTTTTACA